>NC_041393.1:243755534-243885822 GCF_002162155.2 Triticum dicoccoides
CGCCGTCGCCGCGCACCCTCGCCGTAGTCGCGCTCTCCATCAACCTCGCGCCGCGCCACCATGTCCAGGAGCTTCGCCACCCTCTACTCCTTCGAGCTAGCCGAGCCCCGAGCGCTCGCGTGCCCCGAGGCCACCGCACTGACCTCGACCGAACCGCCTTCGCCAGAGATCCCCTTCACCGTCGCCGCCGCACCAGCTCGTCCCCGACCGCGTCGTCTGCTCCCTCGAGATCACCGTGAGCCTGGCTACCCTCTCCCCATTTCCTTTCTCGCTCTGGTGCACCACCACGAGCACACGTAGCTCACCCGCACGCGCCGCCGCGGAGCTTGTCGCCGACGTGCCTCCGGCTAACCCCGGCCACCCCACCATGTCTAACGCACTCACCGCGTCCCCAGGGGCCCAACGCACCTCACCACGGGCCTCGCCGAGCCCCGTAGCTTCGGATCCATCTTCACCCGACTCCGACGACCGCCAAAGTCGTCGCCGGCGACGTTTCCGGCCACCCCAAGCTCAACCACCACCACCAATAGCCGCGGCTCGGTCCCAGCTACCCGTAGATACTCTCCGCCGCCCATTTGGTTGCCGGAGTGCACAAAAGCACTCTCGCCGCCGCGTTCGGCCTCGCCGGCGGCTAGACGCCGGCATGGTTGACTTTGATTTTGACTAGGGTGGGTCCAGTTTGACTCCCCTGAGTCTGTGACAAGTGGGACCCCCTCTGCTAATTAACCCAAATTAGTTTAAACTAAATTAAGTTAGTTTAATTAACTACTGACATGCGGGACCCACTGGTCAGTTTGACCTGGACCAGCCTGTTGACCTGCTGAGGTCAGCATGACTTCATGCTGACGCAGTAATCCTTTTCTGGAATTAAAATAAATCCAGAATGATTTATAAATTCCAGAAAATTCCCCAAACTTCAAAAATTCATAGTAAATCATCTGTAGCTCCAAACGCAAAGTTTTATATATGAAAAATGATCAGAAAAATCCAATCTATCCATCTGTACTGGTTTCATGCATGTTTAAGCAAGCTAACCTGATGTTTAGAGCAGAACTAGATTAAGCGCTTATAAAGGGCCATGTATGAGTTTGAAACTTGAATCTTTGATTCAAAATGATTCAAACCCATCTGGTTATGGTTGCATTAGCCGAGCACACTCATATTGCCATGTTTCATGCATGCATCATATTGTTGCATATTGTTTGGTAATGTTGTGTATTGGTGCTCTTTGCGGCAGGTCCTGCCCCTGAGGAGTATCGAGACTACCCCAATGAAGAACAATATCAGTGCATCGACCCATCAGGCAAGCAACCAACCATTTGATCATATCGATACAATCCCATGTTCTCGCTCCTGCTCTCTTTTACTGCAATAAGACAACACATTTCGAACTGCTGTGTGCTACGGTAGTTGAACCCATTTCCTCTGCATGACCTGTCATTGCCACAGTAACTAGATGAAACCCACTAGCATGTGTAGGAGTTGATTGAGCCATATGTATGTGTTGTTCCTACCTTGCTATGCCTGCTATGCTTAGAGTCGTGTCAGGTCTGGTTCATCTGGGTGATGGGCTAGAGTGAAATGATCATGCCGGTAATGAGAGTGATGTGGTGAACACGTTTTGGTAAAGGTATCGATGAGAGGCCATGTAGGAGTACATGGTGGGTTGTTTCATTGAAGCCGACCTTAAGCACTGAGATCTGTATGCGTGATTTAAGATTCAGCTACTACCATGCATTGGGCCCTGAAATTTGACCCCGCTCGACTTCTTATTCACTTTAGTCCTCTGTCCAGGAGTTGCAAGTAGTTTCTGGTGTTTGTAGCCTACTGGAGGCCGTGGACAGCGCTGACCGTAGGGGTGGGCTGTGATGCGGTAGGTACGTGGCACGGTGTATCGGATACCCGTTAGGTATCTTGGGAACCCTGTAGACATTGTTCGGGGCCGTATGGGAAACCTCGGCCGGACTCCCTGCGGATGGAACCTGGATAGGCGATAAACCTGGACTAGAGACTTAGGTGTTTAGGTAGGTCGTGGTCTACACCCACGTTGGCTTTCGCTTGAAGTCTGTCGAGCACATGTCGTGTGCAGACGCTAAGTGGTGGAAACATGTATGAAGAAGTACACCCCTGCAGGGTTAACATTATCTATTCGAATAGCCGTGTCCGCGGTAAAGGACTACTTGGTTGCTTATACAGTTCATAGACAAGTAAAAGGATACTACTGAAAATCTCAAGATAAGCTTGAGTGCCGAGGATGGCTCTTCCGTAGGATGACGGAGGTGGATCCTCGGTGGTGTATTGAAGTGGTGAGTAGTGGACTCGTGTGCGCAAAACCATTTCAAGTTGGTGTATCGTAGGATAGCTTAGCCAAGAGTCAAAGCTGGCTTGCTGCAATAACCCCACCAACCCTTCTTGATAATGTGCATGTATGTAGGATCTGATGTAAGTCTTGCTGAGTACCTTTGTACTCATGTTGCTTTAATTTACATTTTCAGAAGACGCTGCAACCCCTTCTGATGGGTTCTTCGTAGACATTGACATCGATGAGTAGACTGAGGCCCAGGTGGTGATCCTGAGCTTGTGAAGGACCACGTAGTATAGCCAGGCTTTCCAAGCCTCTTTGATTTTACTAGTTGTCTGTAGTCAGACAAGTTACTTCCGCTGCTGGCTTGTATGACTGTATGACTTGAATGCGGGGTCGTGTGACCCGTACTTGTGTGTATGCTATGTATGGCTCTCCGAGCCCTTAAATAAAGTACTTGTGTTGTAGAGTCATGTTGTGATGCCTTGTTGTATTTGCACATATCGAGCATATTGTGTGTATGATTGAAATGCTTGGTATGTGTGGGATCTGGCTATCTAGTTGTTTATTCTTAGTAGCCTCTCTTACCGGGAAATGTCTCCTAGTGTCTCCACTGAGCCTTGGTAGCTTGCTACTGCTCCGGGACACTTAGGCTGGCCAGCATGTGTCCTTCTTCGTTCCTGTGTCTGTCCCTTCGGGGAAATGTCACGCGATGGATATCGGAGTCCTGTTAGCCCGCTACAGCCCGGTTTACCGGAGTCCTGCTAGCCCAGTGCTACAGCCCGGATTCACTTGTTGATGACCGACACGTTCGATGCTAGGTCATGGATGCCTGTCCCTGTAAGTCTGTGCCACTTCGGGTTTACGACTAGCCATGTCAGCCCGGGCTCTTTACCATATGGATTCTAGCGACACTATCATATACGTGTGCCAAAAGGCGCAAACTATCCCGGGCAAAGGTAAGACGACACCCATGGGAATACCGTGCGTGAGGCCGCAATGTGATATGAGGTGTTACATGCTAGATCGATGTGGCATCGAGTCGGGGTCCTGACAGCGTTGGCATCAGAGCTAGACTGCCTGTAGGTTCTCCAAGCCAAACTGGTCGATGTTGAGTCTAGAAATTCTTTAGTTATATGTAGGGGAATTGTTTGTGGGATGGAACGTAAGGCTATTTTTACTCCTCTATCTCATGACATTCTGATCTGAGTCAGTCTATTCTTCCACCGGGGGTTAAGGAATTAGGATCTCCTCTCTCTATCAGGTTCACGTGTTACTAATCAGTAGTACCTTATAGGTTTGATGGATACAAGCCTAGTTCAGTTCTACTACCCCATTATGTTGCTAAGATGGACCCAGAACCTTGATATGATGTTGTTGAGTGTCTATGCAATTCTTTGTCAAATGCCTCAAAATCCTTTTTGAGCATTTACAGCCGTTATGCTGTCCAATTTCTGCTAGGAATCCTAATGCCTTGTGTTTATCATGTTCCAGATGGCGACCCGTCCTCAGAATCAATTCGTTCGTTTGACTCGATGTTTAGATGTACCCGGCCATACTGCCATGTTGGTCAGGGTAATGACTGAGGCAGGGTACCGTTGGTATCCTGATTACATGGTCGAAGAGCAATTCCGAGACTTTAATCAAAGTCAATATCTTTGCACTGTCAAGATATTTCCATCTTATCCTGGATCTACCGAGCCCCTTCACTGCTCCTATGGACTTGGGGTTACTATTGAGATGGCTGTGCAGGATGCTGCCTACTCTATGATGACCATCATGCGAGTCAGAACTGGCCTATTTCGGGACTCTTATTTCCGGTATATGCCAGCATCACTTCCGAGAGCACAAGGGTATCTCCAGGCTATCTATGCTGACTCCACTCAGGAGGATTCACGGACCCGCACCACTGCACAGTTGCTTGAAGACAAGGACCGTGAAAATCGGGCCTTGAGACTAGAGCTTTTCAATACCCGTGCTGATCATTGGGCCACTTTGACTCGGTTTGCACTGGCTGTGCAAGCTGGATATATGGATATGCGAGATCTCTATCCTGTGAGATCTGCTCTGCCAAATGTGATGGATTGGCGTGATGTAGGATGCATCACCCCACCTTGTGGTCCCCGCAGGCCACCGTTTATTGGTCCAAGACCTCATCCTAGCCCCTATGGTCCACAAGCTCCACGGGACCGACTGTTTCCGGATGATCACGTTGAGCTTCCAGGCTATGGAGGTGACTTCTATGAAGACTACTACGGAGCTGTCTGAGTTAGTAGTAGTATCACTAGTATCGTACTAGCTGTATCGTCCACCGTCCTGCGTGACTCGTGGGATATGACTTAGCTTGTACCGCCTTTCGGAGGTGTAGAAAAATAATGTATAGGAGCTCGGAATGCCTCCGATGAGATGTAATCCTTTTTTTCACCATAGTAGTACTTTGTTTGGTTCTGTACTAAACTTTGTATGGTGTGTATGACGATGGAATAAAAGAAGCAGTTTCTGTATCTACCATGTCATACGGATGATCATCTTACATTCCAAGTTATCCGTTACATTCTACATTTCTATGTTAAAGTCCTATCATCCTGGACTAAACCATTGTTTTGTTTCATAGGATGGTTAACACCCGCACCAACCCTGCTCCCCCAGAGCAGGCCGAAGGCAGCAGAGTTGGGGGAACAAACCTGCCTCCACCGCCCTCTCTGACCGAAGTTATGCTGGAAGCCGAGAGAAACAAGCGGGAGACTAACCGTTTGTTGGAGTGCATCGAGCAAAACATAGCACACCATCAGAGGAATAACTTGGTGTCACTCAGTGATTTCATCAAGTTACATCCACCCACTTTTCACCACTCCGTCGAGCCTCTCGACGCCGATGACTGGCTTCGCAGTATTACTCACAAACTGCGTTCTGCGCTAGTAGCTGAGGCTGACAAGGTCACCTTTGCTGCATATCATCTTGAAGGCCCCGCCAGTCTATGGTGGGAGAACTATGGAGCTATGCGCCCAGCGGGCCATGTCACTACTTGGGCTGAATTCAGCGAGGCTTTCCGTGAACATCACATTCCGGAGGGTCTCATGGACCGTAAATGTGAGGAGTTCTGCAGTTTCACTCAAGGCCGACTCTCTGTGGATGCTTATAGCAGGGAGTTCGGTAACCTTGCACGATATGCAACTCAGGAAGTCTCTACTGATGCCAAGAAGCAAGCAAGGTTCCGTAAGGGACTTAGTCCTGAGCTTCGCCGCGACCTCCGTCTGCATGAGTGCACATCTTTTCAGAAGCTTGTTAACAAAGCCATCAGTGCTGAGTCTGGTCAGACTGATTATGAAGCAACACGCAAGCATGGCCGTGACATGGGTTCCTCATCCGGTGCTGGTCCTCAGAAGCGCCGCGTGTGGGTTCCTAACACTGCCCTGCCACCCAGGTTCACACCGAGGACATCCTTTCAGGCGCCTCGCCCCGCTCAACAGTTTGCACCAGCCAAGCCCAATGGTGGTCCAACCAACAATGCTCCTTCACGTACCAGCTCTGTGACTTGCTTTAAATGTGGGGAATCGGGCCACTATCTGCGCGAGTGTCCCCAGACCAACCCCAACCAATGTGGAAAAGCTGTTGGCCGTGGCAAGCCGACAGGAAAAGTGTTCTACGCCAAGCCGGCCACCGCTGCACGTGGCCATGTCAACTGTATCTCTACCGAAGAAGCTCAAGAGGATCCCAACGTCGTTCTTGGTATGCTCCTTGTTAATTGCCACCCGGCATCTGTTCTTTTCGATACAGGAGCATCTCATTCATTTATATCCGAGACCTATGCTTGTCTGCATAACACCACATTCTGTGAGATGCCCACCTCTATGGTAATTCAAACCCCGGGATCCAAATGGCAAACTTCTAGAGTAAGCCATGGGAATGAAATTCAAGTCGACAGACTTGTTTTTTTCGCATCTTTGATAGCCCTCAAATCTTCGGATATTAATATCATTTTGGGCATGGATTGGATGTCAGCCCATCATGCTAAAATTGATTGTTTCTCTAGGACTGTTCAACTCACGCATCCTTCGGGAAAGATAGTCAACGTCTTGACCCGAATAGCCAAGCGACAACTATATTCTCTTAACGCCAGTCCTTTGCCAGACCTTGAGGACATTCCGGTAGTCCGTGACTTTCCGGATGTCTTCCCATAGGAATTGCCAGGTGTTCCACCTGACAGAGATGTTGAGTTCGTGATAGATCTCATCCCAGGAACTGTCCCGATTGCTAGAAGACCCTATAAGACGGCACCACTAGAACTAGCCGAGCTTAAGAAACAACTCGATGAGTCCTTGAAAAAGGGTTTCATCTGACCTAGTTCGTCTCCATGGGCTTGCCCCGTCCTCTTCGTCAAGAAGGATGGTACGGACCGGATGGTTGTAGATTATCGACCCGTCAACTTGGTCACAATCAAGAACAAGTATCCGCTCCCCAGGATCAACGACCTGTATGATCAGCTCGCTGGATCCTCAATCTTCTCTAAAATGGATTTGAGGTTGGGCTACCATCAAATCAAAATCCGGAACGGGGACATTCCTAAATCGGCTTTTGTTACTCGCTATGGCCAATACGAGTACACCGTCATGTCCTTTGTCTTAACCAACGCTCCAGCCACTTTCTCTCGCTTAATGAACTCAATCTTCATGGAGTATTTGGATAAATTTGTCGTGGTTTACCTCGACGATATACTCATCTACTCCAAGAATGAGGAAGAACATGCCGAACATCTAAGGCTAGTGTTGATGAAACTTCGAGAGCATCGCCTTTATGCCAAGTTCTCCAAATGCGAATTTTGGTTGCAAGAAGTGACCTATCAAGGACATGTAATTTCTGGTAAAGGTATTGCTGTTAATCCCGAGCGAGTTCAAGCCGTCCTTAATTGGACTCCACCTGAATCGGTCAAGCAAGTTCGGAGTTTCCTTGGCTTAGCGAGCTATTGTCGCCGCTTTGTCGAGAACTTCTCTAAAGTTGCCAAACCTCTAACTGAACTCTTTAAGAAGGATAACAAGTTCGAGTGGACTCCACAATGTGAGCACAGCTTTCAGGAACTGAAAAGACGCCTGACATCTGCTCCCGTATTGGTACCACCAGATTTCTCTAAGGACTTTGTTATTTATTGCGACGCCTCGCGACAAGGACTAGGTTGCATTCTCATGCAAGATCGACACGTAATTGCTTACGCTTCACGGCAATTGCACCAACATGAGGAGAATTATCCTACTCATGATCTAGAGCTCGCAGCTGTAGTCTATGCACTTAAAACCTGGCGACATTACCTCCTCGGTAATCGTTGCAAGATCTTCACCGATCACCAAAGTCTGAAGTACATCTTCACCCAACCGGATTTGAATCTCAGGCAAAGACGTTGGGTTGAGTTGATCACCGATTTCGACTTAGGGATAACTTACACCCCAGGAAAGGCCAACGTCATGGCTGATGCACTAAGTCGTAAACCTTATTGTAACAATCTGATGTTACAACAAAGTCAACCGCTTCTCTATGAGGAATTTCGGAAGCTTAACCTTCACATTGTTCCTCAAGGATTTCTTTCCACCTTGGTGGCGAAACCTACTCTTACGGATCAAATCATCGCTGCCCAAAAGCGAGATAAAGGAATATCTAGGATCAAGGAGAACATTGCTAGCGGTGGTGCTAGATGTTTCTCCACAAATGATCATGGTGTTGTGTATCTTGAGAACCGTTTAGTGGTTCCCAAGAACCAGCATCTACGGCAGTTGATCCTTAAGGAGGCTCATGAATCTCCTCTCACCATTCATCCCGGTAGTACTAAGATGTATCAGGACCTACGCCAGAGGTTCTGGTGGACTAGGATGAAGAGAGACATTGCTCAGTTTGTTGCTAGTTGCGACGTCTGTCGTCGTGTAAAAGCAGAGCATCAGCGGCCTGCTGGCACCCTTCAACCCTTAGCTATTCCTGAATGGAAATGGGATAAAATTGGTATGGATTTCATCACCGGTTTTCCCAGGACCAAGAGAGGGAATAACGCTATCTTCGTCGTTATCGATCGTATTTCCAAGGTAGCCCATTTCTTACCTGTTCGCGAGAGTATAACCGCTAGTCAATTAGCAGACTTGTACATCTCCCGAATAGTGTCTCTCCATGGTGTTCCATTGGAAATTAACTCGGATCAAGGAAGTCTTTTCACCTCTCGATTTTGGGAAAGTTTCCAAAATGCTATGGGAACCCGCCTTTCCTTTAGCACTGCCTTTCACCCTCAATCAAGTGGTCAGGTAGAACGTGTCAATCAGATTCTAGAAGACATGCTTCGAGCTTCTGTTATCTCATTTGGAATGGATTGGGAGAAATGCCTTCCATTTGCTGAATTTGCTTATAACAACAGCTATCAATCTAGCTTGGGTAAAGCCCCTTTTGAAGTTCTCTATGGACGAAGGTGTCGAACGCCTCTTAACTGGTCAGGAACCGGGGAAAGACAATTCTTTGGCCCGGACATGTTCCAGGAAGTAGAAGAGCAAGTTTGCATTGTTCGTGAAAAGTTGAAAACAGCCCAATCTCGTCAAAAGAGTCAATACGACCGAAAACATAAGGCTATGACTTTTGAGGTTGACGAGAAGGCTTACCTTCGGGTTACTCCTCTGAAGGGAACCCATCGCTTCGGTATCAAGGGCAAATTGGCTCCTCGTTACATTGGACCCTTTCGCATTCTCACTAAACGAGGAGAAGTTGCCTACCAATTGGAACTACCTCCGCATCTCTCCAGAGTCCACGCTGTCTTCCACGTTTTACAACTCAGGCGTTGCTTCTCGGATCCTATCCGTGGAGTGGACCATGAAACGCTTGATCTTCAAGATAATCTTACGTATCGAGAGTACCCCGTTCTTATCCTCGATCAAGCCGAGCGTACCACTCGACGTCATAATATCAAGTTTCTCAAGGTTCAATGGTCGCACCATTCTGAGAAGGCAGCAACTTGGGAAAGGGAGGATCGTCTTCGACTTGAGTACCCCGCCTTCTTTCCGGAGGAACCTAAATCTCGGGATGAGATTCTTTTGAGTGGGGGTGAGTTGTCACACCCTAGCTAGTTCATGCATTAGATTGTTGCATCATGTCTATTCTTTCATCAAAAACTTGAAATGGGGATGACAGAACCCCCAGCCCCCTCTGAAACAACTAGGGTTTACTAAAAATATTTTCAATGAACCTGAAATGCCCTTCTAAAATGTCCATCATTTTTGTCTTGTTTCAGAACCTCTGCCAAAAGTGATGCACAGTTTTCTAGGTCACCCTAAGGTCTTTGAATTAATTCATAAGTATTTGAGTTTGGCCATTTAAATTATATAAATTATATTGAATGCTCAAATATTTCCAAACTAAAATGTTCCTTGCTGGAAATATTCCAACTAAGGACCAGGTGCAGTTTGGTGAATTTTGGAGTTGTTTAGGTATTTTTAGTAATTCAACAAACTTACAGAATAAAAACAGAAACAGAAAAACAGGGAAAACTTACCTGGCGCCACCCAGAGGCCCACCTGCCGGCCCAGCCCAGCCACCGCTCCAGCGAGCTACTTGGCTTGGCCAGGCAGGCAGGCAGGTGCTCGACGGCGGCCGCTGCGTGCGCCACGCAGCTGCCCGTCGCCCTGCTTCACCCCCTCGCCTCGCTGCTGGCTTGGATGATCTCCACGTCGTGTCGTGAACCCCCAGGACACCTCCATTCTTCCCCAGCTCCTCTCCCTCGCTCTCTCACACCATGGCCGACACCACCGCCGCCGCACCCTCGCCGTAGTCGCGCTCTCCGTCAACCTCTCGCCGCGCCATCGTGTCCAGGAGCTTCGCCACCCTCTACTCCTTCGAGCTAGCCGAGCCCCGAGCGCTCGCGTGCCCCGAGGCCACCGCACTGACCTCGACCGAACCGCCATCCTCGGAGATCCCCTTCGCCGTCGCCGCCGCACTAGCTCGTCCCCGACCGCGTCGTCCGCACCCTGGAGATCACCGTGAGCCTGGCTACCCTCTCCCCCTTTCCTTTCTCGCTCTGGTGCACCACCACGAGCACACGTAGCTCACCCGCACGCGCCGCCGCGGAGCTCGTCGCCGACGTGCCTCCGGCTAACCGCCAGCCACCCCACCATGTCTAACGCACTCACCGCGTCCCCAGGGGCCCAATTCACCTCACCATGGGCCTCGCAGAGCCCCGTAGCGTCAGATCCAACTTCACCTGTCTCCGGCGACCGCCAAAGTCGTCGCCGGCGACGTCCCCGGCCACCCCGAGCTCAACCACCACCACCAATAACCGCGGCTCGGTCCCAGCTACCCGTAGATACTCTCTGCCGCCCATTTGGTTGCCGGAGTGCACAAAAGCACTCTCGCCGCCGCGTTCGGCCTCGCCGGCGGCTAGACGCCAGCGTGGTTGACTTTGACTTTGACTAGGGTGGGTCCAGTTTGACTCCCCTGAGTCTATGACAAGTGGGACCCCCTCTGCTAATTAACCCAGATTAGTTTAAACTAAATTAAGTTAGTTTAATTAACTACTGACATGCGGGACCCACTGGTCAGTTTAACCTGGACCGGCCTGTTGACCTGCTGAGGTCAGCATGACTTCATGCTGACGTAGTAATCCTTTTTTGGAATTAAAATAAATCCAGAATGATTTATAAATTCCAGAAAATTCCCCAAACTTCAAAAATTCATAGTAAATCATCTGTAACTCCAAATGCAAATTTTATATATGAAAAATGATCAAAAAAATCCAATCTATCCATCTGTACTGGTTTCATGCATGTTTAAGCAAGCTAACCTGATGTTTAGAGCAGAACTAGATTAAGCGCTTATAAAGGGCCATGTATGAGTTTGAAACTTGAATCTTTGATTCAAAATGATTCAAACCCATCTGGTTATGGTTGCATTAGCCCAACACACTCATATTGCCATGTTTCATGCATGCATCATATTGTTGCATATTGTTTGGTAATGTTGTGTATCGGTGCTCTTTGCGGCAGGTCCTGCCCCTGAGGAGTATCGATACTACCCCAACGAAGAACAATATTAGTGCATCGACCCATCAGGCAAGCAACCAACCATTTGATCATATCGATACAATCCCATGTTCTCGCTCCTTCTCTCTTTTATTGCGTTAAGACAACGCGTTTCAAACTGCTGTGTGCTATGGTAGTTGAACCCATTTCCTCCGCATGACCTGTCATTGCCACAGTAACTAGATGAAACCCACTAGCATGTGTAGGAGTTGATTGAGCCATATGTATGTGTTGTTCCTACCTTGCTATGCCTGCTATGCTTAGAGTCGTTTCAGGTCTGGTTCATCTGGGTGATGGGCTAGAATGAAATGATCATGCCGGTAATGAGAGTGATGTGGTGAACACGTTTTGGTAAAGGTATCGATGAGAGACCATGTAGGAGTACATGGTGGGTTGTTTCATTGAAGCCGACCTTAAGCACTGAGATCTGTATGCGTGATTTAAGATTCAGCTACTACCATGCATTGGGCCCTGAAATATGATCCCGCTCGACTTCTTATTCACTTTAGTCCTCTGTCCAGGAGTTGCAAGTAGTTTCTGGTGTTTGTAGCCTACTGGAGGCCGTGGACAGCGCTGACCGTAGGGGTGGGCTGTGATGCGGTAGGTACATGGCACGGTGTACCGGATACCCGTTAGGTATCTCGGGAACCCTGTACACATCGGTCGGGGCCGTATGGGAAACCTTGGCCAGACTCCCTGCGGATGGAACCTGGATAGGCGATAAACCTGGACTAGAGACTTAGGTGTTTAGGTAGGTCGTGGTCTACACCCACGACGGCTTTCGCTTGAAGTCTGCCGAGCACATGTCGTGTGCAGATGCTAAGTGGTGGAAACATGTATGAAGAAGTACACCCCTACAGGGTTAACATTATCTATTCGAATAGCCGCGTCCGCGGTAAAGGACTACTTGGTTGCTTATACATTTCATAGACAAGTAAAAGGATACTACTGAAAATCTCAAGATAAGCGTGAGTGCCGAGGATGGCTCTTCCGTAGGATGACGGAGGTGGATCCTCGGTGGTGTATTGAAGTGGTGAGTAGTGGACTCGTGTTCGCAAAACCATTTCAAGTTGGTGTATCGTAGGATAGCTTAGCCAAGAGTCAAAGCTGGCTTGCTGCAATAACCCCACCAACCCTTCTTGACAATGTGCATGTATGTAGGATCTGATGTAAGTCTTGCTGAGTACCTTTGTACTCATGTTGCTTTAATTTACATTTTCAGAAGACGCTGCAACCCCTTCTGATGGGTTCTTCGTAGACGTTGACATCGATGAGTAGACTGAGGCCCAGGTGGTGATCCTGAGCTTGTGAAGGACCACGTAGTATAGCCAGGCTTTCCAAGCCTCTTTGATTTTACTAGTTGTCTGTACTCAGACAAGTTACTTCCGCTGCTGGCTTGTATGACTGTATGACTTGAATGCTGGGTCGTGTGACCCGTACTTGTGTGTATGCTATGTATGGCTCTCCGAGCCCTTAAATAAAGTACTTGTGTTGTAGAGTCATGTTGTGATGCCTTGTTGTATTTGCACATATCGAGCATATTGTGTGTATGATTGAAATGCTTGGTATGTGTGGGATCTGGCTATCTAGTTGTTTATTCTTAGTAGCCTCTCTTACCGGGAAATGTCTCCTAGTGTCTCCACTTAGCCTTGGTAGCTTGCTACTACTCCGGGACACTTAGGCTGGCCGGCATGGGTCCTTCTTCGTTCCTGTGTCTGTCCCTTCGGGCAAATGTCACGCGATGGATACTGGAGTCCTGTTAGCCCGCTACAGCCCGGTTTACCGGAGTCCTGCTAGCCCTGTGCTACAGCCCGGATTCACTTGCTGATGACCGACACGTTCGATGCTGGGTCATGGATGCCTGTCCATGTAAGTCTGTGCCACTTCGGGTTTACGACTAGCCATGTCAGCCCGGGCTCTTTACCATATGGTTGCTAGCGACACTATCATATACGTGTGCCAAAAGGCGCAAACGGTCCCGGGCAAAGGTAAGACGACACCCGTGGGAATACCGTGTGTGAGGACGCAAAGTGATATGAGGTGTTACATGCTAGATCGATGTGGCATCGAGTCGGGGTCCTGACAGTGTTGGCATCAGAGCCAGACTGCCTGTAGGTTCTCCAAGCCAAACTGGTCGATGTTGAGTCTAGAAATTCTTTAGTTATATGTAGGGGAATTGTTTGTGGGATGGAACGTAAGGCGCTTTTTACTCCTCTATCTCATGACATTCTGATCTGAGTCAGTCTATTCTTCCACCGGGGGTTAAGGAATTAGGATCTCCTCTCTCTATCAGGTTCACGTGTTACTAATCAGTAGTACCTTATAGGTTTGATGGATACAAGCCTAGTTCAGTTCTACTACCCCATTATGTTGCTAAGATGGACCCAGAACCTTCATATGATGTTGTTGAGTGTCTATGCAATTCTTTGTCAAATGCCTCAAAATACTTTTTGAGCATTTACAGCCGTTATGCTGTCCAATTTCTGCTAGGAATCTTAATGCCTTGTGTTTATCATGTTCCAGATGGCGACCCGTCCTCAGAATCAATTGGTTCGTTTGACTCGATGTTTAGATGTACCCGGCCATACTGCCATGTTGGTCAGGGTAATGACTGAGGCAGGGTACCGTTGGTATCCTGAGTACACGGTCGAAGAGCAATTCCGAGACTTTAATCAAAGTCAATATCTTTGCACTGTCAGGATATTTCCATCTTATCCTGGATCTACCGAGCCCCTTCGCTGCGCCTAGGGACTCGGGGTTACTATTGAGATGGCTGTGCAGGATGCTGCCTACTCTATGATGACCATCATGCAAGTCAGAACTGGCCTATTTCGGGACTCTGATTTCCGATATATGCCAGCATCACTTCCGGGAGCACAAGGGTATCTCCAGGCTATCTATGCTGACTCCACTCGGGAGGATTCACGGACCCGCACCACTGCACAGTTGCTTGAAGATAAGGACCGTGAAAATCGGGCCTTGAGACTAGAGCTTTTCAATACCCGTGCTGATCATTGGGCCACTTTGACTCGGTTTGCACCGGCTGTGCAAGCTGGATATATGGATATGCGAGATCTCTATCCTGTGAGATCTACTCTGCCAGATGTGATGGATTGGCGTGATGTAGGAGGCATCACCCCACCTCGTGGTCCCTGCAGGCCACCGTTTATTGGTCCAAGACCTCATCCTAGCCCCTATGGTCCACAAGCTCCACGGGACCGACTGTTTCCGGATGATCACGTTGAGCTTCCAGGCTATGGAGGTGACTTCTATGAAGACTACTACGGAGCTGTCTGAGTTAGTAGTAGTATCACTAGTATCGTACTAGATGTATCGTCCACCGTCCTGCGTGACTCGTGGGATATGACTTAGCTTGTACCGCCTTCCGGAGGTGTAGAAAAATAATGTATAGGAGCTCGGAATGCCTCCGATGAGATGTAATCCTTTTTTTTCACCATAGTAGTACTTTGTTTGGTTCTGTACTAAACTTTGTATGGTGTGTATGACGATGGAATAAAAGAAGCAGTTTATGTATCTACCAGGTCATACGGATGATCATCTTACATCCCAAGTTATCCGTTACATTCTACATTTCTATGTCAAAGTACTATCATCCTGGACTAAACCATTGTTTTGTTTCCTAGGATGGTTAACACCCGCACCAACCCTGCTCCCCCAGAGCAGGCCGAAGGCAGCAGAGTTGGGGGAACAAACCTGCCTCCACCGCCCTCTCTTGCCAAAGTTATGCTGGAAGCCGAGAGAAACAAGCGGGAGACTAACCATTTGTTGGAGCGCATCGAGCAAAACACAGCACACCATCAGAGAATAACTTGGTGTCACTCAGTGATTTCATCAAGTTACATCCACCCACTTTTCACCACTCCGTCGAGCCTCTCGACGCCGATGACTGGCTTCGCAGTATTACTCACAAACTGGGTTCTGCGCTAGTAGCTGAGGCTGACAAGGTCACCTTTGCTGCATATCATCTTGAAGGCCCCGCCAGTCTATGGTGGGAGAACTATGGAGCTATGCGCCCAGCGGGCCATGTCACTACTGGGGCTGAATTCAGCGAGGCTTTCCGTGAACATCACATTCCGAAGGGTCTCATGGACCGTAAATGTGAGGAGTTCTGCAGTTTCACTCAAGGCCGACTCTCTGTGGATGCTTACAGCAGGGAGTTCGGTAACCTTGCACGATATGCAACTCAGGAAGTCTCTACTGATGCCAAGAAGCAAGCAAGGTTCCGTAAGGGACTTAGTCCTGAGCTTCGCCGCGACCTCCGTCTGCATGAGTGCACATCTTTTCAGAAGCTTGTTAACAAAGCCATCAGTGCTGAGTCTGGTCAGACTGATTATGAAGCAACACGCAAGCATGGCCGTGACATGGGTTCCTCATCCGGTGCTGGTCCTCAGAAGCGCCGCGTGTGGGTGCCTAACACTGCCCTGCCAGCCAGGTTCACACCGAGGACATCCTTTCAGGCGCCTCGCCCCGCTCAACAGTTTGCACCAGCCAAGCCCTATGGTGGTCCAACCAACAATGCTCCTTCACGTACCAGCTCTGTGACTTGCTTTAAATGTGGGGAATCGGGCCACTATCTGCGCGAGTGTCCCCAGACCAACCCCAACCAATGTGGAAAAGCTGTTGGCCGTGGCAAGCCGACAGGAAAAGTGTTCTACGCCAAGCCGGCCACCGCTGCATGTGGCCATGTCAACTGTATCTCTGCTGAAGAAGCTCAAGAGGATCCCAACGTCGTTCTTGGTACGCTCCTTGTTAATTGCCACCCGACATCTAATCTTTTCGATACAGGAGCATCTCATTCATTTATATCCGAGACCTATGCTCGTCTGCATAACACCACATTCTGTGAGATGCCCACCTCTATGGTAATTCAAACCCCGGGATCCAAATGGCAAACTTCTAGAGTAAGCCATGGGAATGAAATTCAAGTCGACAGACTTGTTTTTCTCGCATCTTTGATAGCCCTCAAATCTTCGGATATTAATATCATTTTGGGAATGGACTGGATGTCAGCCCATCATGCTAAAGTTGATTGTTTCTCTAGGACTGTTCAACTCACGCATCCTTCGGGAAAGATAGTCAACGTATTGACCCGAATAGCCAAGCGAAAACTATATTCTCTTAACGGCAGTCCTTTGCCAGACCTTGAGGACGTTCCGGTAGTCCGTGACTTTCCGGATGTCTTCCCAGAGGAATTGCCAGGTGTTCCACCTGACAGAGATGTTGAGTTCGTGATAGATCTCATCCCAGGAACTGTCCCGATTGCTAGAAGACCCTATAAGATGGCACCACTAGAACTAGCCGAGCTTAAGAAACAACTCGATGAGTCCTTGAAAAAGGGTTTCATCCGACCTAGTTCGTCTCCATGGGCTTGCCCCGTCCTCTTCGTCAAGAAGAAGGATGGTACGGACCGGATGGTTGTAGATTATCGACCCGTCAACTTGGTCACAATCAAGAACAAGTATCCGCTCCCCAGGATCAACGACCTGTATGATCAGCTCGCTGGATCCTCAATCTTCTCTAAAATGGATTTGAGGTTGGGCTACCATCAAATCAAAATCCGGAACGGGGACATTCCTAAAACGGCTTTTGTTACTCCCTATGGCCAATACGAGTACACAGTCATGTCCTTTGTCTTAACCAACGCTCCAGCCACTTTCTCTCGCTTAATGAACTCAATCTTCATGGAGTATTTGTATAAATTCTTCGTGGTTTACCTCGACGATATACTCATCTACTCCAAGAATGAGGAAGAACATGCCGAACATCTAAGGCTAGTGTTGATGAAACTTCGAGAGCATCGCCTTTATGCCAAGTTCTCCAAATGCGAATTTTGGTTGCAAGAAGTGACCTATCTAGGACATGTAATTTCTGGTAAAGGTATTGCTGTTAATCTCGAGCGAGTTCAAGCCGTCCTTAATTGGACTCCACCTGAATCGGTCAAGCAAGTTCGGAGTTTCCTTGGCTTAGCGAGCTATTGTCGCCCCTTTGTCGAGAACTTCTCTAAAGTTGCCAAACCTCTAACTGAACTCCTCAAGAAGGATAACAAGTTCGAGTGGACTCCATAATGTGAGCACGGCTTTCAGGAACTGAAAAGACGCCTGACATCTGCTCCCGTATTGGTACCACCAGATTTCTCTAAGGACTTTGTTATTTATTGCGACGCCTCGCGACAAGGACTAGGTTGCATTCTCATGCAAGATCGACACGTAATTGCTTACGCTTCACGGCAATTGCACCCACATGAGGAGAATTATCCTACTCATGATCTAGAGATCGCAGCTGTAGTCTATGCACTTAAAACCTGGCGACATTACCTCCTCGGTAATCGTTGCGAGATCTTCACCGATCACCAAAGTCTGAAGTACATCTTCACCCAACCGGATTTGAATCTCAGGCAAAGACGTTGGGTTGAGTTGATCACCGATTTCGACTTAGGGATAACTTACACCCCAGGAAAGGCCAACGTCATGGCTAATGCACTAAGTCGTAAACCTTATTGTAACAATCTGATGTTACAACAAAGTCAACCGCTTCTCCATGAGGAATTTCAGAAGCTTAACCTTCACATTGTTCCTCAAGGATTTCTTTCCACCTTGGTGGCGAAACCTACTCTTACGGATCAAATCATCGCTGCCCAAAAGCGAGATAAAGGAATATCTAGGATCAAGGAGAACATTGCTAGCAGTGGTGCTAGATGTTTCTCCACAAATGATCATGGTGTTGTGTATTTTGAGAACCGTTTAGTGGTTCCCAAGAACCAGCATCTACGGCAGTTGATCCTTAAGGAGGCTCATGAATCTCCTCTCACCATTCATCCCGGTAGTACTAAGATGTATCAGGACCTATGCCAGAGGTTCTGGTGGACTAGGATGAAGAGAGACATTGCTCAGTTTGTTGCTAGTTGCGACGTCTGTCGTCGTGTAAAAGCAGAGCATCAGCGGCCTGCTGGCACCCTTCAACCCTTAGCTATTCCTGAATGGAAATGGGATAAAATTGGTATGGATTTCATCACCGGTTTTCCCAGGACCAAGAGAGGGAATAACGCTATCTTCGTCGTTATTGATCCTCTTTCCAAGGTAGCCCATTTCTTACCTGTTCGCGAGAGTATAACCGCTAGTCAATTAGCAGACTTGTACATCTCCCGAATAGTGTCTCTCCATGGTGTTCCATTGGAAATTAACTCGGATCGAGGAAGTCTTTTCACCTCTCGATTTTGGGAAAGTTTCCAAAATGCTATGGGAACCCGCCTTTCCTTTAGCACTGCCTTTCACCCTCAATCAAGTGGTCAGGTAGAACGTGTCAATCAGATTCTAGAAGACATGCTTCGAGCTTCTGTTATCTCATTTGGAATGGATTGGGAGAAATGCCTTCCATTTGCTGAATTTGCTTATAACAACAGCTATCAATCTAGCTTGGGTAAAGCCCCTTTTGAAGTTCTCTATGGACGAAGGTATCAAACGCCTCTTAACTGGTCAGGAACCGGGGAAAGACAATTCTTTGGCCTGGACATGATCCAGGAAGCAGAAGAGCAAGTTCGCATTGTTCGTGAAAAGTTGAAAACAGCCCAATCTCGTCAAAAGAGTCAATACGACCGAAAACATAAGGCTATGACTTTTGAGGTTGACGAGAAGGCTTACCTTCGGGTTACTCCTCTGAAGGGAACCCATCGCTTCGGTATCAAGGGCAAATTGGCTCCTCGTTACATTGGACCCTTTCGCATTCTCGCTAAACGAGGAGAAGTTGCCTACCAATTGGAACTACCTCCGCATCTCTCCAGAGTCCACGATGTCTTCCACGTTTCTCAACTCAGGCGTTGCTTCTCGGGTCCTATCCGTGGAGTGGACCACGAAACGCTTGATCTTCAAGATAATCTTACGTATCGAGAGTACCCCGTTCGTATCCTCGATCAAGCCGAGCGTACCACTCGACGTCATAATATCAAGTTTCTCAAGGTTCAATGGTCGCACCATTCTGAGAAGGCAGCAACTTGGGAAAGGGAGGATCGTCTTCGACTTGAGTACCCCGCCTTCTTTCCGGAGGAACCTAAATCTCGGGATGAGATTCTTTTGAGTGGGGGTGAGTTGTCACACCCTAGCTAGTTCATGCATTAGAGTGTTGCATCATGTCTATTCTTTCATCAGAAACTTGAAATGGGGATGACAGAACCCCCAGCCCCCTCTGAAACAACTAGGGTTTACTAAAATATTTTCAATGAACCTGAAATGGCCTTCTAAAATGTCCATCATTTTTGTCTTGGTTCAGAACCTCTGCCAAAAGTGATGCACAGTTTTCTAGGTCATCCTAAGGTCTTTGAATTAATTCATAAGTATTTGAGTTTGGGCATTTAAATTATATAAATTATTTTGAATGCTCAAATATTTCCAAACTAAAATGTTCCTTGCTGGAAATATTCCAACTAAGGACCAGGTGCAGTTTGGTGAATTTTGGAGTTGTCTAGGTATTTTTAGTAATTCAACAAACTTACAGAATAAAAACAGAAACAGAAAAACAGGGAAAACTTACCTGGCGCCACCCAGAGGCCCACCTGCCGGTCCAGCCCAGCCATCGCTCCAGCGAGCTGCTTGGCTTGGCCAGGCAGGCAGGCAGGTGCTCGACGACGGCCGCTGCGTGCGCCACGCAGCTGCCCGTCGCCCTGCTTGACCCCCTCGCCTCGCTGCTAGCTTGGATGATCTCCACGTCGTGCCGTGAACCCCCGGGACACCTCCATTCTTCCCCAGCTCCTCTCCCTCGCTCTCCCACGCCATGGCCGACGCCACCTCCGCCGCACCCTCGCCGTAGTCGCACTCTCCGTCAACCTCGCGCCGCGCCATCGTGTCCAGGAGCTTCGCCACCCTCTACTCCTTCGAGCTAGCCGAGCCCCGAGCGCTCGCGTGCCCCGAGGCCACCGCACTGACCTCGACCGAACCGCCTTCACCGGAGATCCCCTTCGCCATCGCCGCCGCACCAGCTCGTCCCCGACCGCGTCGTCCGCTCCCTCGAGATCACCGTGAGCCTGGCTAACCTCTCCCCCTTTCCTTTCTCGCTCTGGTGCACCACCACGAGCACACGTAGCTCACCCGCACGCGCCGCCACGGAGCTCGTCACCGACGTGCCTCCGGCTAACCATCGGCCACCCCACCATGTATAACGCACTCACCGCGTCCCCAGGGGCCCAACGCACCTCACCACGGGCCTCGCCGAGCCCCATAGCATCGGATCCATCTTCACCCGACTCCGGCGACCGCCAAAGTCGTCATCGGCGACGTCTCCGGCCACCCCGAGCTCAACCACCACCACCAATAAGCGTGGCTCGGTCCCAGCTACCCGTAGATACTCTCCGCCGCCCATTTGGTTGCCGGAGTGCACAAAAGCACTCTCGCCGCCGCGTTCGGCCTCGCCAGCGGCTAGACGCCGGCGTGGTTGACTTTGACTTTGACTATGGTGGGTCCAGTTTGACTCCCCTGAGTCTATGACAAGTGGGACCCCCTCTGTTAATTAACCCAGATTAGTTTAAACTAAATTAAGTTAGTTTAATTAACTACTGACATGCGGGACCCACTGGTCAGTTTGACCTGGACCGGCCTGTTGACCTGCTGAGGTCAGCATGACTTCATGCTGACGCAGTAATCCTTTTTTGGAATTAAAATAAATCCAGAATGATTTATAAATTCCAGAAAATTCCCCAAACTTCAAAAATTCATAGTAAATCATCTATAACTCCAAATGCAAAGTTTTATATATGAAAAATGATCAGAAAAATCCAATCTATCCATATGTACTGGTTTCATGCATGTTTAAGAAAGCTAACCTGATGTTTAGAGCAGAACTAGATTAAGCGCTTATAAAGGGCCATGTATGAGTTTGAAACTTGAATCTTTGATTCAAAATGATTCAAACCCATCTGGTTATGGTTGCATTAGCCCAACACACTCATATTGCCATGTTTCATGCATGCATCATATTGTTGCATATTGTTTGGTAATGTTGTGTATCGGTGCTCTTTGCGGCAGGTCCTGCCCCTGAGGAGTATCGAGACTACCCCAACGAAGAAATATATCAGTGCATCGACCCATCAGGCAAGCAACCAACCATTTGATCATATCGATACAATCCCATGTTCTTGCTCCTGCTCTCTTTTACTGCGTTAAGACAACGCGTTTCAAACTGCTGTGTGCTATGGTAGTTGAACCCATTTCCTCTGCATGACCTGTCATTGCCACAGTAACTAGATGAAACCCACTAGCATGTGTAGGAGTTGATTGAGCCATATGTTTGTGTTGTTCCTACCTTGCTATGCCTGCTATGCTTAGAGTCGTGTCAGGTCTGGTTCATCTGGGTGATGGGCTAGAGTGAAATGATCATGCCGGTAATGAGAGTGATGTGGTGAAACCGTTTTGCTAAAGGTATCGACGAGAGGCCATGTAGGAGTACATGGTGGGTTGTTTCATTGAAGCCGACCTTAAGCACTGAGATCTGTATGTGTGATTTAAGATTCAGCTACTACCATGCATTGGGCCCTGAAATATGACCCCGCTCGACTTCTTATTCACTTTAGTCCTCTGTCCAGGAGTTGCAAGTAGTTTTTGGTGTTTGTAGCCTACTGGAGGCCGTGGACAGTGCTGACCATAGGGGTGGGCTGTGATGCGGTAGGTACGTGGCACGGTGTACCGGATACCCGTTAGGTATCTCGGGAACCCTGTACACATCGTTCGGGGCCGTATGGGAAACCTCGGCCGGACTCCCTGCGAATGGAACCTGGATAGGCGATAAACCTGGACTAGAGACTTAGGTGTTTAGATAGGTCGTGGTCTACACCCACATCGGCTTTCGCTTGAAGTCTGCCGAGCACATGTCGTGTGCAGACGCTAAGTGGTGGAAACATGTATGAAGAAGTACACCCTTGCAGGGTTAACATTATCTATTCGAATAGCTGCGTCCACGGTAAAGGACTACTTGGTTGCTTATACAGTTCATAGACAAGTAAAAGGATACTACTGAAAATCTCAAGATAAGCGTGAGTGCCGAGGATGGCTCTTCCGTAGGATGACGGAGGTGGATCCTCGGTGGTGTATGGAAGTGGTGAGTAGTGGACTCGTGTGCGCAAAACCATTTCAAGTTGGTGTATCGTAGGATAGCTTAGCCAAGAGTCAAAGCTGGCTTGCTGCAATAACCCCACCAACCCTTCTTGACAATGTGCATGTATGTAGGATCTGATGTAAGTCTTGCTGAGTACCTTTGTACTCATGTTGCTTTAATTTACATTTTTAGAAGACGCTGCAACCCTTTCTGATGGGTTCTTCGTAGACGTTGACATCGATGAGTAGACTGAGGCCCAGGTGGTGATCCTGATCTTGTGAAGGACCAAGTAGTATAGCCAGGCTTTCCAAGCCTCTTTGATTTTACTAGTTGTCTCTACTCAAACAAGTTACTTCCGCTGCTGGCTTGTATGACTGTATGACTTGAATGCTGGGTCGTGTGACCCGTACTTGTGTGTATGCTATGTATGGCTCTCCGAGCCCTTAAATAAAGTACTTGTGTTGTAGAGTCATGTTGTGATGCCTTGTTGTATTTGCACATATCGAGCATATTGTGTGTATGATTGAAATGCTTGGTATGTGTGGGATCTGGCTATCTAGTTGTTTATTCTTAGTAGCCTCTCTTACCGGGAAATGTCTCCTAGTGTCTCCACTGAGCCTTGATAGCTTGCTACTGCTCCGGGACACTTAGGCTGGCCGGCATGTGTCGTTCTTCGTTCCTGTGTCTGTCCCTTCGGGGAAATGTCACGCGATGGATACCGGAGTCCTGTTAGCCCGCTACAGCCCGGTTTACCGGAGTCCTGCTAGCCCAGTGCTACAGCCCGGATTCACTTGCTAATGACCGACATGTTCGATGCTGGGTCATGGATGCCTGTCCCCGTAAGTCTGTGCCACTTCGGGTTTACGACTAGCCATGTTAGCCCGGGCTCTTTACCATATGGATGCTAGGGACACTATCATATACGTGTGCCAAAAGGCGCAAACGGTCCCGGGCAAAGGTAAGACGACACCCGTGGGTATACCGTGCGTGAGGCCGCAAAGTGATATGAGGTGTTACATGCTAGATCGATGTGGCATCGAGTTGGGGTCCTGACAATGGTATGATTGTTGTAATGCTTCTTGTGTCCTACGGACTAAAGCCCTCCGGTTTATATAGACACCGGAGAGGGCTAGGGTTACACAGAGTCGGTTACAATGGTAGGAGATCTACATATCCGTATCGCCAAGCTTGCCTTCCACGCCAAGGAAAGTCCCATCCGGACACGGGACGGAGTCTTCAATCTTGTATCTTCATAGTCTTGGAGTCCAGCGGACGATGATAGTCCGGCTGTCCGGACACCCCCTAGTTGGCTCTAATATACTAACTTAGAGCTTATATGCTTAGTTTCCTATAGGTTAGCTCCAAAATAACTTATGTTAGCACAAAATGATCAAATTTACATAATAAGCTTATAGTCTTCTTCTTATTCTTCTTCTTTTCCAAAGTTCTTCTTATTCTTCTTCTAGTGTTCTTCTTCTTCTAGTATTCTTCTAGTCTTCTTCTTGTTCTTCTTCTTCTTCTTCTTCTTCTAACTTCTTGTTTATCATTTTGCAGATTTGATTTAATTCATGCAAGCTTGCATGGATGGAGTGCTTCTTTTCCGTTTGTGTTTTTATTTTGTATCAATGTGAAACTTTTGTGAATTGATGGATAACGGTGTTGGATGAACAATGTGAAACTTTTGTAATATGTAACGATGGAACTATGATTGTTATATGGATGCTTGTTGTATATATATATATGTTGGCTATGTATCAATGTTGACTATGTATGTATATATGATGGAACTTGTGTGTTGGCTATGATTGTTTTATGGATGCTTGTTGTATATATATATATGTTGGCTATGGTTGTTATATGGAACTATGTGTTGGCTATGTGTTGGCTATGTATGTATATCTCATATGTGAAATAGTGACCTGAAATTAAGAAAAACCAAAAAAAATTTAAAAAAATTGTTACTAATGGCGCACTACCATATGGTGCGCCATTAGTGTAGCAGACACTAGTGGCGCACTGTGGGCAAAACTTATGGCGCACAGCACGGTGCGCCATTAGTATACCAGATACTAATGGCGCACCAGCGGTGCGCCATTAGTAAAAAATTCTAGTGGCGTGATACTAATGGCGCAACAGTAGTGCGCCATTAGTAGGCAAAACCGGTGCGCCATTAGTAGGCCTTTTCCTAGTAGTGACATGTGGGGCCCCGTGATTTGACTTGCCATTATCACTTTAACTGCGGCGCTACGACCGGCGTGAGTCTCCCGATTCCTGACCACCTCCATACAGGTGCCTCTCCCAATGCTCGACCATGTAGTAGTAGAGGTTGGCTCTTGCATGAGAGCCCACTTCTCCACTTTTTCCTTGCCTCTTGTCACACCCTGATTTTCATGGCACAACACTTAAGATGATATATCATGATAAAGTGTGGTTTGACAAAAACTTTTGTATTATTTGACTTTTTATTTGAGTTGGTTTTCTAATTGTGTTTTCGAGTGCTCTTTAAAGTCAACACAACTCCACCTTCTATACCTCATCTCCTTGCCCCAAGATTCTGCCCAATGATCATGCCATGTGTATAGAGCAATATAATATTTTCTTACAAAAATAATTTGGCCAAAAAGTATTTTCTAAAATAAGTTTCCCAAAACCCCTGAATTGAGGTTTGCACTGCAAGTACTTGATTTGGGGTGTGAAAAATATTTCAAAAGGTATATTTGAAACCTATTAGATGTAGGACTCCCATAAAACACAAAAAATATAATTTTAAAAGTTATTTTCCTATTTTATTTAAAAGCTTTTTCTTAAGGCCAGAAATGGTCTTTAATAGGGAAAAATTATTTTATTGTTTTAAAAATATTTGACAAAAATCAGGGAAACTCAGTGGGCATATATTTCCCATATATAAGAGTTTCAACACATGGTCATGTTCAAAATATTGGTCAAATCCCTCAAAAACTCTTTTTGGATATTTCAAGCTTTTGAAATATTTACAAAGGAAATATTCTGCAAAAGTTCCAAGAAAATTCTAGCATGTCACATATGACATGTTTGATGATCTGGACAAGTACCATGTCATGGGAAATAGCATAACCCCATGAAATCCCCTCAAAACCATTTCTGTTCATTTTGATGTTTGAGCAACTTTACATTGCCAAACATGTCCAAATGCTCTCAAACCTTGTGAACATGCTCAAATGGTCTAATAACTCATCTAGACCAAATGGAACAAGTTGGAGAACAATTTAACTTGATCAAAGTGCCCCAATACCCTTCCTGTCCAGAACCAAATTTGAACAACTCTACATTGGAAACTTTCTCTTTTTGATCTCAACTTTTGAGGACATGTTCATAACCTCAAATGATGACACTACACCAAGTGGTGCATCAAGGAGAATAGGTTTGCATGACTAAATCTTGATAAGTCCATTTCTGTTGATTTCTAGGGTTTACAAAAGTTGCATTGGCAACTTTGCCCAAATGGACTCAATATTGGTGGAACCTATTATTTTATCATACCATATGACCCTGTCAAGCCTCATGACAAGAGGAGATCATCTTATTTCCCAAACCACCATCAAACACCTTCTGGAAGAAATTAAAAATGTATGTTTTGTCCAATTCCACAAATCTCCATGAGTTCTGCTTTTTACCACAGCCCCTCCTAGTCCCCCTCTACCTCTGGTGTGCTTCCCTGCCCGAGAGGCAATGATGAAGGGGGGCAGGGGTCCATTTTTCTTCTCTGGACAGCCACCTTACCGTTGTTGTATCGGCAACCACCGGTGGATGAGAACCTCGCCTTTTGGCCCACCTCACTATAGTGAGCAAGAAAACGGTTCTCTTCATCCCCCGCTCTTGGTGTCGATGTTTTCAGCAACATAACTGACATGTTGGACCTCTACTATGCCTTGTTAATATCATTGCATAAGGGATTACCTACCTGGTACCGTCGACGCCTTAGAAGGCAAAAGGGGTCGTCATGATTAAGAAGACAACAGAACACCGAGTCAATGCCTGCTACAAGGAGCCGCCTTCACCCCATCACTTCAATAGGCAAGAAGTTGCTGAAGAATCTTCAGGCTCAACCCGGATTGTTTCATCGAACAACTACAAGAGATGTAGCAACACCTGAGGAAAACTCAGAAGACTGCATGAGGCACAAGGAACGACTACTGAGTCCGAGAACCCCTAGGGTAGGATGAGTCATGTTCCCCTATGCGCAGTCGAGTCCGTATGATAGTTCGAATAGAACCATGATTGTGTGTTGCTTGTTTTTATTTGTTTGTGTTTTGATATAGGTCGCACTTTTGCCGTAGGCGACAAGTATGCGACTATATCACCTTCCTTACCTTGCTTCTTCTATTTGGCCCTTTTTGCACCTGTTCGTTTGCACTTGCACTATAGAACCCCCTTTAGGCATTCCCATCCTCTATGCTACTTTTCCCTCTCATCTCTTTCCTCAACTGAAGACAAGCAAGACAATATGCACCAAGGATTCCACCTCGACGACCAACAAGCACTGAAGACTTTTGCTACAACCTCCTCGACCAAGTACAACCCCGTATGTTTACACCTCAAGACTAAAACCCTATTCCTAGACCCTTCGAGACTTCACGAAATACCCCAACTTGAGTCCTTCACCATGTGCTTAAACCATAGAATTGCAAGAGGACCAGTTAAGCCTCTGTAACCTTGCTTATCACTGGGTTCATTATGGAACTAGTGGACATAGTGAATGATCCCATTATCATCCTAAGATAGCACCAAGACTGATGATGCCATAGGGAAGACCAATTTGAGGATGTAGGAATAGAGGACAAATGACTTGATGAGTTTATATCAATGACTTTGAGGAATCATCTGAGACTATTTGGTGGATTATGAGGCTTTCATGTTGGTAGATGAACTTGGTGGGATCATGATTATAGAGTAGCATAGCTTTCATTACCCCTGAGTAAATTGGATTTATAGGACAATTATGATCGCAAGCTGAAACTCCTGGAAGTGGAAGGATTTGACTTGATCAGATGATATTGATAGGAGACAGTTGATATTACGTATATAACTTGAGGGAAACATGTAGGATTCCTCGTTGGACAAGAGATTTGAATTTAAATAGGTGATCCTAGTTGAGTATAGATGATGAGTAAGCCTGCATGGTTCGGAGTAAACTGGATTTAGACTGATGATCTCGATCATGATACCATTTTTCTTGGAGGACAATAAACTAGGAGATTGGATTAATTGTCGGAGTTGATTTAGGGATCTGTATAAGCTTGACGTTGGAAGTTACTTGACCCCGATAATGGGAATTGGTGGACTAACTATAGTAGAGATAGCCTTTTCAAGTATTTGGGGATTATAAGGACTTTAGAAGATTATGTGGAGCACCATAACCATTGGATTTGTAGAATTAAAATGATTATATAGTGATTGATGGAAGTTAATGGGCTGTTGGGGTTGATTCATAGGAAGGAAACAAGATCTTGGAGTGGCTTACGACGTGTTTCCTTAGGATAGAGATGCACTACCTTGGACCTTGGAAGAATGGGCCGAGCACTTGGATTATCATGTTTAATTGAAGCTTAGTAGCTTGTATGTTCTACCCATGGATTTTTAGGGGTAGACATACATATGAGTTTGGGGATTTTAGACATATATGATTTTGTTAGACCTCCTCTCGAGAGTCATGAGGAATAATAATAGCATGAGTAATGATTGGAGATGACCTACACAGGTTGGTACTTTCGGTGGTATAAGGTGATCTATTTGGAGGACTAGATAGACTATTGGCATCTCAGAAATCATGCTTAAAGATAAGTTGATAAACATTCAATCGCACACTAGAATCCTTGAAACCCTTAAGCCCTACCAAGCTACAACATGGTCGGATCAGGACCTTGGGGCCTTGACACTAGATCTAGAACCACCTTGGCCCACACTCAACAAGACCACCACTAATTCCCCAGCCTACTTTATGTACCCCGTGAACAAAGTCTTCATGGAGTGCTTAGACAAGATAGTTCTCATCATTATTTGCTGACCTACTTGTTCACCCGAAGACGGAAGAAGAGCCATTCAGTTAGTCTAGGAACATTTGAAGACCGCCATGCCAAGGAGGAAGAACTACCACCATCATCAAGAAGTAAACATCCGCGTCGAAGACCAGGTGAATCTGCAAGCCACTCCTCTCTAAGGAACCAAGCATTTCCATGACAAGGGAACCCACACCGAGATTCATCGGCCCCCTTCGTGATCACTCCAAAATTTAACAACCCCTCCGAGATCACTTCAAGACGAAGAGTAGACGGCTACCAGCTAGAGTTACCACCTAAGTTACCTGATGAGCACAACGCTTTCCTTGTATCACAACCCCGGAAGTGTTTCCAACTTCCTAACTTGCCCAATCTCTACGAGGGCATTGACCACCGAGCCATCGACCCCTAGCCCAATCTAACCTGCCGCGAGCTACCCATTAGCAACCTGGATCAAGAAGAGCGTCATACACGAAGCCACACCATCAAGTACTCCAAGCTCAATGGAACACTACACGGAAGCAGAAGCAACATGAGGACATGAAGACTACCCCGAATCCAAGTTTCCATACTCCTTTCCGCGCCTAGTTTGGGAATCTCGGGGACGAGATTATTGTAAGGGGGGTAGGTCTGTCACACCCTGATTTTCATGGCACAACACTTAAGATGATATATGATGATAAAGTGTGGTTTGACAAAAACTTTTGCATTATTTGACTTTTTATTTGAGTTCGTTTTCTAATTGTGTTCTCAAGTGCTCTTTAAAGTCAACACAACTCCACCTTCTAGACCTCATCTCCTTGCCCCAAGCTTCTGCCCAATGATCATGCCTTGTGTATAGAGCAATATAATATTTTCTTACAAAAATAATTTGGCCAAAAAGTATTTTCTAAAATTAGTTTTCCAAAAACCCCTGAGTTGAGGTTTGCACTGCAAGTACTTGATTTGGGGTGTGAAAAATATTTCAAAAGGTATATTTGAAACCTATTAGATGTAGGACTCCCATAAAACACAAAAATATAATTTTAAAAGTTATTTTCCTATTTTATTTAAAAGCTTTTTCTTAAGGCCAGAAATGGTCTTTAATACGGAAAAATTATTTTATTGTTTTAAAAATATTTGACAAAAATCAGGGAAACTCAGTGGGCATATATTTCCCATACATAAGAGTTTCAACACATGGTCACGTAAAAATATTGGTCAAATCCCTCAAAAACCCTTTCTGGATATTTCAATCTTTTGAAATATTTACAAAGGAAATATTCTGCAAAAGTTCCAAGAAAATTCTAGCATGTCACATATGACATGTTTGATGATCTGGACAAGTACCATGTCATGGGGAATAGAATAACCCCATTAAATCCCCTCAAAACCATTTCTGTCCATTTTAAAGTTTGAGCAACTTTACATTGCCAAACATGTCCAAATGCTCTCAAACCTTGTGAACATGCTCAAATGGTCTAATAACTCATCTAGACCAAATAGCACAAGTTGGAGAACAATTTAACTTGATCAAAGTGCCCCAAAACCCTTCCTGTCCAGAACCAAATTTGAACAACTCTACATTGGAAACTTTCTCCTTTTGATCTCAACTTTTGAGGACATGTACATAACCTCAAATGATGACACTACACCAAGTGGTGCATCAAGGAGAATAGGTTTGCATGACTAAATCTTGGTAAGTCCATTTCTGCTGATTTCTAGGGTTTCCAAAAGTTGCATTGGCAACTTTGCCCAAATGGACTCAATATTGGTGGAACCTATTATTTTATCATACCATATGACCCTGTCAAGCCTCATGACAAGAGGAGTTCATCTTCTTTCCCAAACCACCATCAAACACCTTCTGGCAGAAATTAAAAATGTATGTTTTGTCCAATTCCACTAATCTCCATGAGTTCTCCTTTTTACCACAGCCCCTCCTAGTCCCTCTACCTCTGGTGTGCTTCCCTGCCCGAGAGGCAATGATGAAGGGGGGCAGGGATCCATTTTTCTTCTCTGGACAACCACTTTTTACTCCCTTTCTCATCTCTCTCTCTCTCACACCTGGCAAGTTCTAGAGCATCCAAAGCCTCCAAACCTCTTGTTTATTCCCCCTTCAGACCCCAGACACAAGTGGACACGCGAGTGCACGTGGAAAAGCCGCGGATGCCGGCCATTTGCGCGCTCTGGAGCACGTCAGCGTGCTCCCGACCGTTGACGCCGCGTCCCCTGACCACCTCGAGCCTCCCCCTCGCGCCAGTCGAGGTGCCTCGACGTCCGCAACACGCCACCGTGCAGGCCTCCTCGTCTCACCCTCTCTCTCACCTCCTGTGGTGCGTGCCCAGAGCCCCCGGCTCGGCCAATGCCCGGCCTCACACGCGCGAGCACCAGAGCCTCTCCCCGCTCCCTCTCTCTCTTCCTGGCACCCTACTCGACTCCCACGAGCGCCGCAGACAGCCCCGAGCCTCCTCCCGTGGCCACCACGGCCATCTCCGCGGGTGCCCGTAGGCCACGTCCACGGTGAGCCATGGCCTCGCCATTTAAGGGCTCCCGAGGCCTCCCTCTGGATCCCATTCGCTCTCCCTCTCTCCCGAACACCCCCTAGACCAACCTGCACCTCTCGTGCCCTCCTGCTCCCTCCATGGCCGGAGTGCCGTCGTGAGCCTCCTCCTAAATTCGCGCTCCGTGGCCTCTCCCCTCCCCTTTAGACTCCACTAGAGCACCTCCAGCATCACCGCGGTCCTCCCCCGCGCTCCTTGACCTTCTCCCGGTGACCGTAGCGCCGTGCCCACCATTGCCGTCAACCTCTCCTGCCACGGCCGATGGTGCGTTCGCACCCGGCCTCCCCTGCGGTCATGGCGTTGCTCGGCGGGTGCGGAGTGACCTCCTGAGCCCTCCAGTATGCTGGGCGCCGCCGGGGGTGGTCGGTGCCGTCGGGGAGAGCGCCGGCAAGCGCTCGGCCCCGCCTCCTCTGCCTCCTCTGTCGCGGGCGGGAGGAGGGCGACGACCCTGCAGGTGGACCCCGCAGGTCAGTGACCCGCCAGCGGGCCCATCCCGTTTAAGTGGAAGCGTACCAACTTCGCCACCGCTTCCCCGTGGCGAAGACGCCTTGGCACTAGTACACCTCCGACGTGGCCCCTACGGGCGTGCGGGCGAGCCGCTGGGCTGGCCCAATGGCGTCCTGCTGCTAAACACTCTTTTTTTCTACGTACACTTTTGATTCCTCAGTAGGTAGGGACAACGTTCGAGATCTCATCCGACCGTCTGCTGGAGCTTGCCCCGGGCATTCAAGCAAGAATTTCCTGCCCCCTGTTCTCTGATAGATCTGCTCTACGTTCTGGACTGGCCGGGCTGATCGGTGCTGACTGACTGTTCTTGCTTGTCTTGGGCCTGCTCTCGCCATGTGCACCTCTTAAGGGTAAAGCCCTTGTTAGTTTCTTTCTTTTTCTTTTTCCAGATATCTTGTAAAATACCTAGAGAAGTCAAACAGTGTCCAAATTTGATGATTCAAATTTCTAGTAGTTTATAAATTCATGCGCTATCTCATGGTGCCATTTTAACATTTTTCCAGAAGTATTTCTTTCCCAGATAATTACCAAATCCCATTTTTCCATTTCTGTCATAAATTTAGAAAATCACAGAGGGCTCACATTTGATCCAAATGCCATGATTCAAATTTCTAGATGCTTCTAAGTTCATAACTTAGTTTATGAACATTTTTATTAATACTTTCTGTGCCACATAATATAGTGAGCCATTTCTTCATATTTGCCAACTTTGCAAATTCATAGGAAATTCATTTCAACTCCAAATCCAGTGAAACCAATTTCTAAATGTTTCTAAAATCATGCCTGATTTAATGGGTAATTTTACTCATTTTTATAAAAAGGCATTCTATAGACAACTTGCAGATCCATTAAATCCCTTATTCCATCATATCGAAATGTTTAGAAATATCCATTGATCCACTTCCAATGAAATCACCTTGGTCATTCCTCATATGACCAGAGGCATCGTAGAAAATTCCAACTCACATTTTTTACAGCATTTTTATTTTCTGCCTTGCTGTGTTGCTTATTATGATTGTTTTGACGTTAGTTGACGAAGTAGACGGAGTACTTGGAGAAGGACCAGAAGATCTCAAGACTCTGATGAACCAGGCAAGCAGCCCTTTGACCATGTCTATGAAACCCTTTTTTATGCATGTCATATAGCACCATATTGTTGTTGCAACGGAATCATGAAGAGGTGGTAACCACTTTGATGGTTTGCCACCGTACTTCCTCGCTGATACTTGCATTGTGCATGACCCTACCTTCTTATGAGGGTTATGCCGGTGGGAGTAGATAGGATGCTAAAGTAGATGCTACACAAAAAGGGACGGGAATATGCATGGTGATGGAGACAAAGTATTTTCAAAAGACTTTTTGAAAACCCCAACGGGTGCCACTTATGCCCGGGGGAGATGATGAGTTGGGTAGCCACTTGATGATGAAGTGGTGTACCGAGGAAAGTGTGTGTGTTGTTTTCAAAACAGATTGGTTTAAGTTGCGACCGTTATTCCAACCTTACATGCGCAACCACTCTACCCTTATATGGGAAAGGGCATTATTGATTACCTAGGCCGATACTAGCTTGGAGCCCGCATTACTAGTGACGGGGGAGAGTTGGTGCTCTCTCTCGGGACGGGGTCGTGCCAGGTAGGGTGGCCATGACTATTTTCATAGGGCACCGGATACACCGTTGTGTACCCTCTCGGATGTTACGATCTCGAGTGAGTCTCCTATGATGTACATAGCGAGAATATGGAACAACGAGTGGACTCCTGGTGTAACGCCCCGAGCCCGACGCCCCAGCAGACTTCCGGCTATTCCGAGCTTTGCCTTGTGTTTCATTTGTGCTTGCTCTTTTATTTTTGCATTGCATCATGTTATCATGCCATCATGTCATTTAAGTTTTGCAACTCATCTAAATAAATTGTATGGATCCTCGGTCCATTTAAATCGAGGGAAGGGTGACTTCTCTTTATAACATATCTTCCCAATATTAGGGAGCTATATTTAAATATTTCATTAATTTGGAATTCACCATAACACACTTGCAAATTATCCCAATGCCTTTGTTATCTTAATTCTTGGTCTCCAACCTTGCCATATATTCTTTCATCATATTCCGGAGCTCCACCAAAAATCCGAACATTTTTGGACCTTCCCAACCCTCACTTCCTATTCAAATCATTTGAATTTAAATCAAATGAGTTTGAATTTAAATCTTTCAATCATGGCCTTTTATATTTTCTCGGAACAAGCACATTTTTGTGAGTCTGGGAAAATTATCCGCATGCCAAAGTCCCTTCTCTAACCTTTTTCCTTTCTCTCTTTTCTTTCTTCCTATTCCTTTACTGTTTTGGAAAATAAGAGAGAGGGAGAAGAGGGCCCAGCAGCCCAGCCAGGCCTCCAGCCAGGCCTCTGGCCACTTCCTTCTCTATCAGGCCGGCCTCTAAGGCCCAGCCGCGCCCCGCTGTAACCCTAGCCTCCCCTGGCCGATCCCACTTCTCTCCCTTGATCCCTCCTCCAACGCCGCCACCCCATTCCCGATCTCGACTCGCTCGACCCCCATCGCTAGCAGCCGCCGCGTCGTTCGTGGCGTCGGCCGGACCTCCAGCGTCGCCGCCTCAAGCTCCAGATCCGGTTGGCCCCATCGCCATGTCCTAGCCGTCCTTCTCCTTCCCTCGCGACACCGCGGGCATCGAGCTCGTCGCCTCGCCTCCGTTCGGCTCCCACGCCAAAGACACCGCTGCGGCCCTGCCGGACGTTGGTGACCCCGACGCGCACGCGCCCGATCTGCTCCGGCCCGCCTAGCTCATCATCTCCGCCATGTGCCTTGACTCAGCATCGGCCCACCATGGATGCCGCCATGGACGCCGAGCTCCTCCGCGTCACCCTGCCTCGTCCCTGCTTTGCCTCTGCATCGCGCCGCCCCGTCGACCCGCCGCGTCCTCGCGTCTCCCTTCCTCGCTGCACTTGACCGTCGTCATTCTGTTGCTTCTCTGTGAAGACAGAGACTGCCAAGTACATGGATACGCCAAGTTCCGCTCCGAACATGTATGACTACACCTGCTGATGCGTCAAGTACCTTGGAACGTCTACGACTACGCGGACTCACCAAGTACCACGACGACCGTGTACAACTACTAGCACCAAGTACCACGACGGTCGTTGTTCGCAAGTACCCTCTCCGGATGGCCAAGTTCCTATACGACCTGTGTACAACTACCGTCGCCCCGGAGACTTGGATTCGTCAAGTACCTCTCCGAAACGGATGTGTACCACTACTTCCACTACCATCGACGTGTACCACTACTTCCTCCGTCGAACTCGACCCACTCCGAAATACATGCTTCAAAGGTATAACGATGAGATGATGACCCGTGGACGAATGCATGTTGTATGAGTTGAACCATATGTTTGCACCGTGCCCGTTTGCTTCGTGCACATTCCTCCTTGTTTGCCATGTCGCCATCCCGTGGGAACCCGGAATCCAGGAACACCCCACCATCCTTGCATGACACGCTCACGCCTTTTTCCTTTTGCACCGGTATCTCCGTGAGCTACCGGAACCGATATGTTGCCGTGGCATCATTTTCGGTTTCGTTGCCGTGGCACCCGTTTCGTTCCGCCATGGTGACCAAATGCTTCATAACATGCTCATGTCAACATTTTCATAAAATTGCATAAAACTTGTATATGTCATTCGCATCATGATAACAACATTTAAAATGTTTAGAATTGTTGCTTTCTTTAAAATTGCTAAATGACATATGGGGATTTTCCGGAATTATCATTTGTTGTTTCCGACCTCATTTAAACTTGCCTAGACAGGTAGTTTCCATATGCTTCACCTCTTGCCATGCTTAACAACATTTAATATTGTTTGGTAGCTTAAATGAGATTAAACTAAATATGTCAATGTGGTGTTTTGTCAATATGCAACTCATTGCATATTGAGCTCCACTTAACTTGTAGTATTGTTTGTTGCACTTTGCCATGCCATGCCTCATTAAACTGGACATGCATCATACTTGATTGTGCATCATGCCATGATTATGCTCGTGTGTTTACCATGTTGTTTGCTTCTTTCCGGTTTGCTTCTCTCGGTAGCTTCGGTTTTGTTCCGGAGTTGCGGGGATTCGTTCGACTATGTCCGTTTGTCTTCTTCTTGGACTCGTTCTTCTTCCTTGTGGGATTTCAGGCAAGATGACCGTTACCTTGGATCTCACTACTATCATTGCTATGCTAGTTGCTTCGTTCTATCACTTTGCTGCGCTTCCTATAACTTGTTCTTCAAGCCTCCCAAATTGCCATGTCAGCCTCTAACCTTTTCACCCTTCCTAGCAAACCATTGCTTGGCTATGTTACCGCTTTGCTCAGCCCCTCTTATAGCGTTGCTAGTTGTAGGTGAAGTTGAAGATTGCTCCATGATGGACAGGATGTTGTTGGGATATCACAATATATCTTATTTAATTAATGCATCTATATACTTGGTAAAGGGTGGAAGACTCGGCCTTATGCCTGGTGTTTTGTTCCACTCTTGCCGCCCTAGGTTTCGTCATACCGGTATTATGTTCCCGGATTTTGCGTTCCTTACACAGTCGGGTGATTTATGGGACCCCCTTGACAGTTCGCTTTGAATAAAACTCCTCCAGCAAGGCCCAACCTTGGTTTTACCATTTGCTTAACCTACCCCTTTTTCCCTTGGGTTTCCGAAGCCCGAGGGTCATCTTTATTTTAGCCCCCCTGGGCCAATGCTTGTCTAAGTGTTGGTCCGAACCGAGTAGACTGCGGGGCCCCCTCGGGGAAACTCAAGGTCTGGTTTTACTCGTAGGATGTCTCATCCGGTGTTGCCCTGAGAACGAGATATGTGCAGCTCCTATCGGGGTTGTCGGCGCATCGGGCGACTTTGCTGGTCCTGTTTTACCATTGTCGAAATGTCTTGTAAACCGAGATTCCGAGGCTGATCAGGTCTTCCTGGGAGAAGGAATATCCTTCGTTGATCGCGAGAGCTTATCATGGGCTAAGTTGGGACACCCCTGCAGGGTATAAACTTTCGAGAGCCGTGCCCGCGGTTATGTGGCAGATGGGAATTTGTTAATGTCCGGTTGTACATCACTTGACACTTGACTTAATTAAAACACATCAACCGTGTGTGTAGCCGTGATGGTCTCTTTTCGGCGGAGTCCGGGAAGTGAACACGGTTTTGGGTTATGTTTGACGTAAGTAGGAGTTCAGGATCACTTCTTGATCATTGCTAGCTTCATGACCGTTCATTTGCTTCTCTTCTCGCTCTTGTTTGCGTAAGTTAGCCACCATACTTTGCTTAGTCGTTGCTGCAACCTCACCACCTTACCCCTTCCTTACCCATTTAGCTTTGCTAGTCTTGATACCCATGGTAATGTGATTGCTGAGTCCTCGTGGCTCACAGATTACTACAACAACAGTTGCAGGTGCAGGTTATGCGATGATCATGACGCGAGAGCGATGTTCCTTGTTTTGGAGTTCTTATTCTGCTTCTTCTTCGATCAGGGGATAGGTTCCAGGTCGGCAACCTGGGCTAGCAGGGTGGATGTCGTTTGAGTTTCTGTTTGTGTTTCATCCGTAGTCGGATGGTGCTCTCATGTAATATGATGTTGTATTCGTGTGGCATTGTATGCCTTTTGTATGTATCCCCATCTATTATGTAATGTTGATGTAATGATATCCACCTTGCAAAAGCGTCTTCAAGATGCGCTTCTATCCTTGGTGGGACCTTCGAGTTCCTTTAGGATAGGGTCGCATCTTGGGCGTGACAAGTTGTTATCAGAGCCTCGACCGACCATAGGAGCCCCCTTGATTGTTGGCCGTTGTTGAGTCTAGAAGAAAACTATTTTGAGTCTTAGGATTATATATATCGGAGAGTAGGATTATTTTTACTCCTCAGTCCCTTTGTCGCTCTGGTGAGGCCTCCTGACATAGATGTTTTGTCTTTCCTCTCCTCAAATTTCACTAAAAAAATTTTTAGGATCACGCGGGTATCGTGGGATCGTTCCGATATTCTTACGACGAGAACATTGTTCTTGGTGCCTCCTGACATTTAGGGGTTGTGGCAGTGTCCCGGGGAGTTGAGCTCTGAGGTGTTGTCGTCACAATTTTATCGTTGCAGTTCTGGAATACCTGAGTTTTGCCGACATCGAAAATCTCTTTTATGCAGTTGTTGGTGAGATAACCTTGACGCCACCCAGTACTGGGGAGTTCGGGAGTATTGCCATAGCTTGTATAACGGATGCTTTTCGAAGGTTGAGGTACACGATTTCCAGAGTTTTCTTGGTTATGTGTTGACGGATGGATACAGCTGGATGTAGGGATTGTTAGTTTGGGTGAGATATATTGCTTCCCCTGTATCCCCAACACCAGTTTACATAACCAGAAAGTTTCGGGAGTTTTATAGGTGGGAATTCAAGTAGCTCTTAGAATATCTTCCCGACAGATGCATGATATGGGATTGGGTAAATCTCTATCATATGTATTTGTTCCGGCTTATTTCTGCAAGCCAAATCCTTTGTTTTGTTTTATTTGTGGTATTCGAGTTGCTTCGAAGTCAAATGTTGAATCCATACCTTTCCTAAACGGTGTTTTCATATTGCTATGTGAATACTAATCCTTTTTGATCATTGAGGTTGTCATGTTAATTCTTTTCCAACCGGTGCACTTCTCTTCGAGATGATCCCTTCATTCTCCCCATCCGCAAGATCAATTCTAAGTTTTCTCAACGGTGTTTGTTTCGTTCATCCCAAGTTGTCTTTGTTTTTACCCACCCTCCCACCCTTTTTCTTCAAGGACTCAGATTTCTTAATCATGTATCCTTTTATTTGTGGGAAGTCTCTTCATTCTTTTCTTTCAGTGTTCTTATCCGGTGATTTCCCATGAAGATGCTCAACAGTTTCAAGTTCATCATCCTTCATTGTTGTTTCTTCTCCGGTGGATCCAATTAAAGCTTTCGATATTCATCATATTCCTTTCCTCGTTTCTAATGCTTTCTCGTGTCGATGCACCTCTTAATCATTCACTTCTTCCTACTCATTTGTTCTGTAGTGCTAAAAATATCTCACAAGACTTGTGTTTCCATTCTCAATCCGTTCAAGATATTTCGAGGTTGTTATCTCATTCAAGCCTTTTAATTCAACCGGTGCAACCTCTCTTTAAAATTGTTCAACTGTGTTTTATTTTGAGTAGGTCCTAACCCACAGGTCTTTTCCCAGGATCTTACCTGACTCTTCTAATTATCAGGAGCCATTCGCAAATTCTTTTCCAAGTTTGACGTAAGAATGAATTCTCATCAGTCTTATTCCTTCTCCAAGATCGCTTTCAAATCATTTTCATCTTTGGCTCAATCTTTCCTCTTTTAATCCTTTTGGAGTGCCTCAACAATTCATGGTGGTGTTTCCCATCGTCATTCTCAACATTTGAAGACCGAAGAAGAGTTCCTCTTAAATCCTTACCCGTTCTTCCAGAGATTCATGGTTCTAGCTTCATGCCATCCTCATAATTGTTTTTGATTGTGACAATTCTTTTCTTATCCATCCGGAGCATTTCAGGAGTTGCTTCCTTTCTTGATCATCCGAAGGCCATCATTTCTGAATATTACTCATTCTCAGCGTGTAGCTATCGTTCTCCAAATCTTACCGGTGAATCGTTCAAATATCCTCTAATCAGTTCATGTTCTCTTCGTTCTCATGTATCTAAATCCCTTCAAGTATCTTCATTCGTTTTCAAATTCTTTCCGGTGAATTGTGCCTTTGCTACTTTCATTTTCAATTCTTATGGTGGTTCCTCCAACATTTCCTCTTCCGTTGTTATCATACCAATTCATTCACTCTTTCCAAATCCCACCGTGGTTCCATCAATACCTTCCTCAAGTTTGCGCTATATATCTATCGGTAATCATTTTTCAATGAGAATAAGTAGTATGCCAAATCCATTGCTTGCCATCAATTTAATTTGATGAAGGACAAACATACAATAAATCTTATTCTTATTTCCTCGAGGTGATTCAATTATTTTCTTCCGGAGATTGTTCATGATGAAGTAATTCTCGGTTCTAGTGTTTCATCTATTCTTTTTCCGGAGTTCCAAGTTTTCCGCATTATCTCGTCGCGAAGCTCCATCTAAATCATCGCAAGGCTTCACCTTGTGTTTTCAAGTTCTCTTTCTTTTTATCATCCTTTTATTACCGGATTTCTTCATGGAGGCTCTACATGGTGGTTCGTCAAGGATTCTTTCATTCTTCCATTGTTCCTCAAGTTTTCTCTCAAAGTTATGACCCGCCAAGCTATACTCTAAAATAAACATGGTTTTCAAAACATGTTTTGTTTTGAGGAGCTCAAGTATTCTTCATCTTGCATTCCAAAGTGCAATTCTTTCTACCTTATCTTTGAGGTGGTGTTATGTCACTCTTGACAATTTCCTTCATGTTTCATGATTCATATGTTGTCAAGAATGAGGTATTTTAAATCCATCATTTCCTCTTCGTTCAAGAGATCTTTTCAACAAATCAACTTCTTCGTTGTAGTTATCTTGTGTCAAATTTCACCTAAAGCCTTTCCGTAAGGGTTGTTGCTATTGATGGTGTTTATCAATGATCCAAGTTATCTCTCTATCATCTTGGTGGAAGAAGTTTTCATCTCTTCTTTAATCTCAATCAAGCAATTGTTTTTCGTTAGTGGTAGAATTTCACCTCAAGTGTTGAGATGTTTCCATAAGCCCACTACAAGCTTATTCTTTTCGTTGTTGGTTTTCCAACAACTCCGTTATAACCTTCTTGGAAGGGTGCTTTCCAAGCTCAATTGTGGCAGAAGTTGCCATTTTTCCCTCCATTCTGTTATTTCCAATGACCTATCTTCTATTCTTTCTTCCGAAGGCATTGTGATGTTGCTCTTTTCACTCACCATCTCGATTCGTGAGGATCGTGTTCTTTTCATGCTTATCCATTTAACCCGAGTGTCGTGTCCTCTTTTCAAGTTCTTTTCATCTTATCAAGTCTTGCATCTCTTTTCAACCGGAGTGCTGTCCGAATCTGTTCTTCCTTGTTCCTTGTTTATCTCGTTTCAACCAGAGTGGATCCAATTCCTTCTTGTCCATTGTACTCATCATTCATAGCTTTGCAACCTCCAAGGTTCACATGGTGTTCCTTGTTTCTATTTTCTACCGCAGTGTTCTCAATTATGTTCAACTCCGTTGTGTTCTTTCTTTCAACTTTTCAACCTCTCAAGGTTCATTGGTTTCACTCGTTTGTCAAAGAAGCAACTTTGTCTTACCTCTTTCTCTTCCGCTCCTCTCCGGCACCATCCTAGATCTCGGGATGAGATCCCCTTGTAGTGGTGGAGTGTTGTAACGCCCCGAGCGCGGCGCCCCAGAAGACTTCCGGCTATTCCGAGCTTTGCCGTGTGTTTCATTTGTGCTTGCTCTTTTATTTTTGCATTGCATCATGTCATCATGCCATCATGTCATTTAATTTTTGCAACTCATCTAAATAAATTGTATGGATCCTCGGTCCATTTAAATCAAGGGAAGGGTGACTTATTTTTATAACATATCTTCCCAATATTAGGGAGCTATATTTAAATATTTCAATAATTTGGAATTCACCATAACACACTTGCAAATTATCCCAATGCCTTTGTTATCTTAATTCTTGGTCTCCAACCTTGCCATATATTCTTTCATCATATTCCGGAGCTCCACCAAAAATCTGAACATTTTTGGACCTTCCCAACCCTCACTTCCTATTCAAATCATTTGAATTTAAATCAAATGAGTTTGAATTTAAATCTTTCAATCATGGCCTTTTCTATTTTCTCGGAACAAGCACATTTTTGTGAGTCTGGGAAAATTATCCGCATGCCAAAGTCCCTTCTCTAACCTTTTTCCTTTCTCTCTTTTCTTTCTTCCTATTCCTTTACTGTTTTGGAAAATAAGAGAGAGGGATAAGAGGGCCCAGCAGCCCAGCCAGGCCTCCAACCAGGCCTCTGGCCACTTCCTTCTCTACCGGGCCGGCCTCTAAGGCCCAGCCGCGCCCCACTGTAACCCTAGCCTCCCCTGGCCGATCTCACTTCTCTCCCTCGATCCCTCCTGCAGCGCCGCCACCCCATTCCCGATCTCCACTCGCTCGACCCCCATCGCTAGCAGCCGCCGCGTCGTTCGTGGCGTCGGCCGGACCTCCAGCACCGCCGCCTCAAGCTCTAGATCCGGCCGGCCCCATCGCCATGTCTCAGCCGTCCTTCTCCTTCCCTCGGAACGCAGCGGGCATCGAGCTCGTTGCCTCGCCTCCGTTCGGCTCCCACGCCGAAGACACCGCTGCGGCCCTGCCGGACATTGGTGACCCCGACGCGCCCGCGCCCGATCTGCTCCGGCCCGCCTAGCTCATCATCTCCGCCCCGTGCCTTGACTCAGCATCGGACCGCCATGGACGCCGAGCTCCTCCGCATCACCCTGCCACGTCCTGCTTCGCCTCTGCACCGCGCCGCCCCGTCGACCCGCCGCGTCCTCGCGTCTCCCTTCCTCGCTGCACTTGACCGTCATCGTTCTGTTGCTTCTCCGTGAAGACAGAGACTGCCAAGTACATGGATACGCCAAGTTCCGCTCTGAACATGTATGACTACACCTGCTGATGCGTCAAGTACCTTGGAACATCTACGACCACGCGGATTCGCCAAGTACCACGACGACTGTGTACAACTACTAGCACCAAGTACCACGACGGTCGTTGTTCGCAAGTACCCTCTCCGGATGGCCAAGTTTGACTACCGATGACATGTACCACAACCGTCGCCTTGGGTTTCATCAAGTTCCTATACGACCCGTGTACAACTACCATCGCCCCGAAGACTTAGATGATGACCCGTGGACGAATGCATGTTGTATGAGTTGAACCATATGTTTGCACCGTGCCCGTTTGCTTCGTGTACGTTCCTCCTCGTTTGCCATGTCGCCATCCCATGGGAACCCGGAATCGGGATCACCCCACCATCCTTGCATGACACGCTCACGCCTTTTTCCTTTTGCACCGGTATCTCCTTGAGCTACCGGAACCGATATGTTGCCGTGGCATCATTTTCGGTTTCGTTGCCGTGGCACCCGTTTCATTCCGCCATGGTGACCAAATGCTTCATAACATGCTCATGTCAACATTTTCATAAAATTGCATAAAAATTGTATATGTCATCCGCATCATGATAAAAACATTTAAAATGTTTAAAATTGTTGCTTGCATTAAAATTGCTAAATGACATATGGGGATTTTCCGGAATTATCATTTGTTGTTTCTGGCCTCATTTAAACTGCCTAGACAGGTTGTTTCCATATGCTTCACCTCTTGCCATGTTTAACAACATTTAATATTGTTTGGAAGCTTAAATGAGATTAAACTAAATATGTCAATGTGGTGTTTTGTTAATATGCAACTCGTTGCATATTGAGCTCCACTTAACTTGTAGTATTGTTTGTTGCACTTTGCCATGCCATGCCTCATTAAACCGGACATGCATCATACTTGATTGTGCATCATGCCATGATTATGCTCGTGTGTTTACCATGTTGTTTGCTTCTTTCCGGTTTGCTTCTCTCGGTAGCTTCGATTTCGTTCCGGAGTTGTGAGGATTCGTTCGACTACGTCCGTTTGTCTTCTTCTTGGACTCGTTCTTCTTCCTTGCGGGATTTCAGGCAAGATGACCGTTACCTTGGATCTCACTACTATCATTGCTATGCTAGTTGCTTTGTTCTATCGCTTTGCTGCGCTTCCTATAACTTATTCTTCAAGCCTCCCAAATTGCCATGTCAGCCTCTAACCTTTTCACCCTTCCTAGCAAACCATTGCTTGGCTATGTTACCGCTTTGCTCATCCCCTCTTATAGCGTTGTTAGTTGCAGGTGAAGTTGAAGATTGCTCTATGATGGACAGGATGTTGTTGGGATATCACAATATCTCTTATTTAATTAATGCATCTATATACTTGGTAAAGGGTGGAAGACTCGGCCTTATGCCTGGTGTTTTGTTCCACTCATGCCGCCCTAGTTTCCGTCATACTGGTATTATGTTCCCGGATTTTGCGTTCCTTACACGGTCGGGTGATTTATGGGACCCCCTTGACAGTTCGCTTTGAATAAAACTCCTCCAGCAAGGCCCAACCTTGGTTTTACCATTTGCTTCACCTACCCCTTTTTCCCTTGGGTTTGCGGAGCCCGAGGGTCATCTTTATTTTAGCCCCCCCGGGCCAATGCTTGTCTAAGTGTTGGTCCGAACCGAGTTGACTGCGGGGCCCCCTCGGGGAAACTCGAGGTCTGGTTTTACTCGTAGGATGTCTCATCCGGTGTTGCCCTGAGAACGAGATATGTGCAGCTCCTATCGGGATTGTCGGCGTGTCGGGCGGCTTTGCTGGTCTTGTTTTACCATTGTGGAAATGTCTTACAAACCAGGATTTCGAGGCTGATCGGGTCTTCCTGGGAGAAGGAATATCCTTCGTTGATCGCGAGAGCTTATCATGGGCTAAGTTGGGACACCCCTGCAAGGTATAAACTTTCGAGAGCCATGCCCGCGGTTATGTGGCAGATGGGAACTTGTTAATGTCCGGTTGTAGATAACTTGACACTTGACTTAATTAAAACGCAGCAACCGTGTGTGTAGCCGTGATGGTCTCTTTTCGGCGGAGTCCGGGAAGTGAACACAGTTTTGGGTTATGTTTGACGTAAGTAGGAGTTCAGGATCACTTCTTGATCATTGCTAGCTTCATGACCATTCCTTTGCTTCTCTTCTCGCTCTTGTTTGCGTAAGTTAGCCACCATACTTTGCTTAGTCGCTGCTGCAACCTCACCACTTTACCCCTTCCTTACCCATTTAGCTTTGCTAGTCTTGATACCCATGGTAATGGGATTGCTGAGTCCTCGTGGCTCACAGATTACTACAACAACAGTTGCAGGTGCAGGTTATGCGATGATCATGACGCGAGAGCGATGTTCCTTGTTTTGGAGTTCTTATTCTGCTTCTTCTTTGATCAGGGGATAGGTTCCAGGTTGGCAGCCTGGGCTAGCATGGTGGATGTCGTTTGAGTTTCTGTTTGTGTTTCATCCGTAGTCGGATGGTGCTCTTATGTAATATGATGTTGTATTCGCGTGGCATTGTATGCCTTTTGTATGTATCCCCATCTATTATGTAATGTTGATGTAATGATATCCACCTTGCAAAAGCGTCTTCAAGATGCGCTTCTATCCTTGGTGGGACCTTCGAGTTCCTTTAGGATAGGGTCGCATCTTGGGTGTGACACCTTGTTAGTGTCATCTAGGGAAAGATAGTGATCGGGTGCTTACCCCGGGTACTTGAGGTATCGCGGGTCGTGGATGACACGGAAGTTCCCCGGATCTTGTGGGTAAAGTGTGCAACCTCTGCAGAGTGTAAAACTATTCGAATAGCCGTGTCCACGGTCAAGGACAGTTGGGTAACCGCTCTTGGGCTATGTCCACATGTCTACAAACCGAGTGTGTGTGTTGATAAAACTACTTGGGTCAAGTCAAGGGACTTGACATGATTGAGTTGGGTTGGTTCCCACTCTATTTATGTTGATATCTATAACCTGCCCTCATGGTTACTTGAATTCTCCTAATGCATGTCTTACAAGTTGTTGAACATGTCATTGCACTCAAAACTAGCTTTCTGCAAAAATTTACCTATATCATGTATTGTTACATCTTGTACCAAAACATGGGTTGCTTGCGAGTACATTCAAAGTACTCATTGGCTTGCCACTGGTTATTTTATTGGCCAGGCATGAAAGAACAGGATATGATGAAGAATACTTCGGTGAAAAACATGCGAGCTAGGACGCTTCCCAGTCAGAATGCCTGTAGGGTTAAGGCAGATGGCATGGGTCCAAGTTATCGACGAAGATTTCCGCTGCAATGTTATACTCAAGACTTGACCATAATGGTCCTACTTGTGTAACACGGTATGTATGGATGTAAGCCTCTTGTTATTCAGCTTCTGTGTGTTCAGTGAGCATTGATCTCTAGGATCACTGTACACGTGCATTCGGTGATCACGACTTATGAGTCGGGGTCCCCACACCTCTCTTTCCTCCACATATGCAAAAATGCCATGTAAAGCGCACTATTGTACTTACTTGCTCCTACAGGTGCTTAAGCTTGCCACATAGGCATAAAGTCTGATGTGGCAAGTTAATCAAGAAGAGAGAGACTAGTTTGGTGACCCAAGGAAGAAACGGTGCTAAGCGCGTGTACCTAGGTGAAAAGACAATTTTGAGTCTGTAGCTAATTAAATGAAGCAAACTTAGCAACACCATTTCATTGGAAGAGGTCACTCCTTGGCAAATGCAATAAATACTAGTACTCTCTGTGTCCCATTATATAACAATGTTTTTGACACTACACTAGCTAGTGTCAAAAACATTCTTATATTATGGGACGGAGAGAGTACGAAGAAAGAGATAGAGAGGAGTAAAAAAATACACTTATAGCCAACCTTGTTGTAGTATGAGTGACTAAGTGATGACTATGTGTGACATGCCAACATCAGATAGCCTAACACACCGTGTTAAATCTCCAAGGGCGCGACCACCCGAGCGACGCGACGGTCGCGGTAGGCGCGACCATGATACGGGCTGCTAGCAGCCCTTGGATCTGAGATCAAATGGTTGCATGCTAAGTTGCTGAAAATTTTAAGAATAACCCTCCAGGATAGGATATTCACCCATAGGTCTAGAACCAGGCCATGCAACCATTCGATCTCAGATCCAAGGGCTCTCGGAAACCCATATCACGGGAGAATGGAAATCCACTACCCTGTCGTTCGCACGCTGGCAGTTCGCTCCTACTCTTTCTCGCACGTCCTTTAATACTACGGCGGTTCGCTCCTAGTCGTCCCGTCCATTCACATTACGGCAGTTCCACTAATCCTAACCCTCCTCCCAAATCCATGGCGTCCCAAATGTCCCCGATCTGCGGTGAGTACAAGGTTAGAACCATCACTGGCGATGAGTTCGACGTTATCTAGACCCGTACTTCCGCGACGGTGAAAGGATGCCTTTCTCGCTTCAGACGCAAGTTCGAAAACTCACATGATGAGTGGGTCGCTGGGCTAGATGTTGAGTACACCACAGTCCTGGTACGAGAGAAGGATCTAAAGGACGAAGAGAGGAAGAAGCCCGCCGTGATCCAGGTTTGTGTACATAATGTTTGCTTGGTCTACCACATATGCCATGCCGACGTTGAGTGCCAGGATTTTAAGAACTTCCTCGAGGACAAAACAGTCAAATTCGTTACTGTAGATTTTAAGAACAACAAAGAAGTCCTGGGTCGGATAAGCCTCGTTGTAGGCAACCCCTTCGACCTCCAGAAGAATTGGCTGGTACCCTCTCGTCAGCCCTCAACGCTGACCCTGGCAGGAGCCATGGTTCATCCTTTGTGCCGCAAACTGGAGAAACCTCATTACACGTTTCATCATCATGCATGGCAGCGGAATGTACTAGATATAGACCACATCCAGTACGCTGCAATGGATGGCTCCCTTTGTTTCAATATCTACAAGGGTTGGATGAAGAGCAACAGCCAAGTTGGCGGTTCAAGCAAAGAAGTATCGGCCAAGAGGAAGAGGGACAAGGACGAAGTCGAGGACGTGGACGAGGACTCCGAGTAAGGTGGCAGTGTCATTGCTCATGGAGGTTCTAAACTTCTAATGCAGTGTCTACCGGATTAGTTGCATAGTTTAATTTCAGGTGTGCTTAGTTTAATTTGAGGGGTGTGTTGTGCTGAGCCCCCAGCAGAACTGTGTTATGTTTCTTCTCGTTACTTTAACTCTTCAGTATGTACATACGAGTACTAGTATTTCTTTAATAGAATTTAGCACCCCAATTAAGCATGTACTGGCTTTTTTAATAGTACTATATGCATAATTTGGCGACGAGCGCTCTCTATATGTACCACCTTTTTTTAAAATTTCAATTTTTGCTCCATGGCGCAATCCATCGATAGTGGAGTACTACTGTACAAAAGTATACATTTTTTAAAAGGCTAGCGTACTGTTCATCACACATATATATATATATATATAGCCAGTTAAATTCTCAACCTAGAACAACGTGCATGCCATGTAGTAAACCAATCCGGAGGAAGTATAGTAAAAATGAGGTGATTTTACCCAGCGATCGGTGGGGGAGCATGGCCTGTCATGCAGTCCCACGTGTCATGATGTACCAAGGCGATGCGCTTGTCCCTCTTGAGGCAGAAGCAATACTAGTACGTGGTTTGAGATGACGTTGAACCAAAGTGTGAAATAATGGTTGCTTCGTCCGTCTGGGAAGGTGCGGCATTGTGATTTGACGTCTCATTGCTCATTACTAACACTGGGCCGGTACGAGTGGGTTGCGCCCCCCTGCTGTTCTGCACTATTATTTTGTGCTTGACACGTCGACCCGGTTGCACATGAGATGACCCCCACATCCTTCGTCAAAATAAACAACACCCCGATCAATGCATTTCACTCTTCCGTGCAACGGACGGGCACCTTACTTGCTCCTACAGGTGCTTAAGCTTGCCACATAGGCATAAAGTCTGATGTGGCAAGTTAATCAAGAAGAGAGAGACTAGTTTGGTGACCCAAGGAAGAAAAGATGCTAAGCGCGTGTACCTAGGTGAAAAGACAATTTTGAGTCTATAGGTAATTAAATGAAGCAAACTTAGCAACACCATTTCATTGGAAGAGGTCACTCCTTGGCAAATGCAATAAATACTAGTACTCCCTATCTCCCATAATACAAGAACGTTTTTGGCACTACACTAGTGTCAAAAACGTTCTTATATTATGGGAAGGAGGGAGTACGAAGAAAGAGATAGAGAGGAGTAAAAAATACACTTATAGCCAACCTTGTAGCCAACCTTGTTGTAGTTTGAGTGACTAAGTGATGACTATGTATGACATGCCAACATCACATAGCCTAAGGCACCGTGTTAAATCTCTAAGGGCACGACAGCGCGAGCGAAGCGACGGTCGTGGTAGGCGCGACCATGATACGGGCTGCTGGCAGCCCTTGGATCTGAGATCAAACGGTCGCATGCTAAGTTGCTGAAAATTTGCAGAATAACCCTCCAGGATAGGATATTCACCCATTGGTCTAGAATCACGCCATGCAACCGTTCGATCTCCAATCCAAGGGCTCTCGGAAGCCCGTATCATGGGAGAATGGAAAGCCACTACCCTGCTGTTCGCACGCTGGCAGTTCGCTCCTACTCGTCCCCGCACGTCCTTTAATACTACGGCGGTTCGCTCCTAGTCGTCCCGTCCATTCACATTGCGGCAGTTCCACTAATCCTAACCCTCCTCCCAAATCCATGGCATCCCAAATCTCCCTGATCGCCAGTGAGTACAAGGTTAGAACCATCACCGGTGATGAGTTCAATGTCATCTACACCCGTTCTTCCGCGACGGTGAAAGGATGCCTTTCTCGCTTCAGACGCATGTTCGAAGACTCACATGATGAGTGGGTCGCCGGGCTAGATGTTTAGTACATCATAGTCGTGGGACTAGAGAAGGATCTAAAGGACGAAGAGAGGAAGAAGCCCGCCGTGATCCCGGTTTGCGTGCATGACTTATGCTTGGTCTACCACATATGCCATGCCGACGTTGAGTGCCAGGATTTTAAGGACTTCCTCGAGAGCAACCTAGTAAAATTCGTTACTGTAGACTTTGGTAACGACAAAGAAGTCCTGTGTCGGATAGGCCTCGTTGTAGGCAACACCTTCGACCTCCAAAATAATCGCCTGGTGTCCTCTTGTCAGCCTTCAATGCTGATCCTGGTAGGAGCCATGGTTCATCCTTCGTACGGTAAACTGGACAAACCTCCATACACGTTTCATCGTCATGCATGGCAGCGGAATGTACTAGATATAGACCACATCCAGTACGCTACAATGGATGGCTACCTTTGTTTCAATATCTACAAGGGTTGGATGAAGAGCAATAGCCAAGTTGGCGGTTCAACAAAGAAGTATCGGCCAAGAGGAAGAGGGACAAGGACGAAGTCGAGGACGTGGACGAGGACTCCGAGTAAGGTGGCAGTGTCGTTGCTCATGGTGGTTCTAATGCAGTGTCTACCGGAATAGTTGCAAAGTTTAATTTCAGGTGTTCTTAATTTAATTTGAGGGGTGTGTTGTGTTGAGCCCCCAGCAGAACTATGTTATGTTTCTTCTTGTTACTTTAACTCTTCAGTAAGTACATACTAGTGTTTCTTACATTTCATCTTTTAGTTGGTATAGTACTACCACTCATTTATTCACATTATATACGTACAATATATATGGCCAACATCATATAGCCAGCAGTTTAGTTGTCAAAGAATTTCAGGGTGCTTAGTTTTGTCAAAGAATTCCAGGGTGCTTAGTTTTATTTGAGGGGTGGGTTGTGCTGGACACCATTATTGTGGCTAGCCTTTTTAATAGTACTATATGCATAATTTGGCGACGAGCGCTCTCTATATGTACCACCTTTTTTTTAATTTCAAGTTTTGCTTCATGGCGCAATCCATCGATACTACTACTGTACAAAAGTATACATTTTTTAAAAGGCTAGAGGGTGGGGCAGTCTAGCTTGGTCGGTTTCATGAGAGGCGAGGGCCTTTGTGATTTGACGGCTCATTACTGCTGGAAGGCAGGGCCTTGTGATTTGACTGCTCGTATAAATGCGCTGATGACCTGATCGAGGAGGAGCAAAGAACTGTGCGGTATACTCAAGTTTTCCACTGGAGTAGTGCTGCGACGGAGGAGCACGAAACACAGCAACCCAGTGCCATATGGCGATAAAAATGATCTAATTTGCTAGTCATCTCATTGTTAGCATTGTTCTATTCATTCCCTCAAAAAACAAAAACCATTGTTCTATTCATGCCTCGCAGAGAACGTGACACGTGCGGCGAAACACCCGAAGCAAAAGATGAAACACAGCAGCAAAAGAAGAAGGAAGATTATCACTCCAAATGATCTAATTCACCGCGGAGTCATAACTGCTTCTTCATCGCCTCCACGACCTCCATCTCCTTGCGCGTCTCCTCCGCCATCTTCTTCATTCTGTCCATGACGTGGGATTTCTCGATGCGAGCCTTCATCATCTGTTCCACGGCCGCATTATGTACCTTGACAGCAGCCTGGTGCTCGATGCGGAGCTTCGCCAACTCCTCCTTCTGTTCCATGATGAGGACCTGCAGCATCTTCATCGAGGAACTACTATTCTCATGCAGCTTCTTCCAGCCGGCGTTCTTCTCCTTCAACAGGTTGATCTCGTGGCAGAGCTTCGCCTTGTCCTCCTGAAGTCGCAGGATTTCGCCAGTCGCCTTCTTCTCTGAGGCAATGCTCTTCTTCAGCAGCATCACCAAGCCGGCAGTCAACTCCCCCTGCTGATTGAGCTCAGCGGGCATGTCGTCGAGGCTCTCCTTCAGCAACTCTGTCAAGCCTTGGATGAACTCCTTCTGCTTGTTGAGGTGCTTATTGAGCTGATCGGGCATGCCGTCGAGGGATAACGACTCCAGATCCGCCGGCTCGGCATGTTCGCCTCCGCGGCTAGTGCGCTCCTGGGAGCCATCGCCTGCCCGTGATAGATCTTTCGAGGTCTCTGCGTGGCGGCGAGCCCTCTCTTTTTTTCCGTAGCCTTGGTTGCCGCTCCCTTGTTACGAGTAGTTCTCGACCTAGCGCTCTGCTCACCAGCCATGGCAACGACGGACGAAGAAGCAGCACTTATGAGGAGGAAAGGTAGAGTAATTTTCGGTTAGGTAGTTCCCCTTTTTATAACCTAAGTACTAGCACTAGTAGTACTAATACCTACATAGTGGGAACACGTTCAGGTTTGGTACGTAGTACTAGTAGGTGTGAGCAGGCTTTCGAATGTGATGGGAACAAGGTAAAGATTAATTGATGGTTTTGGTTTCGAGGCCCGGAACGGCTCCCAATGAGTTTAGTGGAACATAAATTTCATGTAGACTACACTGCTCAAATGTGTAAATATTATGTTACTGTCAAAAATTGGCACAAAATATGAAGGAGACCAATGGAAGTACTACTAGCAACCCATGATTTAACTACTCGCATGCGCGCAGTGGAGTAATAATGTCTTTCTTCCGCCCTCACGTCCACTCAATTTGCATGCGCTGTATTAATTGACCATCAATGAAGTGAACGACTTTACACGCGTCAAATTATCACATGGGGTGGATCTTGGTACAAAATTGCGTCCGCCCGTGTACCCGTGTGTGCGTGCGAGGGAATGAGTGCGTGCGTGGCGTGCGTGCACATCTTCACTTCGTGCATGTACCGCCAGTATGGCTCAGGGAGGACGAGTACATTCTTCTGGAACCAGCAGCACGTCATTGTGATCAATCCATGCATGGAAGTCGCGACAATGCCTCCACATGTGCCACGTGGCTTCATGAACTGTAAGAGAGACACTGCGTAGTGTGCCATTGGTATTCTAATTTACGTGTTTTGCACATACTCAAAGTACTAGTAATTTACATGTGCATTGAACGCATCAGATTTTGCAACCAAATTATGAATAAATACCACACTATAGCATGTAAGCTCTTAGTCATATATGCGTGATGTAGCCCTTCGTTTAATTCTTATAGTTCATCTCATTCAAAATCAAATTAGTTTTTATAAAAAAGCTAAGAACGCGTGAATAGGAAAAACATGGGATTATAGTGCAATTGTCGTATTGAATCCTACAGGATTGTACGAGCGTTTGATTGTGCATAGAAAAAACGCAGAATTCTTTCAAAGAGGTTTGAGTGGATGGGATGTTTCCTATGAAATCTAGTGCAAATGAATCATATGGAAAAATTCCTATGGTTTACAATCCTACGAATCAAACAACCAAGATAGGAAAAATTCCTAATGATTAGAATCCCCCAAAATTCCTTTGAGAATCCTTTGAATCAAAGAAGCCCTTAATCTATTTTATGATTCATGGAATTGTGTGTTGTAAAGCACAAAGTAAAAACAAGTAATGGCAATTCAACTAGAAAAAAAGTTTGGGCAGTTATGATACGGAAGATTCTAGAACAAAAGAGAACCACTGTTGTTTTGAGGTTGTGCATTATGCTTATGGAGTCTGCTAGATTGTACATGTGGCAAAATCCGGTGGGGGGCTAGAAGATGGTGCGAGGGGCCGAGTGGAGGGAGACTATGAAGGAATGCACAAGTGCGAGATCGATATTTAGAGAGAGGGGGCGAACACGTGAGCTGTTGCCCGCATTGGCGGAGCCATGAAAAATAAATGAGCTAGGGGGCCAAGCATTGCTAATCCTTTACGAGGAGGGTCAATTCATGACATTAAACCTTTTTTAGCAGCAATTGTCTAATGATCACATTCATATTAGCCTCAATATATAGTGATGTTAGGGGGGGCAGGGCCCTTACTGCCCCCTGCCTTTGCCATTGTGCACGCATCTGAGAGATGAAGTGGAAGGCATGGATGATGAGAGGGGGACGTTGGATATATAATTAATGTGGGTGTATTAGCTATTTATGTTAATCCTATATAGAGAGGTATAGATTGATCGATGTGGATGTGGGAGAGGTATAGATTGATCGATGTGGACGTGGGGAAGAGGGTGAGACCTCACTGGATATATCGATTGATCAGTTTGTGTGCAAAACTATGAAAGACCTAGCTATATACACACATACATAGGAACATCGATCGTTGCGCATGCACGCGTGAGAGATAAAGAATGCCCGGTATGAGGGAGAGGGGGATGGTGTGGGTGTGTGCCTTCATGGGAGACCGACCTGAAGAAAAAGATTGCATGTGTGCAATAGATAATGCCGACTGGTAGTGTGTGTGCATGCATGCACGAGAGAAAGTTAGTGGTACAATTATAAAGAGAAGACTATTGTGTGGGTGTAAAAGAATAGGTGAGGTCATAATCAATGTAAAGTTGAATTCAAATATTTGAATAAGAGATCCTGATGTTTGAAACCCATGCATGCATGAAAATAACGGAGATCTACGCGGTGTGCTTTGGAAACGAGCATGTTGTAATGTATACACATTGAACAAGGTCAGACTGATTTGAATTTGAGATACCGACGGCAGACATCATTTGCCCATGTCGCATTCGTGCATGTAATTGGAGATGATGGGCGGCTTTCACATCACATATCTATATCTATACCCATATATATATATATATATTTATATTGTGAGCGGGTAACTTTAACTTTGAAAGATGGTCGTTGGATGAGGCGAATCCGAAGGTCCAAAGATGGCAAATTTGAGCACTATTGGCCGTTGGATATCATCTAGATTCCACCAGATGTCGCCACATGTATAATCTAGAAGACTCCATGGTTGAACTTAAGCATAATGCACAAACATCAAAACACAAGCACTTCTTATTTGTTCTAGAATCTTCTGTATCATAATTGCCCAAATGTTTTTCTACATGATTTGCCATTATTTGTTTTTACTTTATGTCTTACAACGCACAATTCCATGAATCTTAAAATAGATTAGCTTTCTTATAAAAACTAGATGATTTTGAATGAAATGAACTATAAGAATTAAACCAACATCTACATCATGCATATATGACTCAAAGCTTGCATGCTATAATGAGGTATTTATTCATAATTTGGTTGCCAAATCTCATGCGGGCAATGCACGTGTACCTTACTCTAGTCTAAATGGTGTTTGTGTGTGTGTTGTGCGTGTTAAGGTGCAAATTGTCTTTTTTTTGGGTACACGTTAAGCTTGTTCTTCTGAAATTTCAAGCCGCGCCTTGTTATGCCGAAAATTGAAGCTAGCATCTCTATCTATCGTGCTGCGAAACTCCCACCTCTTCAACCCGCGCCTTGTTAGCCCGAAATATTTAAGATATATTTTTGTATCGTTGTGCTCCGACAACTCCCTCCATCTCAACCCGCGCCTTGCTATTCCGAAATTACAACGCGCGCGAAAACTCCCACCTCCTGTGAAATCCCGACATGCGAAATGCCTGTGGTACCCCTGAACCGAAAGAACCGCCTCAAATCGGTGGGGGGTACTTTCGTAACTTACCCCACATTTCAAACAAGCGCGTCTCTAAGCCATGGTTCCCCACTGCCATCCCATCCGCCCACCCATTCGTACACCGAGGCTGCGAAAACCCGCGACGAAACCCCACACCCTGCTCCGTCCGCCACCCAGCCAGAGCTTCTTCCCCGACGATGTCGTCCACAGCACCACCTCGACGTCCCTCATCCACTGTACCGGATGAGGATCCGTCGTCGATCAAATCGTCCCGCCGGTTCAGCCACCCCGTCCTCCACCTCCAAGGAGCTACCCCGACGTTCCCCTCGTCTTTCGTGCCACCTCCATTCCCACACCGCCGTCTTCACCTGCACCACCGGAAGAGCATCATCATCACCGTTTCCTCGGATGAAGTTGCGGCCTAATCGGCGCCACCAAAGAGGTTTTCCACTAATGGCCGCATTTTCTTGCTGATTCGATCTCATGGTGCTGCTGGCGCTCGGTCCCGAGCCGACACGGCACGGCTCCATCCACGGCGGCGTCGCCGGCCACTTCCTCCACGGCGTCGCTCCCTCGGCGGTGACGTTCACATCAGTAGGAGCTGCTGCTGCTTTAGCTCTCGCTCGCGCTGCTGCTCTGCTCTTGCTCTCAGTCCCCTGCCTGGTCTGCTGTTGCTATTGCTCTTGATCGCGCTACTGCTCTCGCTCTTGCTCTTGCTTGCGATGCTGCTCCGATTTGGCTACACTTCAGTCGACTGAATCGACTTTTGGGTCAGTCGATTTCCAAGGGGTGGGCTCACCGGGGTGAAGGAAGAACCAGCCGCAGCGGGGAGGGGGCTTGCCGGACAGGTACCCCACTATCTATCTTAGGGTACAGGATGGGGGCGGTGGTCGCCGGCGGTGGCGGGGCGTTGGCGGGGCGGTGGCGTGGGGATCGCCGAAGAAAAAGCTCGGCACGGGACGGGGGCGCCTAGAGGGATGGCTGGGGCGGCGGCGGACCGGCGGTGGGGAGTGTTTTCGGGGCGGGCGGGGCGGCGCACCGCCGGCCGCGGGCGGCGGGGGGCTGCTATTTGGTCGGTGGTGGCTGGCGGCTCAGGGGGGTGGAGGTTGAAGATGAACCACAGGCCTTGATTTCGTACCCAACGGCTGCAAAATCGACTGAAGTGTAGCCTCACCTTGCTAGTGCGTTCAGTTTCGACAACAAAATTCAGTTTCAACAGCAAAATTCAGTTTGGACAGTTTGTTTCAGTTTCGACAGTTTAGTTCAGTTTCGACAGTTAAGTTCAGAGATGAGCGGCTGATGTATTTTACATCTAGCACTTTGTGGTTATGTATTTTACTTCATGTATTTGAGATGCTATTAGAATTCCACTCAGGTTAATGTTGTTCGTTGTCTCTCTTGTCCTGTTTCAGCCTCGGTGTCGTACAACTCACTGGAGCTGCTACAACGACGAAACCCTCCATCATAGCGGAGCAGTACCTCGGGCTCCATCTCCAGACGCCTAAGATCTTCTTCCCCTCCTTCGACAGCAAAGTCAGCCAGAGCATCCTCACTGGCCAACCCAATCACACTGAGATCGACATGGCTTCGCCAAAGAGGTTGTACACTTGTTGCATCTCTTTTTTACTCTACATGTTATATATATTGTCCACTGATCACTCGTAGTAACGGGAAATACGATTATTTTATCCTACTATATGCCAAGTAGTGAGGTACCAGGCAACTTAGCTATCCATGATGGACTCTCTTGAACGCCATCATTATTTATCTCTGCGCGTTTGAGCTGTGCATTTGTCCATGGGCCCGGGAGTTGAGCTAGTATGGTAGTGGCCTGGGTCCAAAGTAATAGAAGTAGCACAAAAACATTTTTTTAGTGTAGGAGTTTCCTTGCTCAAGCCTGCCTACTAGAATCGCCCGTGCTTGAAAGGAAAAGTGAATGAAAAACATAGGAATTGGAAAGTTTCCTATGGTACTACTTTTCATGAATTTGGTGCAAAGGAATGGAGCAAAGGAAAACTGTAGGATTTGTTCCTTTAGTGTCTCCTTGAAAGAAAAACCGTAGGAATTCTAATTTCCACTTCTCCTCCTTTTCATATTCCTATTCATCAAGCACAAGACTAACAGATAGTAGCATAATAGCATTATAACCGTACATTTTCTTGTGGTTTGACTTAATCTCACCATGCTTTTTTGCATCCTGTGATCTTCCAATTGTTGTGAATCAAACATCCAGATTGGCAGAAATCATGTGTTTTAAATTCTCTATTTTGCACGTGCATTCCTATCCTATTCCTGTCTATTTCCTATCCCTGCATTGTTAGAATCCTCAAATTCAAACAAGCCCTTACTCAATTACTTCTGTTACAGATATGTGTCAAAGAAAACCTTGTGTGGTTTGTCCTGCTCCTATGGCGCTGTGTTCCACCCCAGCTCAGCTGCTTCAACAACGGAAGGGTTCACCACAGCAGGGATCCGCTCTCCAGACTGTCTTTCGCCGCCTCAGATCTTCTTCCCCACCGTCGGCAGCCACAACAACTGCATTACCATCATCAAGTGAGCAGATGACCTTGAGGACTACACGGGTCCGCAAGAGAGGTCGCACTCTTCCGTGTCTGCTTACGTTATGCGTCGCTCAATATGATGACATGCTACATTATCGTCGTGTTCACCTATTAGACTCCGAGTCAGGTCCAAACTAATGCTGAAACTTGAGTTTTTAAATGGTTGTGGGGTACATATTGGGGCAGCAATCAGTACTATCTGTCTACTATCTGATTAATCTCCAGTGTCTACTATGAGTTTCATGTTGGGTGCAAACAAAAATTAAAGGATCCATTATCTGTATTTTTTAACTAAAGCTATTATCTTCCTGCTATCATTAGTTTTGGGTCTATCCACAGTTTGCTACCATCACTCTAGATTTGTGCATGCACTCCTTACATAATCTCACTATGTTTTATTCCTATGCATGCCAGTTATTGTACACGATGGAACTGATCATGTAGAGCAAAATAGACGAGCCTTGCGTGGCAATAAAATTGCATGCAGACGTCGTTCCATGGTGGCCGCAAAGGCAGCCCCCCCTCCACCCATTTCGGATCGTAATCAACAGGAAGATAACTGTTCTGAGGGGGATTCAGAAGGAGACGACCACTCCTATTTACCCCATGAGGTCTTCTCTCTAACTTGGCATGCTGATGTTGGTAATATCATGCATATGGTGCCTTGCATTGCTTACTGTATACATTAAAGATGCCATCTGCTTAGTTTAGACATGCTTTGTGTCAATGCCATCTATTTTGATTCTTTATCGTATATGTGAATCATGCAATTTCATCTTGTCTAGCCAGGCATCATATATGTGAATTTTGCAATGCCACCCTGGTTAGCCAGTCATCTTATATGTGAATTATATCATGCCATCATTTTTTATGTGTTAAATTTGTCAACAATTTTAGTACATTCAATTACTCTTCATGTGCATCAGCCATTCGGCACGGTCATGGAAAAATCTGGAGTGGAAACAAAGTCTTCAGAGCAGACAATGCTATCTGACGAAGCGCATGTCTTGCTGGTTACCGATAGCTCCTCAGAGGAGGATTCAGAGACAGATGACCAGTCATATTTCCCCCCTGAGATGCATGCCCTAACTTGGCAGGGGTTATGTTACTCATATCGTGCGTATTGTATCTTGCATTGCTATGTCATTTTCTTAGTTTAGACATGCTTTGTGTGAATGCCACCTGTTTAGTGTCTAATTACCATATATGCGAATTATGCAATGCCATCTTGTTGCAAGACATTATATATGTGAATTATGCAATGTTATCTTGTTGCAAGGCATTATGTATGTGAATTATGCAATGCCATGCTGTTTAGGCAAGCGTCATATATGTGAATTATATCATGCCGTCCTTTTTTTGTATTTCTCATTGCTTTTGTCGATAATGTTTGTATATTCAACTGCTCTTCCTGTGCATTAGCCATTTGAATTGGTGATGGAGAAATCTGGAGTGAAAACAAGGTCTTCAGAGCAGACAATGCTACCGCTGAAGCAGATATCTTGCTGGTTACAGATAGCTCTTCAGAGGAGGATTCAGAGGCAGATGACCAGTCCTATTATCCCCCTGAGGTGTATGCTCAAACTTGGCAGGGTTATATTACTCATATAATGCATATGTTGTATTGCAATGCATATTTTTTACATCATATACACAATATTGAATGCCATCTCCTTAGTTGACACATCATATATGCAATTGCCCTCTGCTCACTTCCTTAGTATACAAATCATATATTTGAATTATGTCATGCCATGATGTTTACATAGACAGCATGTATCTGAATTATGGTATGCCAACCCATTTTCTAAATACATAATATAGTTATATCATCTCATCCTGTTTACATAGTCATCGTATTTTAAACTATGTCATTCTATCCGTGAATTATATCATGCCACCATGTTTCCATCGAAGGCATGTTTGCGATTTATGGCATGCCAACCACTTTAATAGACACATCGTATAGTTATATCATGTCATCCTGTTTACATAGTCATCATATTTTGAATTATGTCATTCTATCCTGTTTAGTTAGCCATCATACCTGTGAAATTGTGTCATGCTATCTTGTTTAATTAGCCATCATATATGTGAAATTATGTCCTACTATTCTCTTTGCTTAGACAACATAAATGTGAATTATTTCATGCCCTGTTTTCTTCCCTACTATCCATTGCACCTGTCTATCTTACAATATCTGTACATTCAATTACTTTCTTGTTTATCAGCCATTTCAATTGGAGGGAGTGATGATAGTATCTGTGGGAGTAAAAACACAGTCTTCAGAAAAGATCGTGCTACCTGTTGATGCAGATAGAACCATAGTTGTACTTGCCCAAGAATCAGCCCCACCACACATAACCCACACTCATGCAGATTGTACCCCTACCCAGTTGGACAGAGAACCATCTACACCCCTTCTAACCCCAACCCCAGCATATAGACACCCAGTTCTCGTTGACACAGCACCATCTCCACCACAGAGCACCCAAACACGAGCAGTTAGTAAGGCAACTGCAGTGCCCAAATCACAAGGACCACCACTTCGAACCCGAAGTCACTGCTTAAAGCAGAAGAAGAATTGTTCTCAGGTCAGGTTCCGTAGCTATGGTTCATACTACTTTGCTCTTGCATCACTGTATTTACTGATACCAACCAATTTCAAATTTGAAGGATGCAATTGAAACTCCAATGGCGCAACAAGTATGTTTTAAACCTGTTTCTTCAACGTGTTTGCCTGTTTGCTGTTGTAACTTCCTCTATGTTGATTTCAGTTTCAATTGAATAAACAGTCATGTTCTCATGCCATGCACATTGCAAGTGTTGTTATTGTTGTGTAGTTTCCCACACTTATATTCTGTCTATGCTGCTTTGTCTTAAATAGATATGATTCGAACTGTATCTATCTTGATTTAGCAACATAAACTAGAATGATATAGACCATACAGTGACCATACTACATAGATATATGTTTGTTTCATGTTGTTATCCTGTCCACCTTACTACTGAACTGGTTTACCAAAATGAGTTTCATATACTACATTGTAAACATGGGATGTGTTTGTTTGTTTCCCTTTTAGAATGCAGATAAAATATTGGAGAAGAGTACCCTGTTATGCAATGGTAAAGGAAGTAATGCAGATAAGGTTCAAGATAGTGAGACATCCCTGTTGGTCTCCAAGAAAGCTGATAAAAACTATATTGAGGACACTGAGACAACCCCAAAGTCCTGTCTTGATGTAGTGTTCAAGTTACTGGCTACCACTGCTGGCACCAGCTCTTCAAACTCGTTGCCTGAATCAGTTCAGCTTCTTGAGTCTCAACTTCAAGTTGAAAGACATCGATCAGATGTTATGCGACAGGTAGCCGAAGGACTGAGGAAGTCCCAGCAGAATTCAGATGCATACTTTCTGGTGCAACAACAGACGCTAGAGAACTTAAGCGCCAAACAAGAGAAAGTTAATAAGCTTGCTAATCATCCTGCCAGCATTATGGGTACCCAGGATATTGTTTCTTGAGCTCTTCTGAAGTGGTTTCAGTTCTAGACTTGTTTTGCTGTGGCGTTTATATGCTGTTGTGTTCCCTATATTTGCACTGGTGGCGAACTTTGATGCCCAGTGGATGTAATATGTGTAATAGCTGTGATAGCCTAGTGTAAGTTGCTTGCTTATTTATTTCCTTGTTGTCTTGTATATTTGTTTGCTTGTAGTCAGTGCAGTTCTTTTTCTGCGGTTTGCTAGTGGCTGCAATAACCTATTTTTTAAAATTAGGCCACAATAACCATGGGCTAATATTTACTGTAGTGACAATGGACCTATGGGCCATAGAAACAGTGGGCCTTCTACGGGACGTAGAAACAGTGGGCCATCTACGGGCCGTAGAAACAGTGGGCCTTCTACGGGCCGTAGAAACAATGGGCCTTCTACGGGCCGTATCATCAATGGGCCTTATACGGGCAGTATGATCGATTGGCCAAACATGGGCCAATAACAGGCCGCATTATGGCCGTAAACGGGCTAGAGTTGAAATCGTCCGTTCATGGGCCGACCATAACGGGCCATCATTAATAGGCCGTATTTCATGACGCTATGAAAACAGCCCAATGTGTTAATGGACCACAAATGGGCCGACTGTAACAACGGGCTGAATTTGGCCCATAAGTAGAAAATGACAGTAACAGGCCGTAAGTAAACGAATGCTGGAAATGAGCCCAAGAATAAATGGGCTCTGAGAAGGCCGAAAGATAACATGGGCTGGAAATGGCCCAACGGAATAACGGGCCCTGAGGGAGTCCTGGACTAGGGGGTGTCCGGACAGCCGGACTATCATCGTCCGCCGGACTCCAAGACTATGAAGATACAAGATTGAAGACTCCGTCCCGTGTCCGGATGGGACTTTCCTTGGCGTGGAAGGCAAGCTTGGCAATACGGATATGTAGATCTCCTACCATTGTAACCGACTCTGTGTAACCCTAGCCCTCTCCGGTGTCTATATAAACCGGAGGGCTTTAGTCCGTAGGACACAACAACCATTACAACAATCATACCATAGGCTAGCTTCTAGGGTTTAGCCTCCTTGATCTCGTGGTAGATCCACTCTTGTACTACCCATATCATCAATATCAATCAAGCAGGAGTAGGGTTTTACCTCCATCGAGAGGGCCCAAACCTGGGTAAAAACATCGTGTCCCTTGTCTCCTGTTACCATCCGCCTAGACGCACAGTTCGGGACCCCCTACCCGAGATCCGCCGGTTTTGACACCGACATTGGTGCTTTCATTGAGAGTTCCTCTGTGTCGTCACCGATAGGCTTGATGGCTTCTTCAATCAATAACAACGCTGTCCAGGGTGAGACTCTTCTCCCCGGACAGATCTTCGTGTTCGGCGGCTTCGCACTGCGGGCCAATTCACTTGGCCATCTGGAGCAGATCGAAAGCTACGCCCCTGGCCGTCAGGTCAGATTTGGAAGCTTAAACTTCACGACGGATATCCGCGGAGACTTGATCTTCGATGGATCCGAGCCGCAGCCGAGCATGCCGCACTGTCACGATGGGCATGATCTAACTCTTCCGCCGGACAGTACCTTGGAGGCCGCACACGAATCCGCTCTGACCCATAGTCCGGAGCCGATTGCGCAGATTGAGGACGGGTGGCTGGACACCGCCGCCGGGGCTGCGACGTCCATGGCGATGGAGCCGAATACCGACCCTGTCCCTTATAAAGCTTGTGACTCCGAGGCGCCAGACTCCTTGCCGGACTCCGAACCTCCCGCGCCCTTGCCAATCGAATCTGATTGGGCGCCGATCATGGATTTCACCACCGCGGACATCTTCCAACACTCACCCTTTGGCGACATCCTAAATTTGCTAAAGCATCTCTCGCTATCCGGAGAGCCCTGGCCAGACTACGGCCAGGATGGTTGGGATGCGGACGACGAAGAAATTCAAAACCCACCCACCACCCACTTTGTAGCCACTGTCGACGATTTAACCGACACGCTAGACTACGACTCCGAAGACATCGATAGTATGGACGACGATGCCGGAGACAATCAAGAACCAGCGCCTACAGGGCACTGGAAGACCACCTCGTCATATGACATATACATGGTGGGCACCCCAAAAGATGGGGACGGTGAAGAAGCAGCGGAGGCCGATTCATCAAAGAAACAGCCCAACCGCCGACGTCAACGGCGCCGCTCTAAATCCCACCACAGCAAGAATGGAGATTCCGGCACCGGAGATAATAACACCCCAGAGAGTGCCGAAGACAACCCCCTCCAACAAGATTCAGCGCAGGAGGATGCAGAAGCAAGCCCTCACGAGAGAGCGGCAGACGAAGAGGTCGAGGATGATAATTACATACCTCCCTCCGGAGACGAGGCAAGCCTCAACGACGACGAATTCGTCGTGCCAGAGGATCCCGTCGAACAAGAGCGTTTTAAACGCAGGCTTATCGCCATGGCAAATAGCCTAAAGAAAAAGCAGCAGCAGCTTCAAGCTAACCAAGACCTGCTAGCCGACAGATGGACCGAGGTCCTCGCGGCCGAAGAGTATGAACTCGAACGCCCCTCCAAGAGCTACCCAAAACGCAAGTTTCTCCCCCGATTAGAGGAGGAAGCATACATACCTTCATCACTAGCGCATAATACGGCCGACCGACCACCCCGTGGTCGCGATAGAGAGGCATCCAGGCCCTCCATCAAGACTGTACCCCGGCATCGCTCGAAAAGTACGAAGTCACGGGGGAACGCGTCGGACTTGCGGGATATATTGGAGGACAAGGCAAGACAATCCAGATCTATATATGGATCACGTGGGCGCCCCACGACCCACGACGAATACTGTCGAGCCGGATATAACAACTCCGGACGGGCCGAACACAGCAGACAACGCTCCCTTGAGCTACGTCGTGATATTGCTCAATACAGAGGCGCCGCACACCCGCTCTGCTTCACTGACGAAGTAATGGATCATCAAATCCCTGAAGGGTTTAAACCCGTAAACATTGAATCCTACGATGGCACGACAGACCCCGCGGTTTGGATCGAAGATTATCTCCTTCACATCCATACGGCCCGCGGCGACGATCTCCACGCCATCAAGTATCTCCCACTCAAGCTTCAAGGACCAGCTCGGCATTGGCTCAACAGCTTGCCCACAGAGTCAATTGGGTGTTGGGAAGACCTGGAAGCCGCATTCCTCGACAACTTCCAGGGCACATATGTGCGACCAGCAGACGCCGATGACCTAAGCCACATAATTCAGCAGCCAGATGAATCAGCCAGACAGTTCTGGACACGGTTCTTAACAAAGAAAAATCAAATCGTCGACTGTCCGGATGTAGAGGCCCTCGCAGCCTTCAAACATAACATCCGCGATGAATGGCTATCCCGGCACCTAGGACAGGAAAAGCCGAAATCCATGGCAGCCCTCACATCATTAATGACCCGCTTCTGTGCGGGAGAGGATAGATGGCTAGCTCGCAGCAACAACCTCAATAAAAATGCTGGCAGTCCGGATACTAAGGACAACAACGGCAGGTCGCGTCGAAGCAAAAACAAACGCCGCGTTAACGGCGACAACAATGAGGATACGGCAGTCAACGCCGGATTCCGAGGCTCTAAACCCGGTCAGCGGAAGAAGCCATTCAAAAGAACCACTCCGGGTCCGTCCAATTTGGACCGAATACTCGACCGCTCATGCCAGATACATGGCACCCCCGAAAAGCCAGCCAACCACACCAACAGAGATTGTTGGGTATTCAAGCAGGCAGGCAAGTTAATTGCCGAAAACAGTGACAAGGGGCTACATAGCGATGACGAGGAAGAGACCCGGCCGCCGAACAATAGAGGACAGAAGGGTTTCCCCCCACAAGTGCGGACGGTAAACATGATATACGCAACCCATATACCCAAGAGGGAGCGGAAGCATGCACTAAGGGATGTATATGTGATGGAGCCAGTCGCCCCGAAGTTCAATCCATGGTCCTCTTGCCCGATCACTTTCGATCGAAGAGACCATGCGACTAGTATCCGCCATGGCGGATTCGCCGCATTGGTTTTAGACCAAATCGTCGATGGATTTCACCTCACGAGTGTCCTGATGGACGGCGGCAGTAGCCTGAACCTTCTTTATCAGGATACAGTGTGCAAGATGGGCATAGACCCCTCAAGGATTAAACCTACAAAGACGACCTTCAAAGGCGTCATACCAGGTGTTGAAGCTAATTGTACAGGCTCAGTCACGCTAGAAGTGGTCTTCGGATCCTCGGATAATTTCCGGAGCGAGGAGTCAATCTTCGACATAGTCCCGTTCCGCAGCGGCTATCACGCTCTGCTCGGACGAACCGCGTTCGCAAAGTTCAACGTGGTGCCGCATTACGCATACCTCAAGCTCAAGATGCCAGGCCCTCGTGGAGTCATTATGGTCAACGGAAATACAGAACGCTCCCTCCGAACGGAGGAACATACAGCGGCTCTCGCGGCAGAAGTACAGAGCAGCCTTCTAAGGCAATTTTCGAGTCCGGCCATTAAACGACCGGACACAGCCAAACGCGCCCGGAGCAACATCAACCAAGACCACCTGGCAAGTTCCGAGCACGCATAGCAATGCGGCCCAACCCCAGCCCTCGCATGATTGTAAGACCAGCTCTCCGCGTACATCATTACGCTCTGGAGATACCATGGGCATAGGGGGAGCACGACCACAACAGACCTAGAGTGCGGCTCGACCACACCAGGGGCTCCCAAGTGTGTCGCTCTTTTTATTTTTTATTTTCCTTCTTTTTATACATAGGACTCCGTTCACCAGAGGCCCTGTCCGGCGGTGAACCCGCCGAACTGACGATGCAACAGCCAGGGAGGGAACAAGGCTGTGACGAACACTCAGGTGGTCTCCATTACGAGCATTAAATTTGATTTTATACACCAGTCCGCAGCCCACCCCTGGAGGGGGACATGTTTAATTAGTCCAATCCCTTGCTTACCGCACTATTTGTATCATTCCACACTCATAGCAGAATTCCTTGAATAAATAATGCAGCACTTTTTGCCTATAATTGCATTACTTTACATATATGTTCATTAATGACATCTTGCACCCGTATATTGTGGTACGGCCGAATACACCAGGGGCTTATGTTCCCCGTATTGTGGTGGGATAAGTCTGAACACTTTCACAAGTGCGGCACCCCGAACTTATAGCATTATATGCATCGGCTCCAAATCATGTCTTGGGTCAATAGTTGGGTTTGCCCGGCTCCCATGTTTTGGTACCTTACGTTCCGTTCTGTCGGCTAAGGTAGCACTAGGAGAACCACTGCGATTGCCCCTCGGTTGAGCTGGGCGAGCGCCTCAGTGGAGAAAGCTAAAACTGACTGGCATGATAAGGTGAGAGACTGGTCGCTGTTCGAGAGGTCTTTTCGAGTCCCTAAAGACTTATGCCGCTTCGAGCGAAGAACCGGATAATGTCCGGCCAAGGCGTGGATAGCGCCCCGAACTCGGTCTTCCGAATACTAGGGGCTTCGCCGATATTTAAAATTATAGAATTCTATGGCTAAGTGAGAGTGTTCAAGCATTATAAGTCCGGTTGCCTTGTTCGTTGTGTTGAGCGCCTCCCTAGATGGACCCAAAAATGGGAACAAGAGTGCTCAAGTTTATCCAGAACACCCCAGCACTCGTGGCATGGGGGCTGAAGCCGACGACTTGCCATCTCTCAGATTTTTTTAAAAAATGGCCGCACAGAAGGTAATATTTTAAATCAATAAGCATTGCTTAGCGCATATGAACAAAGTTTTCAGCGCACAGGATAACACATTGCGAGTTTACTCAATAATTACATCTCTGGGGCACTCATCCGCAATCTTGCGGGCACCCTTCAGGACAGTCTTATAGTACATCTCGGGCGTACGATACTCATTGCCCGCTGGCGGCGCGTCAGTGATAAGCCTCTCCGCATCCAGCCTGCCCCAATGCACCTTTGCGCGGGCAAGGGCCCGACGAGCACCTTCAATACAGGCGGAGCGCTTGATGACCTCCACCCAGGGGCATGCATCCACCAGCCGCCGCACAAGGCCGAAGTAGCTCCCAGGCATGGCCTCTCCAGGCCACAGCCAGACTATGAGGCCCTTCATGGCCTGCTCGGCTACCTTGTGGAGCTCGACCAGCTGCTTCAGCTGGTCGCTAGGGGGCACCGGATGGCCGGCCTCAGCATACTGAGACCAGAAGACCTTCTCCGTTGAGCTCCCCTCCTCGGCTCGGTAGAATGCGGCGGCATCGGACACGCTGCGAGGCAGATCTGCAAACGCCCCTAGAGAGCTCCGAATTCGGGTAAGTATCAGGAAGTTTACATTAACATGCTTGCTTTGCATGAAAAATGCCTTACCCGCCGCTATTTTCTTCACATCCTCAACCTCCTAAAGGGCCTTATGGGCCTCGGCCTTGGCGGCTTTGGCACTTTCGAGAGCCGAGGCAAGCTCGGACTCTCGAGTCTTTGAGTCACGCTCCAAACTCTCATGCTTTTTCATGAGAGCCTGGAGCTCTTCCGGCACCTCCGCCACCCGCGCCTCCTGCTTCTCTCGCTCTGCCCGTTCCGCGGCCGCATTGCGTTCGGCCACGGACACAGCCTCCTTCAGGGTTGCCACCTCATTCGTGGCCCCTGCAGTACCCATGTTATCCTTGTTATTTTTTGTTGCAACCCAAATCCTTCTCAGTAAGGTAACTATTCAAAGAGGTGTTACTCACCTTCTTTGTCCTCGAGCTGCTTCTTGGCACGGTCGAGCTCTTGCTCGGACCGCTCGAGGTCCTTCTTCAAAGCACCGACCTCCGCAGTCAGTGCGGCAGAGGTCAGTAGCGCAGCCTGCAAACCCATATTGACATAATTGTTTAGCAACCCTGCGTATATCTTTTTTAGATCCTCAGTCCGGCTTTTCTTTCCAAACACCGAACCGAGCATCAGGGGCTACTGTCTATGCGGTATTACATTACATATTTTTAACTTCTTACCTCAAAGCCTGTTAGAAGGCTACTGCAGGCTTCGGTCAGCCCGCTCTTGGCGAGCTGAACCTTCTGAATCACCGCACTCATGATAGTGCGGTGTTCTTCCTTGATTGAAGCGCCTTTGAGCGCCTCCAACAAGTTGTCCGGCGCCTCCGGTTGGACGGAGGCCGCCGGTGTCACGGTCTTGCCCTTCTTGCGAAGGGGCCACCTGCCGGACTCCGGAACCACTGCAGGTTCCGGTGTGGAGTCCGGCGCAATGTCTGGGAAGTTGCCTTGCGGCGCCTCCGGAGCCTCCTCCTGATGGGTCCCTTCCCGGGATCCCACCTCGGCGTCCTCAGCGGCGCGAGGGGTAGAGGCAGTCGGGATGGAATCTACATCCGACGGAGCCAATGACCCGCTCGACGAAGCGGGGAGATCATCATCGGCCGGACTGCAGGCAGTATGCGGCATTAGAAGGACACTATGTGACACAAAATAAATCGCAAATCATTCAGGAATCCGGATACTTACGATCTTGCTGGAGGCCTAGCCCTTGAGGGCCACTCTTCATCACCAACGTTGGCGTTGGCGGAGCTGTCCGGGGGAATAGTTCTTCCCCTCTTGGACCCTTCGGCCTCCCCTGTCGGGGAAGCCTTCCTCTTCCTCTCTCCTTCCTCTGGGAGAGAGTCTTCTTCCTCCTCCTCGCCTTCGAGGGAGGAGTCCGCCCCGGAATCGTCGGACACCTGAAAGCGGGAACTCTTTCAAGTACCCGTGGCCACCTTCTTGGCCTTCTTCTCCGGCACCACATGCGGTGCCGGAGCCAGCAGCCCCGCTAGACGGGCGTCTACTGGGTTTTCTGGCATGGGAGCCGGGCAGATGATCTGCCTGGCCTTCTTCATCCAGTCCTGTCAAAGGAAAAGACAGATTGAAACCTACATAGGGTCAAACTATCAAAAACAAGTGTCCCGTAAAGGGGTAGAATCACTTACCTCGTCAGCTGGTCGCTGCGAGTGAAATCCGCGATCTTCAGTAGCGGATGCGGGAGCTTCGGCGCCCTTGAACAACACCCTCCAGGCGCCTTCGTACGTCGTGTCGAAGAGCCCGCTCAATGCCTGGTGCTGTGCCGGATCGAACTCCCACTGGTTGAATGCCCGTTCTTGGCATGGGAGAATCCGGCAGACGAGCATGACTTGGACCACATTAACAAGCCTGAGCTTCTTGTTCACCAGCTTCTGGATACAGGCTTGGAGTCCCGTCACCTCCTCCGAACTACCCCATAGCAAGCCCTTCTCTTTCCAGGAGGTGAGCTACATGGGGATACCAGATCTGAACTCGGGGGCCACCACCCACGTAGGGTCGCGCGGCTCAGTGATGTAGAACCACCCCGATTGCCACCCCTTGACGGACTCCACAAAGCCCCCTTCGAACCAGAGGACGTTGGGCATCTTGCCCAACATGGCGCCTCCGCACTCCGCTTGAGTGCCCTTCACTACCTTCGGCTTGACATTGAAGGTCTTGAGCCACAAGACAAAGTGAGCCTGGATGCAGAGGAAGGCCTCGCACACAACGATAAACGCCGAGATGTTGAGGATGAAGTTCGGCGCCAGATCGTGGAAATCCAGGCCGTAGTAGAACATGAGCCCCCGGACAAAGGGGTGAAGTGGAAAGCCCAGTCCGCGGAGGAAGTGGGGAAGGAATACGACCCTCTCATGGGGCCTGGGGGTGGGGATGAGCTGCCCCTTGTCGGGCAGCCGGTGCGCGATGTCGCCGGAAAGATATCCGGCGCTGCGCAGTTTGGCGATGTGCTCCTCCATAACGGAGGAGGCCAACCATTTACCTCCCGCTCCGGACATGGTCGGAGAAGGTTGAGACGAGATGCGCAGGCTTGGGCGCTAGAGCTTGAGTGCGCGGAAATGGATAAGCAAAGGAGGAAGAAGGCGTAGGTGAAAAGGCGGATCGTTATCCCCTTATATATGGGCCGGCGAAGATTATGCGTCCCCACCGGCCTGGTAAAACTCGCTTATCTCCCAAGGGCCACCATCAATGGTGCGGTTGGGTTACCCACGTCCGTATTGATGAGAATCCCGGGATAAGGGGAACACGATCTCTGCTTCGACAAGACGTGCCAAGGAAACCGCTTCGCTAAACGCGCTGAGGTGGTATAATAAAAAACGATTCAAGTAAAGGCTTGGTAGTGGCGTGACGTCATGCCACGGAATACGTCAGCAGATTGAACTTGTGTGCATATTATTCTCTCTACGGTGGAATGTGGAATTTATTTTGCAGAGCCGGACACTATCCTGGTGTTCACAATCTTCTATGGATTATTCGAAGGAGGAACCCGCCTTGCAATGCCGAACATTATGCGCGCCGGACTCATCGTCATTGAAGCCAGGTTCAGGGGCTACTGAGGGAGTCCTGGACTAGGGGGTGTCCGGACAGCCGGACTATCATCGTCCGCCGGACTCCAAGACTATGAAGATACAAGATTGAAGACTCCGTCCCGTGTCTGGATGGGACTTTCCTTGGCGTGGAAGGCAAGCTTGGCGATACGGATATGTAGATCTCCTACCATTGTAACCGACTCTGTGTAACCCTATCCCTCTCCGCTGTCTATATAAACTGGAGGGCTTTAGTCCGTAGGACACAACAACCATTACAACAATCATACCATAGGCTAGCTTCTAGGGTTTAGCCTCCTTGATCTGATGGTAGATCCACTCTTGTACTACCCATATCATCAATATCAATCAAGCAGGAGTAGGGTTTTACCTCCATCGAGAGGGCCCAAACCTGGGTAAAAACATCGTGTCCCTTGTCTCCTGTTACCATCCGCCTAGACGCACAGTTCGGGACCCCCTACTCGAGATCCGCCGGTTTTGACACCGACAGGCCCTTAATGGGTATAAAGTGATACATTGTTCATTATGGGCCAGTTTCACCACGGGTCATTAATGGTTGTAAAGTAATACACTGTTCATTATGGGCCAGTTTCACCACGGGCCGTTAATAGGCCAAGAGTTACATAGGGCCTCATATGGGCCGAAAGACGTCATGGGCCATACATGGGCCAGAAGTGAAAACGGGCTAGAATCATATTCGGTGGCCCAGATGACGCTACTGGGCCTAATTCGGATAGGGCGTAACGGGCCTTGGGTTAGCGGGCTGTAAATGGGCTATATGCGAATAGGCCGTTAACAGGCTTTACATGGGCCGGCCCGCCACCTTTTGACCAAATTAGGGGGTGTCTGGATAGCCGAACTATCACCTTTGGCCGGACTCCTGGACTATGAAGATACAAGGTTGAAGACTTCGTCCCGTGTCCGGATGGGACTTTCCTTGGCGTGGAAGGCAAGCTTGGCAATACGGATATGTAGATCTCCTACCATTGTAACTGACTCTGTGTAACCCTAAACCTCTTCGGTGCCTATATAAACCGGAGGGTTTTAGTCCGTAGGACGAACAACAATCATACCATAGGCTAGCTTCTAGGGTTTAGCCTCTCTGCTCTCGCGGTAGATCTACTCTTGTACTACCCGTATCATCAATATCAATCAAGCAGGAGTAGGGTTTTACCTCCATCAAGAGGGCCCGAACCTGGGTAAAAACATCGTGTCCCTTGTCTCCTGTTACCATCCGCCTAGACGCACAGTTCGGGACCCCCTACCCGAGATCCGCCGGTTTTGACACCGACATTGGTGCTTTCATTGAGAGTTCCTCTATGCCATTGCCATCAGGAAGGATGCCTCATCTCGTCTTTAAAGACGACACTGTTGCTAAAGGAGCTTTGGCAATCGGCCAAACCCTTCGGCTAGGAGGTTTCCTTATGACCGCCTGTCCAGCCGCCGCGCTGACAATGACTTCTCGGGTCATCGAAAGCAATCTTCACGTTAGCTCGGAACTCGCAGAGTAGTTAGATCCGATGGATCTCTCTTCCTTAAACGAGCTCTTGGATCGCATCGCCGCCCTGGGAGTCACTACAGACTATGATCAGATTGGGCCTAAACTCGATCTGAGAGAGATTAACTCTCCCCAGGTTACCCACCACGTTGCTGTGGTAGAGGAACAATACGGCAACCCTTCTTCTATCTTAAGGACTAGCTATGTCCGGATAACCGATCCCTCCATGCCGGATTCCCATGGAGGGGAGGATGTTACTCAAGCCCTGAACCTAAAGTCAGGCAGCGGGCTAGATTCGTTGGACAACATCCAAGAACCCAAGCTTCCAAGTTTGGAAACTACTTGGCCCCTGAGTCTTAATGTGGACGGGGTTCTGAATTTAATTCCACCCACCCACCCAAACATAAGCGATCTATCCCAAATCCTGCAAGAGCCCGCAGAAACAGTACACCATTACTGGGTCAGATTCCTCCTGGTTATGAACAGGATAAAGGACTGCCGCGAGGAGGATGCAATTTGATTCTTCTGCAATAATTGCACAGACAAGGGAATCTTCAACGTCGTAAGTCGTCGTGAAATTACACGCTTCACTGACTTGGCTTCCATAGTACGAAAGTACTGTGCGATGGAAAGCGCCTAGAAAATCGAAATGAAATTTTGGGACAATCCGGCCCTGAATACAACCCTAGTCCGAAATAAAAAGGGCGCACTATCGCCAGGCACCTGGGTTAAACACCAAAAAGCAAAAACCCTCTATAGGGCATGGAACGGTACTGGAAGGATGGCTCAATGGACCCTGCAAAATTCATAGTACAGAGGGTGCCACCCCAACTCATAGCCTTAGAGCATGTTGGATACTACGACAGGTGGCCAAAAGTGGCAAAGAGCTTCTAACTCCAGAGCACCAGCCCAAGGATACTAGTACGGTATTAACAGTCTTCGAGACTTTCGCATCAAATAATATGCGGAAACGAACACTCCGCAGCCTTGCCGAAGTCTACCAAGTAGCAACAATAAACCCATGGAGTGACACGGCTATTACCTTTGATGCCAGTGACGAACCTAAATTCCGAACAGCCCGAGCACCAGCCGCATTGGTCCTCAGTCCAACAGTGGACGACTTTCGCCTTACCAAGGTACTCATGGACGGTGGTAGTGGATTGAACCTCATTTACGAGGAAACCCTCCGAAAAATGGAAATAGACTGGAGCTGCATTGAGCGAAGCAGCACAACCTTTAGAGGAATAATCCCCAGTCGGGAAGCATGCTGTACTGGAAAAATCACACTAGATGTGGTGTTCGGCACGCCAGATAATTACAGGTCCGAGGAGGTCACGTTCCAAGTGGCCCCGTTTAGCAGCGGGTATCACGCTCTATTAGGGCGAGAGGCATTCACAATTCTTCAAGCTATACCCCATTACGGGTACATGAAGCTCAAAATGCCCGGGCCCAACGGAATCGTCACTCTTGCTAGTGACCCGGACATAGCACTCCGCGCTGAAAACAAGACAGCCGCACTGGCCATTGAGGTACTATCCGAAGCCCTAGTGGCCGAGGAACTCACTGCGCTGCGCTCCATGGTGAACAGGGACGATGTGATACTCGATAAGAGATCCAAGTCCACCTCCTTCAAACCAGCGGATGAAATAGTCAAATATCAAGTCCATCAAACGAACCCTACAAAAACGGCCTCCATCAGGGCACAACTAAACCCTGATGTAGACGCCGCACTACGAGAATTCCTACGCGAAAATTGGGACATTTTTGCCTGGCACCCTTCAGACATGCCAGGAATCCCACGCCGGCTGGCCGAGCACAGCCTAAACATCCTAAAAGGATTCAAGCCAGTCAAACAGGCTCTTCGGCGTTTCTCCGAACCCAAGAGACATGCCATGGGAGAGGAGCTAGCCAAATTATTGGAGGCCGGATTCATCAAAGATATAAAACATCCGAACTGGCTAGCAAACCTGGTGATGGTACCAAAGAAGGACAAATCCTGGCGCTTATGCGTCGATTTTAAGGACCTCAACAAGGCTTGCCCAAAGGATCCCTTCCCCCTCCCCCGCATCGATCAAATTATCGATGCTACCGCAGGATACGATTCATTGTGTTTCCTCGACGCATACTCCGGCTACCACCAAATTAAAATGGCAGAGCCCGACCAGGCCGCAATGGCATTCATCACCCCATACGGCCCATTCTGCTTCCACACAATGCCCTTTGGGCTCAAAAACGCCGGCGCAACATATCAGCGCATGATTCAGACATGTCTGGCAAACCAGATCGGCAAAACAGTGGAGGCATACATAGACGATGTGGTCGTCAAAACCAAGCACGTCGAAACTCTAGTAGACGATTTGAGGCTCACGTTCGATAATCTCCGAACATATGACATTAAGCTTAACCCGGAAAAATGTGTTTTCGGCGTACCAACCGGAAAGCTCTTGGGCTTCATTGTATCTGGTAGAGGAATTGAAGCAAACCCAGCCAAGATCCGAGCTCTGTCACAATTGGATATCCCAAAGGACCTCAAACAAATACAAGAATTGACGGGATGTGTGGCGGCTTTAAGCCGCTTTATCTCCCGTTTAGGAGGAAAGGCATTACCCCTTTATCGCCTCCTCCGACGCACCGAACACTTCGAGTGGACGGACGCCGCCACGGCCGGACTCGAAGAAATAAAAGCCATATTGGCAACAAACCCGGTCCTGGCCGCGCCCAACATGGGCGAACCAATGCTATTATATATCGCGGCAACTCATCAAGTGGTGAGCGTGGTGCTCGTTGTTGAACGAGAAATGGACAGACACAAGTTCCCCCTTCAAAACCCAGTTTACTACGTGTCCACTGTCCTGACTCCATGCAAGTCACGGTACCCGCATTATCAAAAGATAGCGTACGCGATGTTCATGGCATCCCGGAAGCTACGACACTACTTTCAAGAGTTTTCGATAACAGTAGCCTCCGAAGTACCTCTTAATGACATTATAAACAACCGCGACGCGACGGGCCGGATTGCCAAATGGGCCATTGAGCTTCTCCCGTTCGACATAACCTATAATCCACGGCGAGCTAATAAGTCGCAAGTTTTGGCCGACTTCGTTGCCTAATGGACTGAAGCCGAACTCCCTAAAGAGTATGGCGCATATTCCAACTGGATCATGCACTTCGACGGCTCCGAAATGTTGTTTGGTCTGGGGGCTGGCGTCGTTCTGACATCCCCAACCGGGGATATGGTTCAATACGTACTCCAGATAATGTATATGGACTCCAACAACGCAGCCGAATACGAGGCCCTTCTACATGGCCTTCGGATGCCAGTCTCCATGGGCATTCAACGCCTAGAGGTGCTTGGGAATTCAAACCTCGCGATATCCCAAATAAATGGAGACTTCGATGCCAAGGATCCGAAAATGGTAGCTTATCGCAACGCTGTCCTAAAAATGTCAACTCGGTTTGAGGGGCTCGAATTTCACCATATAGCCCGGGATAACAACCAGGCAGCAGATGTATTGGCACACATTGGCGCAAAGCGCGATGCCGTCCCTCCCAACCTCTTCCTAGAGAGGATGTTCAAGCCATCCGTACTATGGGAGGGGGAGTCCGGAAATACCAACCCGGAACCAACCACACTGCCCAACACCGAACATTCTGACACAATTGGCGGTTCTGCCAACGAAGTAACATCATCAGCCCACGTAATAATGGCAGTCATTGCCCCGTGGACGGAACCAGTTCTAGCCTACCTAACAAGGAAGGAACTTCCCAAGGACCAAAACAAGGCCCACTGCATAGTGCGGCGATCTAAAGCCTATAAGGTCCATGAGGGAGAGCTTTACAAGAAAAGCACAACCGGAGTCCTTCAAAGGTGTATCTCCAAAGAGGAAGGGCGGAATCTTCTGGCTGAAACTCATGCCGGACTCGGCGGGCACCACGCTGCAGCCCGGGCCCTTGTAGGCAAGGCCTTCCGTATAGGATTTTATTGGCCGACGGCCCGGGCAGATGCTCAGGACTTAGTCCAACGTTGCGTCGGTGGCCTGCTCTTTGCTAATCAAAGCCACATGCCACCCACCACCCTCAAAACTATACCCATAACCTGGCCCTTTGCGGTTTGGGGGCTTGACATGGTTGGACCCGTTAAAGGAGGAACCGACAAGCAAAAATACCTACTGGTCATGGTGGATAAATTCACCAAATGGATAGAGGCCAAACCTGTTAAGACGGCCGAATCCGGACCGGTGATAGACTTCATATCAGGGGTCGTACACCATTACGGCGTCCCCCATAGCATCATCACTGATAACGGCATGAACTTTACGGCCGACGAGGTCAAACTCTGGTGCAAAAACATGGGCATCAAGCTCGACTATGCTTCAGTCTATCACCCTCAAACTAACGGTCAAGTCGAGCGAGCAAATGGTCTAATCATGAGCGGCATCAAACCCAGATTAGTGCGGTCCCTCAAGGAATCTAACACGCACTGGGTAGAGGAGCTCGACTCTGTACTCTGGGGGCTGCGGACCACTCCGAATCGCACCACCGGATTTACACCATTCTTTATGGTATACGGCACAGAGGCAGTTCTGCCTTGTGACATAATTCATGACTCACCTCACATGCACATGTACGAAGAAAGAGAAGCCGAGCTCGATCGGAAGGACAGTTTGGATGCATCGGAGGAGGAGCGTGACGTGGCAAAAGCCCGTTCCGCATTCTATCAACAACAAGCTCGAAGATATCAAAGCAGAGAAGTACGGGCCAAAACTTACAATGTTGGCAAGTTAGTTCTACGCCGGCCGGACAAGAAAAAGGACAAACTCAAGCCCAAATGGGAAGGTCCCTTTATCATCTACCAAGTCCTGGCCGGTGGAGCGTACCGTCTACAAGATGCATCGGATAACAGACGCGAGCCGAACCCATGGAACGCAGCCCGTCTCCGAAGATTCTACGCCTAGCGCCGGATTCTGAGTTCGTCTCCTTCCTCCGTCTATATTTTACATATTAGCTGTCTTCTATTTCTCTCCTTCTCCTTCCTTTCTTGCTACAACCTTTGAAAGCTTGTTTGCACATTGTTCGCGCAAACTTGACGCGTTGTCCGCCCTCATTATACCTGGGGGCTTCTTTAACAGAAGCTTATTTATACCGGCCTCATGCCCAACACATGTGTCACACTTCCGCATGTACCTTTTATTCACCATTATATGCATCGATATGACTTAAGTTTTGGCCAAGCTGGGTTGCCTGGCTCCTGTGCTTACCCCTATGTTCCTGATTGTTTGGCTAGGTGGTAAAGGGAGCACCTCTGCGATTGTTACTGCTGGGTCAGCCGGATGTGTACCTCAGACAGGGTGAAGCCGAAAGCTAGCATTCTTAAGGGAATAATATCGGTCGGTGAACTGAAAGACGATTTCTTACCTATTTATTTATCTGCCCCCAGATGTTTTTCTCCTTTTTCCGCAGTCCAGACATGCACTTTAGGGCATGCCTCCCAGGGAAAGGAACCCCTAACGGAACTATTCTCCCTGGAAGATGTTTCTTACTAACCATGTAATATAACATAACTAGTTGGGCACTTGTCTGATAAAGCACTAATGACCCCTACGCCTGGTCTCCACGCATGCCCCTATTCTTATATAACCGCGAGGGTATTCGGACATACTCCGGACTATTGGGTCCCGAGGTTGAAGCAAAAGGGTCCGCTATGACAAACGATCCACAATCCGTCTAGAAGGCATTTTACATGTCATCTTAAATTACATACTCAACTTGACTGGGCATATTCCTCTTCAATGCCATCCAGCAGGTTGTCTAGTTTACAGTCCTATTGGGAATACTTTGCGGCCAATTCTACTTGGCCGTACACTAAGCTCACAGGGATCTCCTTCCCGTCGGGCCCCGCAGGTCCGACCTCGGCCATGTGGTTTGGGTCAGCCTTTGTATACCGCGTCTTCACCATGGCCTAGGCCTCCCTGGCGCCTTGACGGCAGGACGATATCTTCCATAAGCGGAAGCGCTACCGCGCTCCCTGAAGCTTCTCCGCAAGCTCTCCAAGGCCTTCGGTCTGGGAGACAGACGGCCACAAGGCCTGGGCGATGCCTTTCATCACCTGTCGAACTCGTACGTGCAGTTGCAAGAGCTCGGGAAGAACGTCACCTGAAGAACCGGGCATTTCCTCTGCAGGACGGCCTGTGAGCATACCTACAGACATAACTCTGTTAGTCGACTTCCTCGCCGAACTCTTTTTTCAAAGTTCGTTCAAGCACTTACTAAAAATTCCGCGTCGAAGCCGCCGATTCTCCTTAACGGAGTCAGACAGCTGGGCACGAACATCCTTTAGTTCCTCACCCAGCTGGGTGTTGGCATCTTGGAGATTATTTTTCTCTTGCCTCACCCTTGTAAGCACTTTCTCGCCGGCCTTTAATCGGCGCATAAGTTATTGCTTGTCCGGATCTATCCCGGCGCCATCTGCAATATTATTGTCAGACTTATACACACGCCGCACTTCACTAATTACTCATCTTTTGAAGCATATATTACCGGAGGGGGTCTCTTTGGCTTCCCCCGCTGCGTCTAGTGCGGCCTCAAGTTGGGCCTTGCACTCCTCCAGCTCCTAGGACAGTTGGGTATTCTTTTCCGTAAGATCCTGCACAATAAATGATCCTTAAATCAGTTATTCTAACTATTTCAAGTCTCGGGGGCTACTGGCATATATAACTATCAAATTTTCTCACCCGTATGTCTTTTACATACTGCTCCGTGGCTCTGGCTAGACCATTTTGAGCGGCACGGAGGTGCGCATCTCCCGAATTGAAGGCATCCAATGCCTCTGGGGAGAAACATGCGTCACGAAGAACTGTCCGGCGACACCTGTGATTCATGGCACTCTCCACCTCGGAATTGGTGGCAGATAACCTGTCGGCATCCTCTGTGAGAGGAGCATCTGACGCACGCCTCGTGTTCGCCTCCGCTTCTGGACCTGGCTTTGGAGCCTGGCGAGCGGAGGATTGATTGGCAACCTCTCTGGATATAGTCCGGCGAGCGCTCTTCTTCCTGAAAAAGCACGAGCGTTAGTATGCCTCCCGGGAATAAAACCTGGGAGCAAGATGACACGCCATACCGTTGCATCGGTGTTTCAATCTGGACTGCACTTCTTTTCGGCCTGTTGGGCCTTGCTGTCCCTTGTTGACTGGCCATCGCAGGCTCGGCCTTCCGCCTCAAGGACTTCCCCTGCGAAACACCATTGGTACACGGTGATCAAAAACACGCACGGATGGGTGATTTTCAAAGTATTGGGACTTCGGTCTCAGTTACCTATGAGGCGGGAAGTATTTCGGGGTAGTCGGCCGTAATGGCGACCAAGGCATTATCAATGCTCAGTTGGTGGAATACCCCGTCGATCAGCTCCACCGATATATTTGGATCCTCTTGGGAAGTCGGATTGAGGAACCGCTACGGATCCTCGGGTTGTGGAGGCGGGCTGCTTATATCCTTTACGGCCCGGCGCAGTTCCTGCGCCGAAATCACAAAATGAGATACTTGACTATGGGAGTATGGATCGGATAGGCAAAAATAAATGTCTGCTTACCCAGCTTGGAGGATTGTTCATAGAAAATCCGCCCTGCGGATTGACGCGGAGAAATTCCTCCTCTTCTCCCTTGTACAATGCGGACAAGATCTTCATCAGATCGGCGACCGATCCCGGCCCCTTGCGGCCGCAGCTGGTGGCATCATCCTCCCCGTTAAAATCCCACATGGGGTGGCCTCTATATTGGAGCGGCTGCACCCCCCGCATAATGCATGTGGCCATGACCCTGATCATGGTCAGTCCGGAATGAGCTAATAGCCTAATTCGGCTCATCAGGTAAAGGACGTCCCTGTCATTTTCCTTCCGAGGGCTCCGTGGACGCCAGCTTAGGCGTTTCTGAAAGTGCAACTATCCCTAGGTGGTTTTGGTAATTCATAACAACATATAGCTCATTGAGCTAATGCTATTCCAAGACTATTATTTTAGGAAAGCTCAATGAATGGCATGGCATGGATGATGAAAGTGGATCCCTCAAAATACTAAGGACTAAGGATTGGCTCAAGCTCAAAAGCTCAAGACTCTTCATTTTATATTTTAGTGATCCAAGATCACATTGAGTCTATAGGAAAAGCCAATACTATCAAGAAGGGATGAGGTGTTGCTTAATGAGCCTCTTGCTTCATGTACTTAGTGATATGCTCCAAAACCCTCAGCTACTTACTCACATCGACAAATGACCTAAACCTAAAGCCAAAATCGGTCACACCGATTCTTCCTATCTGGCGCCACCGATTCCAAAAGTCATAGCCACTGCCACAAACCCTAAGCAAATCGGTCTTACCGATAGGGATCTCGGTCTCACCAAGATGGCATTGTAATCTCTGTGTTTCCCTTCGTAACATTTCGGTCTAACTGAAGTGAGCGATCGGTCCCACCGAGATTGCAATGTAAACTCTCTGTTTCCCTTTTGTAACATTTTGGTCTCACCGAAAAGAGAAAATCGGTCCCACCGAGTTTACTTGACCAACTCTCTGGAAAGCTTATTACCAAAATCGGTCTCACCGAGTTTGTGTAATCAGTCTTACCGAGATTACGTTATGCCCTAACCCTAATCGAATCGGTCTCACCGAGTTGCATGTCAGTCCCACCGAAAATCCTAACGGTCACTAGGTTTGCTAAATCGGTCCGACCGAGTCTGTTGAATCGATCCCACCGAGTTTGGTAAATTGTGTGTAACGGTTAGATATTGTGTGGTGGCTATATATACCCCTCCACCTCCTCTTCATTCGTGGAGAGAGCCATCAGAACAAACCTACACTTCAAACTTACCATTTCTGAGAGAGAACCACCTACTCATGTGTTGAGGCCAAGATATTCCATTCCTACCATATGAATCTTGATCTCTAGCCTTCCCCAAGATGCTTTCCACTCAAATCTTCTTTCCACCAGATCCAAAACCAATGAGAGAGAGTTGAGTGTTGGGGAGACTATCATTTGAAGCACAAGAGCAAGGAGTTCATCATCATTGCACCATTTGTTACTTCTTGGAGAGTGGTGTCTCCTAGATTGGCTAGGTGTCACTTGGGAGCCTCCGACAAGATTCTGGAGTTGAACCAAGGAGTTTGTAAGGGCAAGGAGATCGCCTACTTCGTGAAGATCTACCACTAGTGAGGCAAGTCCTTCATGGGCGACGGCCATGGTGGGATAGACAAGGTTGCTTCTTCGTGGACCCTTCGTGGGTGGAGCCCTCCGTAGACTCGCGCAACCGTTACCCTTCGCAGGTTGAAGTCTCCATCAACGTGGATGTACGATAGCACCACCTATCGGAACCACGCCAAAAACATCCGTGTCTCCAATTGCGTTTGAATCCTCCAAACCCTTCCCTTTACTTTCTTGCAAGTTGCATGCTTTAATTTCCGCTGCCTATATACTCTTTGCATGCTTGCTTGAATAGTGTGATGATTGCTTGACTTGTCCTAAGATAGCTAAAATCTGCCAAACTCTAAAATTGGGAAAAGGTTAAGTTTTTATTGGTCAAGTAGTCTAATCACCCCCCCCTCTAGACATACTTCAAGGTCCTACAAGTGGTATCAGATCTTTGGTCTCCATTTGCTTTGATTTCCATAGCTTTTGGTGGTCATAGCCTTGGTTTCACAACCTAGGAGAGTATGACGTCTAGCGAGGGAAATTATCACCATAGAGGTCCTTACTTTGATGGTACTAATTTTGCTAGTTGGAAGCACAAGATGAAAATGCATATTCTTGGACATAACCCCGCCGTTGGGCAATTATTTGTATTGGCTTGCAAGGTGAATTCTTTGATGGGAGAGAACCGAACCGTGAAGCTAATGCGGAAGAATTGAAGATGCTGCAATACAACGCTCAAGCTTGTGACGTCATCTTCAACGGATTGTGCCCCGAAGAATTCAACAAAATCAGCCGTCTTGAGAATGCAAAGGAAATTTGGGATACTTTGATTGATATGCATGAAGGTACTGAATCTGTTAAGGAATCAAAGTTGGATGTGCTCCAAAGTCAGCTTGACAAGTTCAAAATGATGGATGGTGAAGGTGTCACTGAAATGTACTCTAGTCTTGCTCTTATCACAAATGAGATTGCCGGCTTAGAGAGTGAAGAAATGACCGACAAATTCATCATCAAGAAGATCCTAAGAGCATTGGATGGAAAGTATGATACCGTGTGCACATTGATCCAAATGATGCCAAACTACAAAGATCTCAAGCCAACGGAAGTCATTGGAATAATTGTTGCTCATGAGATGTCACTCAAGGATAAGGAGGAACTTCACAACAAGTCAAGTGGTGCTTACAAAGCCTCAAGTGAAGCACCCACATCAAGTGAGAAACAAACCTTCAATAAAGAATTAAGCTTAATGGTGAGGAACTTCAACAAATTCTACAAGAGTAGAAGCAAAGAAAGAAGCTCCAAGTCAAGGTCTTACAATGACAAAAGATCTTCTAGTCGAGAGCAAAATTGCTACAATTGTGGGAGACCCAGACACTATTCCAATGAGTGTACGGCACCCTACAAAAGAAGAGAAGATTCTCCAAGAAGAAGAAGCAAAAGAGAAGAATCACCACCAAGAGAGAGAAGGAGTAGAGATGATCGTTATGAACGAAGACCCTCACGGAGAAGCAAGGATTCAGAAAGGAAGGACAAGTCATCAAGGAGCTACACAAAACAAAGATATCAAGCTCATGTTGGTGAATGGGTATCTGGCTCCGACTCCGACAATCACTCTGAGAGAAGCTATCACTCCAACTCTGAATATACTCAAGATGAAGGTGTTGCCGGTCTAGGACTTGTGTCAACCAACTCCTACGACATATTTGATTCACCAAATGAAGGAATTGGAAGATGCTTCATGGCCAAAGGTCCAAAGGTAACACATCCTGAGTATGTTGATTTCAATAGTGATGAAGATGACTTGCTTGTGGATGATGATTTACTTGTTGACAACTCTAGTGATGAATACTATGATGAAACGTCAATTAATCATGCTAATCAAGATAAAACGAATGACAATGATAAGGAGAATATTGAGCTTCTAACTAAAGAACTAAATACTCTTAAGTTAGCTCATGAAACTATCTTCGAAGATCATTGAGAACTTTTAAGGGCTCACGAGAAGTTACGCTTTGAAAATCTCAATCTTGAGCAAGAGCATGAGTTCTTAAAGGCAATCAATGATGATCTCCGGAAGAAAAGTTCTTCTTACATTGCCAAGCGTTTACTCTTATCTACTTACATGCCTCAAGTCAAGTCTAGTAACAAGTACAAGAAAGATACTTCCTCTAGTAGTAACAATAACAATGTCAAATCCAATATTGTTGCTTCTAGTAGCTCTCTTGATTCCACTAATGATTCTCTTATCCGAGTTACACTTGAGCAAGAAAATAGCTTATTGAAGGGAATTATAGAGAAAGGTGTTTACAAGAGCCTTGCCGGGAGTAAGCAATTCAAGAAAATTGTACGCAAGCAAGGAAGGCACCGGAAGAACCAAGGTGTTGGTTTTCAACGAAAGTTCAATGCCAATGGACTTGAGTGGGAAGAAGATCAATACCCCAAGATGAAGTTTGTTCCTCAACAAGAGAAGTATGATCCTACTTCCTTCAAAGGGACACAAGCTCAAGATGATCTTCCACCACAAGACCATAAGCAAAAAGGCAAGGACAAGCTTCAAGAGGAGATTGATGCATTTGAAGAAGCTCTAAAGGCCTTGGTCAAGTGGGTTCCCAAGACTACATCAAGTTCTACTTCATCAAGTACAACTACAACTCCAAGGATTCCCATCAAGATGATGTGGATCCCGAAGAAGAAGAACTAGAGAGTTCTTGAGGGTGACTCCGCCAACATACTTCACTCTTATCATTTTGGCAATAACAAGTGCAATCAACTTCCACATCTTGGACTAGTTCAAGGAGTCACAAACCCTCTTTTTGGTAAGACAAGGGACAAGATAACCTAATGCTTTCATGGACATCATCTTGTGTGTGCATCACTCTATGTCCATGGGTATTTTTGTTTGTTCCTTGTGGGGCTAACCCATGTAGGTATTGAAATTGCAACTCACTCGAAAGGATTGCTCCAAATGATTTACATCAACATTGAGCATCCACATCTTCAACACTTAAATGAAGTCATCATCGACAAAACCCAAGGTTAGTTCATCCCTCTAAGGGGGGATCTCACATCTAGGCGGAGCTTTACTCTAAGAATTGAGTTAAAAGCAACTCTAATGGTGTGAACACATCAATGCATTATGTAAAAGTGGTAACCCCACTTGAGCTTAAACGATGAGTATGACCTATGATCAAATGTTCTCATTTGACTCCAAAGTCAATATACTCATATATAGATGACCTAGTCATCACCAATTGTTTGATAGCTGCTAGAATTGGTTGTGCATGTTTTGCCACATATTTCATTTGCCATCTTATTGTGTGAGCATGTTGGTGCATATTTTACTCATTCAAGGACATCCACTTGTTGTTTTGATTGTTTGGCTTCTTTTCTTTTTGCCAAGTGGATGAACAAGAATGCCTAAGAAACTTCTCTAGCTATCTATGCTTTTCTCGTCTCAAACTCTATTCATGCTACATCACAAAATTTGATCAAGTCAGATTCGAACCACTCTGTGTGAGGTGCACTCGGAGTCCCCGATTCGTCATGACTTAAACTTCCAAAACTTCTTTGTGATTCTCGGTCTGATCGATTCCTCTATTTCGGTCCTACCAAGATCATTAAGTCGATCTAAGTTTTCAATCTCAGTGCAACCGATTTGAACTTTTCGGTCACACTGAGTTGCTGTAACTGTACACAGTTATGCATCTCGGTGCCGCCGAGTTGTTCCACTCGGTCACACCGACAGGGTCGGGCTATATATAGTCACGGGCAAAATTTTGGAAATTTCTCCGAACCCTTTTCGCCCGTGCAATAGCTCGCTCTGCCTCGAAGGTCTCCGGATCTTCTCCTTGTCGCCAGCCGCCTCCTGTCGCTGGTCTCCGCCGTCGTCAACATAATTCGACCCCGCCGTTGCCGCCGTAGCGAGTTCATCGCCAAGCTAGGGTATGGACTCGATCATTGTGCTATCCTCATCTGACTCCTAGCACATTGAGTTCTTATTGATTCTTGCCACGATTGAAACACTCTTATCCAGTCAATGCAGTCCGTAGAGTAGATGAGATTCAAAATTTTAGGGTTAGGTTTCCGCCGAAACCATCTCGGACCCACCGAGTTGAAAAACTCGGTCTCACCGATTAGGCTTATGCCATTGCACTAGTAACTCTCGGTCTGACCGAGAATTGCTAATCGGTGCGACCGATTTTAGGACTTTGTGAAACCCTAGCAGTCTCGGTGCCACCGAACTGTGTCTCGGTCCAACCGAGTTCATCAGTTTAGGTTCCAAAACTGCTTCGGTATCACCGAGTTTGAAAATCGGTTGATCCGAAATGCTTTCTGTGGAAAACTAAAACTGAATTTTTTGAATCATTCTTTTTGCAAAAATCTCTGCATTTTGTGATGCTCATCCACTCTATCTCATCTATAACTCTTCACAGGGTCAGCAGTCAGTGTTTGCAGCATGTCAGACCAGAGTGACAGTCAGAACAGGTCAGAAGAGCAGATTGACATGAGCAAGGGCACTAGTCCCTCAAGTTCTACAGATGAAGGAAGCAGAAGCACTCCTAGCAACCTGCCCAAGGCTGCTACCAGGCAAAGGAGGAAGAGAACTTCAGACTCAGAGGATGAAGACTACAAATCTGAAGAAGATGAGGCTACTTCCAAGAAAGTAGTGCTCAAAAAGGCTCAGCACATAGCACAAAGCCTGGACTGAAAAAGAAAGTTCCTACCAAGAGGACACCAATGCCCAAGGCCAGAAGGTCCACTCAAGTGCCAGAACAGACTGAACCCAAAGAGGCACCTGAAAAGAAAGTCACATATTCCAAACCCAAGAAAGTTCCCACTGGAGAAACAATGAAGTTTACCATTGAATCAGAGGATGAAGGTGCTCAGGACAAGAAGAAGAAGAGAGCAAGAACCACAACTGCCCAGGTCCTTGGAAAGCCCTCTATGAGAAGTGATTTTGAAGAGGAAGAAGAGGTTGCTGCACCAGCACCCAAGGCACCAAAGCTTATGGGTGGTGCTATTAGATCAGGGGCTGCAACATCTAAGCCCAAGGAAGCACCCAAAGCTACCTCCAAGGCCAAGCTTGCACCAAAGAGGAATACCAGGAGTATTCCAGCTGCTGAAAAGAACAAGGCCCTAGTGCCTAATGTTGCTGATGAAGAAGATGAAGAAGGACAGGTCCTAAGGAAGCTCAAGCCCAAGATACCAGACCACAATAATGCCCATCCTGTTGCTGAGGACATGAGGACCAGGAAGGACTCAGGGTTGAGGATATGGAGGATGGAAGATCCATATGCCTCAAGGAGTAGAACTGCTGTTGATTACAGGTTCCATACAAAGGAACAGCAGGACTTCTATGAGACAATTTTGTTGGATAAGAAGCCCATAGTATGTGATATGAGGTGGGTCGACTGGACCTACATCAAGGACAATGAAGAGCACTATCCTGGAGTGCAAGACAGCTTTGTTGCTTGTGGAGTTGCTGATTTTGTTGGGCAAAAGCTCACCAACTGGAATGATGAACTTATCATGCAATTCTACTCCACAGCACACTTCTATCCAGATGGAAGGATAGTTTGGATGTCAGAAGGCACCAGATACCAGTCAACTGTTGAGGAATGGGCAAGTCTGATCAATGCCCCAAAGGAGAATGAAGATGACCTGGATATTTATGCCAAGAAAAAGATGGACCACAATTCCATGGCACACATGTACAAGGAGATCCCAGACAAGGCTGTGGAAACACATAAGTTTGGATCAGTCCACTTCCTTCTTTCATGGCTGCCAACTATCAATTGGATTCTGAGGCACACTCTGTTGCCTAAGTTTGGTGACCACAACATGATAAGAGGGCATGGCATCAACATGTTGCATGTGTTTGATGTGCCACAAAAGTTCAAAGTCATGAGCCCTATGATTGAAACCATTAAGAGGACAGCAGCAGATCAGAAGAGGAGCTGTGGATATGCCCCTCAGATTCAGGAGTTGATTAACTCAAAGATGGGCATAGGGAAATATCAATTGGATAAGGAACATTTACCACTTTATCAAGACTTTGAGGACAATCAAGTTTTCATGAATGAGAATGATCCATCATCAGTTCAAGCTCAAGAGAAGAAAGAGAAGGCAAGGAAGGAGAAGGCTGCCAGGATGCCAACTCAAGAGGAGGCATCTGAGTATTTCTTGAAGAACAAGCAGGAGTAGCTTGGTTACTTGATAGCATCAACACTGAGGATTGAGAAGGTATTGGCCACCCTCACTAAGAATCAGGAGAGCCTGGAGAGAATCATGGAACTCAAATTCCATGACCTTGATGTCAAAGTAACTGAGAGTCAGTCGGTTGTACATCAGCAGCAGGATGACATGCAGGAGAGGCAGGGCAAGACTACAACTAATGTGTTTACCAGAGTGCCCACAGCCCAGAGGTCAGTTGCAGTGCCTGTGACAGACACTAGAGCAACATCATCTGCACCAGCTACAACACCTACAGCTCCAGTGCAACCAGCTCTAGCATCAACTCCAGCACCCTCTACTTCAACTGAAGCCTTCATTCTTGGAGTTATCCGGACACCACCACCTGAAGATCAAGCCTGAGAGTCGATCTAGCACTATGCATTTTCTATGAACTTTTTGGTAACTTGTTGCCAAAGGGGGAGAAAAATGTATAGATCATAGGCTTCGAGAGAGAGAGTGTTGCTTTTGTTCTCTCTTGTTTTGATTTGGTGGTTAAAACTTGTTTGCTTTTGATTGCTTGAGATACTATGCTTGTGAGACATTGATGATCATGTGTTTGATCATAAGCTACACTTATGCATGTTTGATGATATTATCTTATCTATCCTATGTGATCATTCACTTTGCTTGGTGATGAGTGCATGTATTCAATCTTTATTATTTTGAGCTCCACCAAGATGTATGTGACATGGAAGAGTAACCCATGAGCCTAATTCATTGTGCATTTGTAGTCCAAAGCAAATCTTAAACTATGCACAAATTTAGGGGGAGCTCTTGCTTATCACATACTTCTCAAAGCAACGATGTTGTTAAATCTTATTATCATTTGTCGAAGCTTTGATCTATATGTTGTCATCAATTACCAAAAAGGGGGAGATTGAAAGTGCAACTATCCCTAGGTGGTTTTGGTAATTCATAACAACATGTAGCTCATTGAGCTAATGCTATTCCAAGACTATTATTTCAGGAAAGCTCAATGAATGGCATGGCATGGATGATGAAAGTGGATCCCTCAAAATACTAAGGATAAAGGATTGGCTCAAGCTCAAAAGCTCAAGACTCTTCATTTTATATTTTAGTGATCCAAGATCACATTGAGTCTATAGGAAAAGCCAATACTATCAAGAAGGGATGAGGTGTTGCTTAATGAGCCTCTTGCTTCATGTGCTTAGTGATATGCTCCAAAACCCTCAGCTACTTACTCACATCCACAAATGACCTGGTCACACCAATTCTTCCTATCCGGCGCCACCGATTCCAAAAGTCATAGCCACTGCCACAAACCCTAAGTAAATCGGTCTTACCGATAGGGATCTCGGTGTCACCGAGATGGGATTGTAATCTCTCTGTTTCCCTTCGTAATGTTTCCGTCTAACCGAAGTGAGCGATCGGTCCCACCGAGATTGCAATGTAAACTCTCTGTTTCCCTTTTGTAACATTTCGGTCTCACCGAAAAGAGCAAATCGGTCCCACCAAGTTTACCTGACCAACTCTCTGGAAAGCTTATTACCAAAATTGGTCTCACCGAGTTTGTGTAATCGGTCTTACCGAGATTACGTTATGCCCTAACCCTAATCGAATCGGTCTCACCGAGTTGCATGTCAGTCCCACCGAAAATCCTAACAGTCACTAGGTTTGCTAAATCGGTCCGACCGAGTCTGTTGAATCGGTCCCACCGAGTTTGGTAAATTGTGTGTAATGGTTAGATTTTGTGTGGAGGCTATATGTACCCCTCCACCTCCTCTTCATTCATGGATAGATCCATCAGAACAAACCTACAGTTCCAACTTACCATTTCTGAGAGAGAACCACCTACTCATGTGTTGAGGCCAAGATATTCCATTCCTACCATATGAATCTTGATCTCTAGCCTTCCCCAAGTTGCATTCCACTCAAATCTTCTTTCCACCAGATCCAAAACCTATGAAAGAGAGTTGAGTGTTGGGGAGACTATCATTTGAAGCACAAGAGCAAGGAGTTAATCATCATCGCACCATTTGTGGAGTTGAACCAAGGAGTTTGTAAGGGCAAGGAGATCGCCTACTTCGTGAAGATCTACCGCTAGTGAGGCAAGTCCTTCGTGGGCGACGGCCATGGTGGGATAGACAAGGTTGCTTCTTCGTGGACCCTTCGTGGGTGGAGCCCTCCGTGGACTCGTGCAACCGTTACCCTTCGTGGGTTGAAGTCTCCATCAACGTGGATGTACGATAGCACCACCTATCGGAACCACGCCATCCATGTCTCCAATTGCGTCTGAATCCTCCAAACCCTTCCAATTACTTTCTTGCAAGTTGCATGCTTTAATTTCCGCTACCTATATACTCTTTGCATGCTTGCTTCAATAGTGTGATGATTGCTTGACTTGTCCTAAGATAGCTAAAATCTGCCAAACTCTAAAATTGGGAAAAGGTTAAGTATTTATTGGTCAAGTAGTCTAATCACCCCCCTCTAGACATACTTCAAGGTCCTACAATTTCTTCAAAGGAGCGTTATTGAACTCAGGGAGGCCGATCCGAATAGGGTCCGGCAGGGGGACACCTTCTATATAAAACCATTCTGAAGGCTAGTCTTCAGACGCCTTCTTCGGGGTTCCGGATAAATATCCGGTCCCGGCGATGCGCCATAGTTCGGCTCCGCCCACTTGACATATTGACCCTTCTTGAGAACGGGGCACAAGGCAGAACAACTTCTTCCACAGCGCAAAATGAGGCTCGATGCCCAAAAACAGCTCGCAAAGGGCCACGAAGCCCGCAATATGCAAAATGGAGGCAGGCGTAAGGTTGTGCAACTGGAGGCCGTAGAACTCCAGGAGCCCCCGGAGAAATGGATGAATTGGAAATCCGAGCCCTCTTACCAAATAAGAGACAAGGCATACCCGCTCTCCTTTGGAGGGGCTGGGGACGCTCTCTGCTTGTTTTCCGCCCTTATAGGTGGTGAGTCTGGCTCGAACCGGAACCATGAAGGCTGGGGGAAGAAATCCCTTGGTTTGGAGCGTCACTAACTCGTTGTACGAGACGGAGCATCTCCCCCAATCTCCAGGCCGAGGGCTGGGAGGGCGAGAGGAGGAGCCGCGTCGACTGTCCATGATGGAGTGGATTTCGGTCAGATGCGCTCTGATGAATGCTCGCGAAGGGAGGATGGTGTGATTCGGATCTAGATCCTCGTCTCTTTTATAGGCAGATCATTTGCGCAGCTAGGGGGGTAAATGCAAAAATACCCCGACTTTTCGCATTCGTTCAACACGTGGAAGACGACCATTATTGGGCGTGGAAGCCGAGGAGCGCAATATTCACAGGAAGCCGGACGCTATTCAACAGGTACACAGGATTTGGAGAAGAACCCGCCTTGCAATGTCAAAGACAATTTACGCGCCGGACTCATCGCCATTGAAGCCTGGTTCGGGGGCTACTGAGGGAGTCCCAGATTAGGGGGTGTCCGGATAGCCGAACTATCACCTTTGGCCGGTCTCTCGGACTATGAAGATACAAGGTTGAAGACTTCATCCCGTGTCCGGATGAGAATTTCCTTGGCGTGGAAGGCAAGCTTGGTGATACGGATATGTAGATCTCCTACCATTGTAACCGACTCTGTGTAACCCTAACCCTCTTCGGTGCCTATATAAACCGGAGGGGTTTAGTCCGTAGGATGAACAACAATCATACCATAGGCTAGCTTCTAGGGTTTAGCCTCTCTGATCTCACGGTAGATCTACGCTTGTACTACCCATATGATCAATATCAATCAAGAAGGAGTAGGGTTTTACCTCCAACGAGAGGGCCCGAATCTGGGTAAAACATCGTGTCCCTTGTCTCCTGTTACCATCCGCCTAGACGCACAGTTCGAGACCCCCTACCCGAGATCCGCCAGTTTTGACACCGACACCCCCTCTTTTTTTCTTTTTTTCCCTTATTGACTTTCGATCTTGGCTCTGTCATGTCGCTTTCTTGGCGTCTAGACCCCTCCTCAGAGGACGTCGATGCCACCATCAAGGACGTCGCCGTGGATGCCGCGGCGGAGGCAGAGAAGATTGCTGCCAAGGAGAGCGCCAGGGGCGCAGCCGAGGATGCCGCCAAGGGGCCCGCCGAAGAGCCCGGCAAGGGGCCTACAGAGGGAGCCGGCAAGGCCACTGCCAAGGAGGTGGCGTTTGATGACCTGCCCTCCTCCTCCGCGGCCTCTGGCTCTGGTAGGTACCTGCGGGTGAGCGATCAACTCTTTGTTCATATCCTTGGCGCGTCGAGCACCAGGGCCCCCTTTGAGGGAGAGGTGTTCGCGAGGAGGTGCTTGCCGCGGCCGGGCTCGAGGTTGTTGACGAGCCGGGCATTGGTGGCGCCGGCTCCCAGGAGGAGCAGCTGCTCCAGGACATGGGCGCCAGCTTTCGGAAGCTTCAGGCGCTCCAACGCACCCGTCTGGACAAGGCCAAGTCCAGGATGGCGATGGTGGAGAAGGCGCAGGCGGACTTTGAAGGGCGCGTCACTGAGGCGCAAGACTGGTTCCGCCAGGCTCAGGTCGAGCTGAAGGCCGCCCAGGGCGAGCTGGCCAACCGTGAGGTGGAGCTCGCCCTGAAACTGGCCGACATTGAGAAGGCCTAGGAGACGGCGTAGAAATTGGCCGACGAAGCCGAAGCCGTCCGGTCCCAGCACGAGGCCGCCCTGAAGACCCAGGAGGAGGATCTTGCCGAGCGCGAGGAGAAGCTTGCCGCCACGCTTCGCGGCAAGGACGAAGATGTGGACAAGCTCGTCCTGCAGTAGACCCAAGAGCTGGAGCGGAGGCATCAGGAGGCCCTCAACACCCTGGCTCAGGCTCACGCCGGCAAGGTGAAGGAGCTGGAGGAGCAAGCTCTGAAGCTGGCCTAGGAGAAGCATACGCTCAACAGCGCTCTGACGGTGGCGCAAGGCGAGGTCATCAGCAAGTCTGGAGAGCTCTCTGAGGCCAACATCTCCATCAAAGATCTCAAGCTGAAGCTGGGAGAGCTCGAGGAGACGCTGTCGGGGGCCATGACCCGGGACGGGGTCCTGACCAAGGAGCTGGAGACGGAGAAGCAGCTGCTGATGAATGAGACTGCCAATCTCAAGGACTACAAGGCAGGCAAGAAATGTTGGCTCGGACGCCTTGCTGTCGTTGCAAACTTGGCCGCCGATTAGCTAGCCATTATGGGGATGCTGGAGATGGGGTACGCCCCTGAAGCGAGCCTGAGCCCCAACGCCAACCTGACCATATACTTCAAGAAGGTCGTCGGCACCCTGAAGCGGCTTCACTCCAACCGGGCGGCCTCCCTGGCCGAGGAATCCCGGATACTCTGCTGGGGGACCATGACCAAGGTGCTCACCAAGATCACGCACTGGCACCCCGACCTCGACTTTGGAGCTGTGCTGAAGAGCTTGCCGGAGGATGCCGACATCGCGGTGCTCAATGAGCGTATCCAGCCCATCCTAAGCTGCATCGACAAAATCAAGAGGGCAGAGGGCCAACGCCGGGACTAGGCATCCCGTTCTCCATCGCCGCTGCAGTTTCATGACCAAGACAATGCTATATTTAGTTAGAACCACGGCGGGAATTTGTGTAACATAACTCTGTAGTGCTCCTGAAACTATGCATGTTATTTCCCTGTTCGATTTTCCTTTGTATGTCCACCCCACGCCAACTAGTTAAGTTTGCCGGCATGTAAACCCAGGGCGCCTCTTTGAGGACGGATCCTCATTAGCCTGCAGGGTGTGCTTGTTGCCGCGCAAAGCACCTTATCGCCCTTGGCGTGGCCGCTCGATCTGTCGAGCTTGACTCGAGTCAGAACCAAGGGCGTTGCTGATGGCGAAAGGCTACCCTGCCGCTCTCAACGCGGCCGCTTGAACTGTTGAGCGGACTCGAAATAGAACAAGGGCGTTGCCGATCGCAGTAGGGCCCCTTTGCGTACAGGTTTCCCATACATAGGACGAACCATCGAGGATAAAAACCTTATATTTAAGGAGACAAACTCAAAATTCAGCATGACTTAGCTCTCTCGTCGCCGTCTAGGCGTCCTTCGTGCCAGCGGGCAGTGTCGCCTTCTTGGTCGTCTTCTCCACAGGAGCCGTGGCGATGGAGAACAGCTAGGTCGACTGCTAGGCCAGATTCTCACAATTGTGCCCCCTACCAGGCGCGCCAAAGATGTCGGTGGGAAACGACACCTATGGGATCACTGAAATCCCTTCTACGGTTGCGGGGCGCGGGGATCGTGAGGAGAGCGGGACTAGCAGGCGACACAAAGGGATTTTACCCAGGTTCGGGCCGCAAAGATGCGTAAAACCCTACGATCCTGCTTTGGTGGATGTATTAGGTGTTCTTGAGCTCTTGAACTAGCTCTAGGTGTTGTGGGGTTCGAAAGAGCCGAATCCTTCTCCCGTGTGCCATGGGCCTCCTTTTATAGGCAAAAGGGGCTGCCACAGTGGCACACAGGAGGTGGAAAGTGCTACAGCGTCGCGAGCTTATCGCTGGTATTATAGGACAAGGCGCATTTAATGCGAGGCTTAGGTGTCCCGTTGCTTTATCAGGGACGGGGGCGAGGCACGTCCCGTCCGTCGCCGCTCCTCCTTGCTTCGACACGCGCCCTGGCCAGCGATGCATGTAGTGCCATGTAGGCAGGCAGGCAGCTGAGGTGGCCCGGTGGTGAACCTTCACGAAGAGCTGCATGTTGCCATGCTGGTACCTGCACAGCTGGCTGGGTCGGTAGCTGCATGCGAAAGGCGGCGATGACTTGGCTGGTGCGGGCCTGGCAGTGGCCCTGCTGGTGAGCTTGGCGAGGGTCTTGCCGGGTGGCCTGTAGGATCGAAAGTATCTCTAGAGGGGGGGGTGATTAGACTACTTGACCAAATAAAAACTTATCCTTTTTCCCAATTTTAGTCTTTGGCAGATTTTAGCTAACTTAGCACAAGTCAAGCAATCTTAACACAATTCAAGCAAGGATGCAGAGAGTATATGAGCAGCAGAAAGTAAAGCATGCAACTTGCAAGAATGTAAGGCGAAGGGTTTGGAGAATTCAAACGCAATTGGTGAGACGGATGTTTTTGTCGTGGTTCCGATAGGTGGTGCTATCGTACATCCACGTTGATGGAGACTTCAATCCACGAAGGGTAACGGTTGCACGAGTCCACGGAGGGCTCCACCCATGAAGGGTCCACGAAGAAGCAACCTTGTCTATCCCACCACGGTCGTCGCCCACGAAGGACTTGCCTCACTAGCGGTAGATCTTCACGAAGTAGGCGAACTCCTTGCCCTTACAAACTCCTTGGTTCAACTCCACAATCTGCTCGGAGGCTCCCATGTGACACCTAGCCAATCTAGGAGACACCACTCTCCAAGAAGTAACAAATGTTGTGTTGATGATGAACTCCTTGCTCTTGTGCTTCAAATGATAGTCTCCCCAACACTCAACTCTCTCACAGGATTTGGATTTGGTGGAAAGAAGATTTGAGTGGAAAGCAACTTGGGGAAGGCTAGAAATCAAGATTCATATGGTAGGAATGGAATATCTTGGCCTCAACACATGAGTAGGTGGTTCTCCCTCAGAAAATGTATGTTGGAAGTGTAGGTTCGTTTTGATGGCTTTCTCCACGAATGAAGAGGAGGTGGAGGGGTATATATAGCCTCCACACAAAAACTAACCGTTACACACAACTTGCCAATCTCGGTGGGACCGAATTGAGAAACTTGGTCGGACCGATTTAGCAAATCTAGTGACCGTTAGGATTTTCGGTGGGACTGACATGCAACTCAGTAGGACCGATATGTTTAGGGTAAGGGCATAATGTAATCTGGGTGAGACCGATTACTCAAACTCGGTAGGACCGATTTTGGTAATAAGGTAACCAGAGAGTTGGTCAGGTAAACTTTGTGGGACCGATTCACTCATCTCGGTGAGACTGAAGTGTTACGAAAAAGGAAACAGAGAGTTTACATTGCAATCACGGGGGGACCGATCGCTCATCTCGGTGGTACCGAAACGTTATGAAGGGAAACAGAGAGATTACAATCCCATCTCGGTGAGATCGAGATCCCTATCGGTGAGACCGATTTGCCTAGGGTTTGTGGCAGTGGCTATGACATCTGAACTCGGTGGCGCCGGATAGAAAGAATCGGTAGGGTCGAGTTTGACTTTTTGTTTAGGTCATATGTGGATGTGGGGAAGTAGTTGAGGGCTTTGTAGCATATCACTAAGCACTTTGGGCAAGAACCTCATTAAGCAACACCTCATCCCTCCTTGATAGTATTGGCTTTTCCTATAGACTCAATGTGATCTTGGATCACTAAAATATAAAATGTAGAGTCTTGAGCTTTGAGTTTGAGCCAATCCCTTTGTCCTTAGCACTTTGAGGGGTCCACTTTTCTCATCCATGCCATGCCGTTCATTGAGCTTTTCCTGAAATATTTATCTTGGAGTAATGTTAGCTCAATGAGCTATATGTTGTCAGGAATTACCAAAACCACCTAGGGATAGTTGTACTTTCAATCTCCCCCTTTTTGGTAATTGATGACAACATATAGATCAAAGCTTCGACAAATGATAATAAGAGTGAAAAAACATTGTCGCTTTGAGAAGTATGTGATAAGAAAGAGCTCCCCCTAAATTTGTGCATAGTTTAAGATTTTCTTTGGACTGCAAATGCACAAAGAGTTAGGCTCATGGGTTACTCTTCCATGTCACATACATCTTGGTGGAGCGCTCAAAATGATAATAATTGAATACATACACTCATCACCAAGAAAAGTGAATGATCATATAGGGATAAAAGGATAATGTCATCCAACAAGCATTAATGTAGCATATGATTAAACACATGATCATCCAAGTATGACACAGACATAAAGTATCTCAAACAAGCAAAAGCAAACAAAGTTCAACCACCAAAACAAGAGAGAATAAAAAGCAATGCTCTGTCTCGAAGCCTATGATCTATACATTTTTCTCCACCTTTGGCAACAAGATACCAAAAAGTTCATAGAAAATGCATAGCACTAAATCGTCGCTCAGACTTGATCTTCAGGTGGTGGTGTAGAGATGGCTGCTTGGACGAAGACTTCAGTAGATGTGGATGGAGCTGGAGGAGTAGGTGCTGGAGCTGGTTGCACTGAGGCTGTAGCTGGTGCAGATGAAGTTGCTCTTGTGTCTGTGATTGGCACTGCAGCTGATCTCTGAGCTCTAGGCACTCTGGCAAAAGCATCAGTGGTTGTCTTGCCCTTCCTCTCCTACATATCATCCTGGAGTTGCTCAACAATAGACTGGATCTCAGTTCCCTTCACATCCAAGTCATAGAAATTTTGCTCCATGATCCTCTCCAGGCTCTCCTGGTTTTGAGTTAGGGTGGCCAACCCCTTCTCTATCCTTAGAGTGGATGCAATCAAGTAGCCAAGTTGATCTTGCTTGCCCTTCAGGAAGTACTCAGATGCCTCTTCCATTGTTGGCATCTTGGCAGCCTTCTCAGGCCTTGCCTTCTCCTTCTTTTCTTGAGCTTGCACAGAAGATGGTTCATCTTCATCCATAACCACTTGGTTGTCCTCAAAATCTGGATAGATAGGCATGTGATCCTTGTCCAACAAGTATGTGCCAGTTCCCATCTTGGAGTTAATCAGCTCCTAGATCTGTGGGGCATACCCACAACTTCTCTTTTGGTCAGCAGCTGTCCTCTTGATAGTTTCAACCATAAGACTCATGACCTTGAACTTTTGTGGCACATCAAATAAGTGTAGCAGATTTATTGCATCGCCTCTGATCATATTGTGATCTCCTGACTTGGGCAAAAGAGTGTGCCTGAGGATCCAGTTGATGGTTGGCAGTCCTGACAGAAGGTAATGTACTGATCCAAACTTGTGTGTCTCAACAGCAGCATCTGGGATCTCCTTGTACATATGTGCCATAGTGTTATGATCCATCTTCTTCTTCGCATAGACATCCAAGTCATCCTCTTTCTCCTTAGGTGCAGTGATCAGATTAGCCCATTCTTCAATTGATGATTGGTACCTAGTACCCTCAGACATCCATACTATTCTGCCATCTGGATAGAAGTGTGCTGTGGAGTAGAATTGCATTATAAGCTCATCACTCCATTTTGTGAGCTTCTGTCCAACAAAGTATGCCACTCCACAGGCACTGAAACTATCATACACACTAGGATAGTGTTCTTCATTCTCCTTGATGTATTTCCAGTTCACCCATCTCATGTCACACACTGTTGGCTTCTTATCCAGTAGCACTATCTCATAGAAATCCTGTTGTTCCTTTGTATGGAACCTGTAGTCCACAGCAGTTCTCCTCTTGATCACTGCATAAGGATCAGTCAGCCTCCATAGTCTGAGGCATGCATCTTTTCTCAGCTTCATGTTCTCAGCTACAGGATGAGCATCATTATGATCTAGAATTTTAGGCTTCAATTTTCTCAAGACATGTTCCTCATCATCTTCTTCTTCAACAGCAGCTTCAGGCACTGGGGCCTTGTTCTTCTCAGCAGCTGATATGTTCCTAGTATTCCTCTTAGGTGCAGTCTTGGGCTTGGAAGCAGCCTTGGGTGTTTCTTTGGGATTTGATGAAGCAGCCCCTAACTTAATGGCATCGCCCATAAGCTTCTAAGCTTTAGGTGCTAGTGCAACAACCTCTTCTTCTTCCTCTTATGAGTCTCTCCTCATAGAGGGATTGCCAAGCACTTTCGCAGTAGTGGTTCTGCCTCGTTTCTTCTTCTTGTCCTGGCCAACAGCTTCATCTTCTGACTCAAGGGTGAATTTCATGGTTTCTCCAGTGGCAACCTTCCTAGGTTTGGAAGTGGGAATCCTTCTTGCAGGTGCCTTCTTTTGCATTCCTGGCTTAGTGGCTGCAGCTGAGCCATATTCTTTCTTGAGCACCTTCTTCTTGGAAGTGGCCTCATCCTCAACAGCCGCATAGTCTTCATCCTCTGAATCTGAGGTTTTCATTTTTCTGGCTCTAGTGGCTGCCTTGGGTAAGTTGCTTGGTGTGCTCCTGCTACCCTCATCATAGCTGCTTGAGGGACTAGTGCCCTCACTCATCTGAACCTGCTCCTCTTCCCTGTTCTGGCTGTCACTTTGATCAAACATATTGCAAACACTAACAGCAGACCCTGTGAATAGATGTAGATGAGATAGAGTGGATGAGCATCACAAAATATAGAGGTTTTTGCAAAAGAATGAGTCAAAAACTTAGTTTTAGTTTTCCACAGAAAGCATTACCGATTTGTAAACTCGGTGATACCGAAGCAGATTTTGGAACCTAAACTAGTGAACTCGGTTAGACCGAGTCACAGTTCGGTGGCACCGAGACTGCTAGGGTTTCACAAAGTCCTGAACTCGGTCACACCGATTTGCAATTCCCGGTCAAACCGAGAGTTACATGTGCAATGGCCTTAGCCGAATCGGTGGTACCAAGTTCTACAGCTCGGTTGGTCCGAGATGGTTTCGGTGGAAACCTAACCCTAAATTTTCAATCCAAACCTAATCTACAGAGTGTTTTGACTAGATGAGATAGTTTCAATCGTGGCAAGATTCATGGCGAACACAATGTGCTAGGAATCAGATAGGGATAGCACAGTGATCAAGTCCATACCCTAGTTCGGCGATGGACTCGCTACGGCGGCAATGGCGGAGACGAATTCCATTGACCGCGGCGGAGACCAGCGGCGGGAGGCAGCTGGCTACGAGGAGGACGATCCGGAGACCCAGGGGAGGCAGAGCAGGCTGAGCGCGGGCGAAAGAGTTCGGAGAAATTTCCAAAATTTTGGCCCGTGGATATATATAGCCTAACCATGTCGGTGTGACCGAGTGGAACAACTCGGTGTGACCGAATAGTTCAAATCGGTTGCATCGAGATTGAAAACCTAGATCGACTTAGTGATGTCGGTATGACCGAAATGGAAGAATCGATCAGACCGAAACGCACAAAGAAGTTTTGGAAGTTTAAGTCTATGACGAATCGGGGACTCTGAGTGCTCCTCACACAGAGTGGTTCAAACCTGACTTGATCAAATTTTGTCATGTAGCATGAATAGAGTTGGAGACAAGAAAAGCACAGATAGCTAGAGAAGGTTCTCAGGCATTCTTGTCCATCAACTTGGAAAAAGAAAAAGAAACCAATCAATCAAAACAACAAGTGAATGTCCTCGAATGAGTAAAATATGCAACCAACATTCTCACACAATAAAATGGCAAATGAAATATGTGGCAAAGCATGCACAACCAATTCTAGCATCTATCAATCAATTGGCGATGACTAGGTCATCTATATATGAGTATATTGACTTTGGAGTCAAATGAGAACATTTGAACATAGGTCATACTCATCGTTTAAGCTCAAGTGGGGTTACCACTTTTACATAATGCATTGATGTGTTCACACCATTAGAGTTGCTTTTAACTCAATTCTTAGAGTAAAGCTCCGCCTAGATGTGAGATCCCCCCTTAGAGGGATGAACTAACCTTGGGTTTTGTCGATGATGACTTCATGTAGGTGTTGAAGATGTGGATGCTCAATGTTGATGTAAATCATTTGGAGCAATCCTTTCGAGTGAGTTGCAATTTCAATACCTACATGGGTTAGCCCCACAAGGAACAAACAAAAATACCCATGGACATAGAGTGATGCACACACAAGATGATGTCCATGAAAGCATTAGGTTATCTTGTCCCTTGTCTTACCAACAAGAGGGTTTGTGACTCCTTGAACTAGTCCAAGATGTGGAAGTTGATTGCACTTGTTATTGCCAAAATGATAAGAGTGAAGTATGTTGGCGGAGTCACCCTCAAGAACTCTCTAGTTCTTCTTCTTCGGGATCCACATCATCTTGATGGGAATCCTTGGAGTTGTAGTTGTACTTGATGAAGTAGAACTTGATGTAGTCTTGGGAACCCACTTGACCAAGGCCTTTAGAGCTTCTTCAAATGCATCAATCTCCTCTTGAAGCTTGTCCTTGCCTTTTTTCTTATGGTCTTGTGGTGGAAGATCATCTTGAGCTTGTGTCCCTTTGAAGGAAGTAGGATCATACTTCTCTTGTTGAGGAACAAACTTCATCTTGGGGTATTGATCTTCTTCCCACTCAAGTCCATTGGCATTGAACTTTCGTTCAAAACCAACACCTTGGTTCTTCCGGTGCCTTCCTTGCTTGCGTACAATTTCCTTGAATTGCTTACTCCCGGCAAGGCTCTTGTAAACACCTTTCTCTATAATTCCCTTCAATAAGCTATTTTATTGCTCAAGTGTAACTTGGCTAAGAGAATAATTAGTGTAATCAAGAGAACTACTAGAAGCAACATCATTGGCTTTAGCATGATTATTGTTACTATTAGAGGAAGAATCCTTCTTGTTCTTGTTACTAGTTTTGACTTGAGGCACGTAAGTAGATAAGAGTAAACGCTTGGCAATGTAAGAAGAACTTTTCTTACGAAGATTATCATTGATTGCCTTTAAGAACTCATGCTCTTGCTCAAGGTTGAGCTTTTCAAAGCGTAACTTCTCATGAGTCCTAAAAGTTCTCGATGAGCTTCTAAGATAGTCTCATGAGCTAACTTAAGAGTGTTTAGTTCTTTAGTTAGAAGCTCAATCTTCTCCTTATCATTGTCATTCGTTTTATCTTGATTTGCATGATTAATTGACATTTCATCATAGTATTCATCACTAGAGTTATCAACAAGTAAATCATCATCACCTAACAAGTCATCTTCATCACTATTGAACTCAACATACTCGGGGTGTGATACCTTTGGGCCTTTAGCCATGAAGCATCTTCCAAGTCCTTCATTTGGTGAATCAAATATGTCGTAGGAGTTGGCTGACACAAGTGCTAGACCGGCAACACCTTCATCTTGAGTATATTCGGAGTCGGAGTGATAGCTTCTCTCAGAGTGATTGTCGGAGTCGGAGCCGGATACCCTCTCGGAGTGATTGTCGGAGTCGGAGCCGGATACCCATTCACCAACATGAGCTTGATGTCTTCGTTTTGTGTAGCTCCATGATGACTTGTCCTTCCTTTCCGAATCCTTGCTTCTCCGGGATGTTCTTCGTTCATAACGATCATCTCTACTCCTTCTCTCTCTTGGTGGTGATTCTTCTCTTCTACTTCTCCTCTTAGGTGATTCTTCTCTTCTTTTGTAGGGTGTCGTACACTCATTGGAATAGTGTCCGGGTCTTCCACAATTGTAGCAATTACGTTCTCGACTAGAAGATCTTTTGTCATTGTAGGACCTTGACTTCGAGCTTTTCTCTTTGCTTCTACTCTTGTAGAACTTGTTGAAGTTCTTCACCATTAAGCCCAATTCTTCATTGAAGGTTTGTTTCTCACTTGATGATGTGGGGGCTTCACATGAGGCTTTGTAAGCACCACTTGACTTGTTGTCAAGTTCCTCCTTATCCTTGAGTGACATCTCATGAGCAACAATTCTTCCAATGACTTCCGTTGGCTTGAGATCTTTGTAATTGGGGATCATTTGGATCAATGTGCACACGGTATCATATTTTCCGTCCAAAGCTCTTAGGATCTTCTTGATGATGAATTTTTCGGTCATCTCTTCACTTCCTAAGCCGGCAATCTCATTTGTGATAAGAGCAAGCCTAGAGTACATTTCAGCGACACCTTCACCATCCTTCATTTTGAACTTGTCAAGTTGACTTTCAAGCACATCCAACTTGGATTCCTTGACGGAGTCGGTACCTTCATGCATATCAATCAAAGTGTCCCAAATTTCCTTTGCATTCTCAAGACGGCTGATTTTGTTGAATTCTTCGGGGCACAATCCGTTGAAGAGGATATCACAAGCTTGAGCGTTGTATTGCAGCATCTTCAACTCTTCCGCGCTAGCTTCACGGTTTGGTTCTCTCCCATCAAAGAATTCACCTTTCAAGCCAATACACACAATAGCCCAAACGGCGGGGTTATGTCCAAGAATATGCATTTTCATCTTATGCTTCCAACTAGCAAAATTAGTACCATCAAAGTAAGGACCTCTACGGTGATAATTTCCCTCGCTAGACACCATACTCTCCTAGGTTGTGAAACCAAGGCTATGACTACCAAAAGCTATGGAAATCAAAGCAAATGGAGACCAAGCTCTGATACCACTTGTAGGATCGAAAGTATGTCTAGAGGGGGCGGTGATTAGACTAATTGACCAAATAAAAACTTATCCTTTTCCCAATTTTAGACTTTGGCAGATTTTAGCTAACTTAGCACAAGTCAAGCAATCTTAACACAATTCAAGCAAGTATGCAAAGAGTATATGAGAAGCTGAAAGTAAAGCATGCAACTTGCAAGAATGTAAGGGGAAGGGTTTGGATAATTCAAACGTAATTGGAGACACAGATGTTTTTGTCGTTGACGGTGTCCTGGACTAGGGGGTACTTAACACGTCATCTCCCGATCTGTTAGATTGGGCCGAGGACCCCTGTGGTCGTGTACTCATGGGTCAGTTCAGACAGCTGCCGCATACAAGGAAGATTCCACAAGACTTGGTGATCAAGACAAGGACTCCCCCCACCGGCGTATTCGGCTAGGACTCTTGTTATCCTAGGCCTCTGGTGCATTATATAAACCGAGGCCAGGCTAGTCAATAGATATATACAACAATCATACCATAGGCTAGCTTCTAGGGTTTAGCCTCCTCGATCTCGTGGTAGATCTACTCTTGTACTACCCATATCATCAATATTAATCAAGCAGGAGTAGGGTTTTACCTCCACCGAGTGGGCCCGAACCTGGGTAAACACATCGTGTCCCTTGTCTCCTGCTACCATCCGCCTAGACGCACAGTTCGGGACCCCCTACCCGAGATCCGCCGGTTTTGACACCGATATTGGTGCTTTCATTGAGAGTTCCACTGTGTGTTCGGCAAAAGGTCGATGGCTCGCCTGCAGATCAACTGCGACTTGGGCATCTTCGTCACCAGCTCGACTGGTCCCCTTGGTTCGACAAAGGACCGCGCCCTACCTTTGATCCTCATGTTCGGATGAGGTCTTTCATCAACATCAACTCCGATCTCTATCAAGATCACGGAGGGATCATCCAAGGAGCCCGGGGGCTCAACGTCAACATTGCCCTTGGGCGACCGTGCTGTTTCTCTAGATAGCGAACTTGTATCCGCTGTCACCGCCTCCTCGAGCGTCGGTTCGACGATTGCTTCGGTGGAATAGTGCGGAATTGAGTCTACAACAACCCTAGAAAATTTCGTCGAGTTTCGATGGAGGAATCTGTGGCAATCCATGGTATACCGGAGCCCTGTCAAATCTGGACGAGAATCTGGACGAGTTTAGGGCGTGGTGTCCAGCTTCCAGCTCGGACGTCCTTTGGAAGATCCAACCGTTGATCGGCTGCGGAATACCTATATCTACCACCCCTCCAAATTTCAGCTCGATCCGACCGTCCAAACTCCGGGAACCTTCCGATTAGTGCATCACTTTTCGGATCTGTTTTCTGCGCGAAAACGAATCCGACCCGAGTTCGTCTTTTTTATGAACGGGATTTAGGACATCCTTTTTGTATGGGGTATTGTGTTTTTTCCGAACACATCCCACTAACTTAACAATCTTTTGAACATGATCTTCAACATCATGCTGGTGTCAAACCAGTCCGGCAATATTGTTCCACGGCTGCCGACCTGCGCTAGACACGTCATCACTTTGTTGAGCCGCGTTCTACTTCTTCGGATCATCATCTCGGCAAGCGGAACAAGAGACCGGTATCGCGAAGGATAAATCATCACCAACATCGTCGCCCAACGGATTACACGGAGCGGGCACACCTGCATCACCGCACGGTCACTTCATCAAGCCGGCATCGACCACGTCACGACCTACATCGGCAGGGCCGCACTGTTGCTTTTTCAAGCTGGTGTCCATCACGCCGACCTACTTCGACTCATCGGCTGACACCGAGGCTTCATCACGTTAGCTGGACCAGGGGCTTTATCATCTCTTTATCAACCTACTCCGGAGACTTCGGCGTCACTAGCCGACCAGCTTCATCACGTTAGCTGGACCAAGGGCTTTGCCTCGGTGTGCCAACCCTTGTCAGCATCATCATGCCGTCGCTTTATCGCCCGTCAGGCAATGGGTGTGCGGATCGAGTCCCAATTTTGGGAATCACCTTTCTTCAGATTGCTACAACAAATAAACTAGGTGCTATTAATCCTAGTATTTTTTGCTTGTTTGTGTTCATTTTTCCCAATGAATTATTACTCTGGTTCGTCAATCATATGTACGCAGGTCTATCAAATAGTGGCCGCATTAACAACAGTAGCATGGTGGTTCGGTCATTTTCCGTACATAGTCCGGCGAACGCCGCATCCGGAACTCGAACCGACCTGTGAATTCAGGCCTTGCCATGCCTTTACCGCATCACGCCACCGCCCTGCATCGACATTGACTTCGGCGCCAGGCCATATTTCTTTTATTACTCACTTTGCATAAATTATTTATTATGCAACTATTTTTTTATTATTATTACTATTATCTTCGGTTTGCACTATTTTTTGTGCACAGAAAAATGATCCAGCCGGACTATATCCTTTGGCGTCACCTCGGCTGGACGGGGGGCTTCGTCAACACTTCATTACCCCATGCCGGGGACTTCGGCATCACTCTGCCATCCTGCATTGACCATGCTATGTCACCACTTCGGAATGTCGAGCTCTTTACTCCGCCACCTCAGGACCGTCTTGGGGGATGGAACCTTGTCCCGCATCAAGCTCGGACCGCGTCGTCAATACCGAACACATTAACCAGCTAAGTTGCCTTCATGCTCAAAGTTTTAAATTTTGAACTTGTGTTCAGCTCGACCAAGCATTATACTTTTTTGGAAAAAAGTTGCTTGTAAATTTTTTCCTTGTCCAAACTTTGTTTGCGACGTGCAAATTCTAATACCCCGTTTACTTGGGGGCTTCCTTCATGAAGCTTTTCCACTTGCATATGATTATACTTGTACGGCTTCGTTCCTTTTTCATGTATTACACCACAATATGCACCATATTGACTTAAGCGATTTGCAAGCTGGGTTGCCTCGCTCCTGTGTTTACCCCTACGTTCCCGATTGTTCGGCTAGGGAGTAAAGGGAGCACCTCTGCGATTGTCACGATCGGGTCATCCGAGCCGGACCTCAGACTGGGTGAAGCCGAAAGCTAGCACTCTTATAGTTTTCAATGATGGTCGGCACACAACGGAACTCATGAGTACAAAAAATCTATTGCACAAGTCTCATAATAACAATGAGCACCGAAGAAAGGTATCGGTGGGGGTACTATTTTCTTAGAAGATGCTTCTTACACTTTGCAGTAATATAGCATAAGTTCCCTGAGCGCGCTTTGTCTGTTACAGCCTTATGGCCTGATTGCCTGGTTATTGGAAACACCATCGATATTCTCGACAGATGGAGTACATAACACTTTTCTGTCCTTAACCGAAGAGGGAGAAGCCGACGGTCGGTTAAGACGCATTTAAAGTTCGGTTGAACATAGATATGATATAAGTACTTCGGTACATACAATCATTCTTTTAACCAAGTCACTTGGGGGCTCTTAAATTTATATGAGCCGTTTTATGATAAGTGTTCTTCTTCTTAGTCATTGCAAAGTTTTATTATTATTATTATTATTATTATTTATCACTCCTTTGTTCGACACGGGTGTGCGGTCACTAGCCGGGGAGCCTAATTTCTCTCTCAAAAACCGCTAGAGTTTAGTTTTCTAAACTGGCCTAATGAGAAGTACTCCGCCTTCGGGATGGGAGACTGAAGTCGTAGGATGACCCGCTTGAAGTCTTGAGATAGGATGTGCCATATTAAAGCACGGCAGAAGCACTTTTTTCTTCTAAAGTCCAATTTTCGGATTGGCACCGAACACTTGATCTTGTTCGGACGTCATGTTTTTACTGACGTTTTTTGGTTTTCCAAGCTTTTGGCACTTTTAGAGATTCGGCAAAAACATTCTTGGATATTGCTATATATGCATCGGTTTCGAATTGTGTCTTCGGTCAATAGTTGGGTTGCCCGGCTCCTGCGCTTGCCTCCTACGTTCCGCTTTGTTCGGCTAGGTGTGCAAAGGGAGAACCACTGCGATTGTTCTTCCAGCTCACATGGTTAAGCACCTCAGTGGAGAAAGCCGAAAACTGACTGTCACAATAAGCGTAAACTGGTCAGCGATCCGATGACGGTGTTAAGTGACGGGCCATTCATAACAATGGCCGAAGTGTTTACGGCTTGACCTCAACTGTCACCGAACACTACCGGGGGCTATTAACTGGCCTCCCAAGCTAAATCCTTGATATTTTGGTCTTATATTGGAGCTGAGGTTTCACGATCATGCTTAGCATGACAAACCAAAGAAAGGAACCGATAGCGGGACTATTTTCTTTGGAAGACATTTCTTCTGTTCAACAGTAATATAACATATCTCTCTGCGTACCTTTGTTTGTAAAACCGTATGGCCAGATTGCCTCGTTTGTTGTAATAGGACAAACACTCCTCGGCTATTGGCCGAGGAGGTGGAAGCCGATGGTCGGTCAACAAAGTTTTGTACAATGCGGGTCCGAGCATTAATGACGTAAAGTACTTGGATACATAGAGTCATTACACATAATTTTTGATTTTATTATGGATATCAATCCTTAATTCGGCCACCCGTGCCCGCATTAAGGCTCGGGGGCTACTGGGCTTCGTGCTCATTATTTACAAATATTAAAGGGGCACATCGATCCCCTGATCTGGTGTTGCCACCCGACCAGTGTCTTGGGGGTACTGCATTGCCTGTCCAATGCAGAAAATTTTAAGTGTAATACAGTCTCCGAGGAGATTTTGATCCTCAGGTTGGTCGGCCGCACCCAAACTGAGTCTTGAGGACTGAGCACGCCGCTTTTTGTGTCCCAAAGTATTCTGCCGAGCTAGGACTTGATCCTCAGACAGATTTTACAAATCAACCTGAGTCTCAGCGGCTATGGCCGGGGATCAGCGGTCTTATGTTATCCTTCATGTGCATCTCGGGTTTTAGACCGATACACACCTTGAGGGCTACTAGCTATATATCTCGTCAGAGAATAAATTGCATCAATAAAAAAATATTGACCAAAAATCAGCCCATGACCGAGGTGCTGAACCACTTCGGAAGGAGTTCGGCATATAGCTTGGATGCAAGTGGCTGGCTCCTTAGAGGGCATTTCCGGCATTAAGCTCGGCTAAACTCCTTCAACTTTTTTGGACCAAGATGATCTATGACATATTGGATATAGTCTGGCGTTGGAGCTTCGACACAGTCCGGCGTTCGAGCTTGGACACAGTCCGGCGTTGGAGCTTGGATACATTTCGGCGTTGGAGCTCGAAAGCAGTCCTGCATTGGTGCTCGGCTGCAAAAGATACCTCGAATGCAGTCCGGCGTTAGAACTCGGATGCAAGAGGGCACTGCCTCCCGGGAACAACTACAAACCTGAGGTGTGGCATAAAAATAACAAGGCATTGATAAAGGCCAGAAACTTAAAGGGGCTCCTCGGATACCCGACGTGTAAACTCGTCGAATGCATTTCGGCGATCCTCAAGATCGAAGATGAGAAGATTTGTTGAACCAGTTTTCAAGACCGACAACCGAAGATGAAGAACAATTCAGAAGAATCGAGGAGCGTCCCTAACTTGAATACCGGTTCAGGGGGCTACTGACGGTGTCCTGGACTAGGGGGTACTTAACACGTCATCTCCCGATCTGTTAGATTGGGCCGAGGACCCCCGTGGCCGACACTCATGGGCCAGTTCGGACAGCTGCTGCATACAAGGAAGATTCCACAAGACTTGGCGATCAAGACAAGGACTCCCCCCACCGGCGTATTCGGCTAGGACTCTTGTTATCCTAGGCCTCTGGTGCATTATATAAACCGAGGCCAGGCTAGTCGATAGAGATATACAACAATCATACCATAGGCTAGCTTCTAGGGTTTAGCCTCCTCGATCTCGTGGTAGATCTACTCTTGTACTACCCATATCATCAATATTAATCAAGCGGGACTAGGGTTTTACCTCCACCGAGAGGGCCCGAACCTGGGTAAAAACATCGTGTCCCTTGTCTCCTGTTACCATCCGCCTAGACACACAGTTCGGGACCCCCTACCCGAGATCCGCCGGTTTTGACACCGACAGTCGTGGTTCCGATAGGTGGTGCTATCGTACATCCACGTTGATAGAGACTTCAACCCACGAAGGGTAACGGTTGCGCGAGTCCATGGAGGGCTCCACCCACGAAGGGTCCACGAAGAAGCAACCTTGTCTATCCCACCATTGCCGTCGCCCACGAAGGACTTGCCTCACTAGCGGTAGATCTTCACGAAGTAGGCGATCTCCTTGCCCTTACAAACTCCTTGGTTCAACTCCACAATCTTGTCGGAGGTTCCCAAGTGACACCCAGCCAATCTAGGAGACACCACTCTCCAAGAAGTAACAAATGGTGTGTTGATGATGAACTACTTGCTCTTGTGCTTCAAATGATAGTCTCCCCAACACTCAACTCTCTCTCATAGGATTTGGATTTGGTGGAAAGAAGATTTGAGTGGAAAGCAACTTCGGGAAGGCTAGAGATCAAGATTCATATGGTAGGAATGGAATACCTTCGCCTCAACACATGAGTAGGTGGTTCTCTCTCCGAAAATGTATGTTGGAAGTGTAGGTTCGTTTTGATGGCTTTCTCGATGAATGAAGAGGAGGTGGACGGGTATATATAGCCTCCACACAAAAACTAACTATTACACACAACTTGCCAATCTCGGTGGGACCGAATTGAGAAACTCGGTCGGACCGATTTAGCAAATCTAGTGACCGTTAGGATTTTCGGTGGGACCGACATGCAACTCGGTAGGACCGATTTGGTTAGGGTTAGGGCATAACGTAATCTCGGTGAGACCGATTACTTAAACTCCGTAGGACCGATTTTGGTAATAAGCTAACCAGAGAGTTGGTCAGGTAAACTTGGTGGGACCGATTCGCTCATCTCGGTGAGACCGAAGTGTTACGAAAAGGAAACAGAGAGCTTACATTGCAATCTCGGTGGGACCGATCGCTCATATCGGTGGTACCGAAACGTTACGAAGGGAAACGGAGAGATTACAATCCCTTCTCGGTGAGATCGAGATCCCTATCGGTGAGACCGATTTGCCTAGGGTTTGTGGCAGTGGCTATGACATCTGAACTCGGTGGCGCCGGATAGAAAGAATCGGTAAGGCCGAGTTTGACTTTTGGTTTAGGTCATATGTGGATGTGGGAAAGTACACTACTAGGGAAAACCCTAGTAGTAGCGTGGGTTTTCAGGCTACCAGCAGCGCCGGTGGCCAGGCTACTAATAAGGCGCTACAACTAACTTATAGTAGTAGCGCGGTCCTTACCCGCGCTACTATTGTTGACGATATCAGCAGTGCTTTCTTTGAATGTGCTACTATTACCTAGCTGTAGCGATTTCGCAGTCCCTCGCTACTGCTATATCTTTCATCATTTTCCCCCTGTACCCCTTTCCCTTTCAGTTTCCCTTTTAGATACTAGATACTAGGTACTGCTAGTAGATATCAAATTCATAAACCATTACTGGGTAGTACTCCCTTCGTTCCAAATTACTCGTCATGGTTTTAGTTCAAACCACGACGAGTAATTTGGAACGAAGGGAGTACTAGATAACAATTTCATGCTTAGTCAACATGCATCCTCAAGCAGTACAAGGTCATATCAACGGCGATCATCATATGTAGTTCTAGATTATATCGACGACGATCATCATATGTAGTTCTAGATGATATAGCCACACACACACACATATGTAGTTCTAGATGATATAGCCACACACACATATGTAGTTCTAGATGATATCAAAGACAATCATCATCCTCAAGCCTGGGCGGTTGGTGTTCCTGATAGTAATCAGGATGGCCTGTCCAACATGAAGATTCTTGCCATCGAGGAATTTCTTCCACCCAACTGAGTTTAAGTGTGTGCGATCGTCCGTGTCCACGCGGTAAGTACAGGTTGTGACGGAGCCCCTTGCAGTAAGGCGTAGTCCAGCTGAGCCTTCTTCATCAGGCTCGATACCATAACTCATAGATATGCTCTTTGCCAATTTCTAAATAAGAAAAACATATCAATTAATAAATAGCCTCGCAAATAAGTACATATGGATTATCTACACTATTGATAGTTTCCTTAGATTCTACACTAATAAGCATGTGATCGAACTCTACACTAAAACATATCATCGACAAGATTCCACACAACATACCATATCATTGGACTGTACACTAAGTATCTCATCGGATAATTTGCATTTGTAAGTATAACATACCATATCATGTCGATCAACCATGGTATTTGTCAGGCGGGTAACGAATGGCACCCCGACAAAGCACGTGGCGGAATTATGTCCCACAGGTTGGACACCTCCTCCTCGCTCAGCCTTGTTCTTTGAGCTACGATGGCTTCATGAAGTGGGTCCTCATCATCTTCATCGAGTGGGTCCTCATTATCTTCATCATCTTCATCATCTTCGTCATCTTCCACCAGGTTGAGATAAATGACAGCCAGCTTGGGTCTTTCTGCTCGGAAGGAGAAGCTGATCAACTCACCACCAGTAAGACGCATGCGAGCGACAAAACGGGCCCATCCATCTCCTCCAATCTGCGACATATTGCGTCCTTTCTCAACCTCCATAGTGTATGGCCCCCCAGGAGCCTCAAATGTCACAGTGTCTCCTGTCAGCTTGTTGAATTTCAACCTCACATTGCATGGGACGATCTGTGTAAAATGACACAGTGCAGAAATGCCACAATGCAGTAATGCCAACACTAAAAATAAAATAGTTATTACATGCCATCTAATTTCTTACCGCTGCATGATGAAAACTCGGCTGGAAGTAGATGCCGAACAGCTTGCCAGTTGCAAGGGTGCTGGCGCATCTTGACTTGCACAGTCGACATAGTGGTGGTGGTTGTGGTGCCCTTTTTCCTAAAGCAATATGAGCAAAGGATTAATGATCCACGAGATATTTTTGGTTCTTGCGCGAGAAGCAATTTGATGGACAATTATAATCCTAAGATCTAGTAACATATTAGATGACAAGGTACCACCTACATTTTGCTTATCCATGTACCTATCCATGTACAGAAAAAATAACAATAAAATGGTGCATACTAAATCAACTAAATGAACTAGCCTACTAAATCAACTAAATCAAAATGTTCTAAATCAACTAAATGAACTAGCCTACTAAATCAACTAAATCAAAATGTTCTAAATCAACTAGCCTATGAAATCAACTAAATCATATCAACTAAATCAAAATGTTGCATATGAACTAGCCTACTAAATCAAAATGTAGCAGGCAGGAGGGATAAGGAGGGGCGACTCAAGGAGGGAGAAGAGAGTACGTAGGACGGAGGAGGAAGGCGGAGTGAGGAGGGGCCGGCCGGCGGCCAGTGGAGGGAGGACGGAGGAGGAAGGCAGGGCGAGGAGGGGTCGGCCGGCAGCGAGTGGAGAGGGAGGACGGAGGAGAGGCCGGTACCGAGTCTAGCAAGGAGGAGGAGGTGAGGGCGGTGCAGAGGGAGGAGGAGCGACGGGGGTGGACCGGCGCGGGGGATTGAGAGGGGATCCAGTGAGTGTGTGACTATGAGTGGATCGGATAGAGGATATGGGGGAGTGGGAGATGGAATGGCTTAGAAGTAGCATGCTATAGAGAAAGACGCTACTGCTAAGATACCTAGCAGCAACGCGTTTCACAAAGAAGCGCTACTGCTATGGATCAGCATGTAAAAATAGACTTTGTTCAATGTATCAAAAATACATTGATCATCAACGATCTTTTTGTGTACAATCTGATTTGTCAATATGAGTCCTCATCGGTTTAGGAATAGGTGAAGACTCATATTGCAGCCACAAATTCTACACATAGAGTTCAATGAAGACCAAGTGCTTGTCAAAGTTTGAGAAGTAACATATTTAAGGTGGTAGAAACTCTCTTCACGGAGCGAGGTGGGACTAAATTTTTGTAGTAAACTTAGCAGTAGCGCTTATTGGCGAAATGCGCTGCTACTATGCTACGTAGCAGTAGCGCCCATCGTTATAACGTGTTGCTGCTATAACTAGCCTCGCGGCGGCCTCATGGGAATTATAGCAGTAGCGCGTCTTTGAGCGGGCGCGCTACTGCTATATTTGTTTCAGTAGGGAGTTACTCTTGAGCACGCTACTGCTAATTAGCAGCAATGCCTTATTTTAAAGCGCGCTGCTGATAAGATTCTATGTATAGGATTTTCCCTAGTAGTGGTAGTTGAGGGCTTTGTACCATATCACTAAGCACTTTGAGCAAGAACCTCATTAAGCAACACCTCATCCCTCCATGATAATATTGGCTTTTCCTATAGACTCAATGTGATCTTGGATCACTAAAATAGAAAATGTAGAGTCTTGAGCTTTGAGCTTGAGCCAATCCTTTTGTCCTGAGCATTTTGAGGGGTCCACTTTTCTCATCCATGCCATGCCAATCATTGAGCTTTTCCTGAAATATTTATCTTGGAATAATGTTAGATCAATGAGCTATATGTTGTTAGGAATTACCAAAACCACCTAGGGATAGTTGCACTTTCATGGCCCGGCAAGGGTCTTGCCGTGGCGCACTGGCGTCCCCGACAAGAATCTTGCCGGGGGTCTTGAGGGTTTCCTTGGCGAGGATGGTTGCCTTCCTATCCTCATTTGATTTTGAGCATTCTATGTCTTCACAAAGATCTGCATGCCACCACGGAGGTGCCTCCTGAGCCCTGTCCTGACGCGTTTGCAATGTTGGTGGACTCAAAGGTGGCTTGCTCGGCTGGTGGGGGCGAGCTCCCCCGGCAAGGGCCTTGCCGGGGTCACTGAGGCTGCCCCGGCAGGGGTCCTTGCCGGGGAAACCTGCTCCGTCCATCTGATTTTTGTGGTCTTGGTCCTTGTGGTTGCTTTGTTTTGTCTTGTGGCTTCGGCTTCTCTCCGGCTTCCCTTTCCTGCCATGTCTATGCGTGGCCGTGGCGGGAGGCTCTGACTGCCCGTGCACAAGTAAAGGGGTCAAAAGCAGAGCCCCTACTTTCGTACACCGACAGTCTTATCTCAAAATTTTAGTTTTTCCATTTTATAAGGCTCAATTTGGTTATTCCCCAACACATGTTCAGATTCCAAGGTGCATGAAATCATTGCATGCAAGTATTAAGAGAAAATTGACCAATGCATGTACTTTATGCATGCATGCATTGCAATTAATGCATTGATAAACATAATTTTTTGAGAAAAACAAGAGCATTAATTAGGTGCTTTTGCAAACTACAAAAAATATTCCACCACTCACCATCTTGGTTGGTGAGATTTTTGAATTATGCCCTATAAACCGGAAAGAAGGGAGTACTGCTGTGTACATGCAATAACTGGCACCGTCGTATACATATCTTACGGTTAATGGGGCGTTCGACAGGAATAGCCGCGTGGTGAGCTCTAGGCTAGTCTTTTTTTGAGACGCATTAAACCTATCTCTCGGGACTTCTCGCACGCACCATCGTGCCACCCACAAAAACTTGTACTCTGAGTTTAGGAGTACGTTATACAGGAAGAGAAGAGGTGCACGCATGCACTCGTCCTCTCACACACGCGTCATTTCTCGAAAAGGAGGATGATGACCCCCGTCCTGTGCATCTGGGAGTCACACACGCATCTATAGCTATGAATTGTAGTGTTCTCAACCATCTGATTGGCTCTATCATGGATGTACCTATATACTAAAACATGTCTAGATACATCTATATTTTGACAAATGGAAAGCATGTATTGTGGAACGGAGGGAGTGCTTGTCATCAAAATGGATAAAAAGGGACGTATCTAGAACTAAAATACGTCTACATACATCTCCTATTATCCATTTTGATGACAAGTAGTACTTCTTACCCAAAGGAACTACAAAATATCGGTTCGACTGTTGGAAATTACTGATCTGATGTAGAAGTAATTGATGCATCGCCACCAAAACCCACCATTTCTTAAGCTAAAGTAGACCAAGGTAATCCCTATATTATCATATTACTAAGATAAAAAGAAGGCATTGTATAAACATTTAGGACGTGGGCTTGTCAATCTGAATGTGGTGGGACACTAGCTTAGCCCCGGCCAGCAGCTTGAGCGGAACTATCAAGAGGTCAGCTCCTGCACGTCGATGTTGCCAGGATCCTTGCTGCTTGTCACCTCCATTTCCACCTTGACAGCGTCGGTCGTGCCTTTCGGCTTCCCTGGCGGGCCGTTCACCCACATCTTGGCCACGTAGTGCGGCAGTGGGGACGCCCCCGCTCTGATGCAGACGACCGACATGGCGATAGGCGCGCCGATGTCGAGCATGCCACCAACCAAGAAAAACGCGTGGTCGTCCTCCTCCGCGAACAGCAAGAGCCGTGGCTCCGACAGTGGCACATGCAGCTGGAGCACCTTGCCGTACTGGATCCTGTGCACGGGCATGGGATGCGCGGTGCTGATGTGGTGGTAGAGCGCCGGCTGTGGGCCTTCATAGCCACAGACGAGCACGGGGCATTTGCAGGGCGCGAGCGGACACATGCTCTGGTGATCGGTGAGCTTGTGGTATGTGACGTAGAGCCCACAGCCTTTGTGCGGGCACTCCACCCTCACCGATGAAAGGACGGAGTCCACCGCCGTGTTCCGCACGTCGAAGCCACCGCCGCGCTCGCACTTCTGGCGCTGTCGCTGGTTCCCGGGGTGCTCGACGCGGCAGTCCGCGTAGGCCAGGTGCCCTCCCTTGCACTGCAGAAATCAATCGAACAGCACATCAATTAAGAAACCTGCACCTTGCTCAATCAGCCAAACGGACGAGGTGTATTCGAACCTCATACACTGGAGGTGTCAAGGAGCGAAGGCACAAGGGGTAGTGGAGCACAGTGAGGTCCATCGAGACCTTAGAGAGCTCCATCATCGGGTCCTGTTCGGTTTGCATGATCTCGCCCTCCTCGTGCACAACCATCTCTCGACTTGGGCCGGGGCATTACAAAGCTTTACCGTCACATATTTTATACTACTTCAAGGTGCATTAAGTCAACACATGCAAGTATCAAAAGGAGAATCACGGCATGCATGCATGCGTTGTAATTAATGAATCGGTAAACGCAAATTATTGAAATATATCATGTGCAGTGCTTTGATGTGTCACGTCAACTCGTACATCAATGAGAAGTTTGATTATCCTCTCCCTCGCGGACTTAACTGCACCTTCCTTTGGCTGTATGACAGGTTGGCCACACACCTGTCAGGCCCACCTGTCATACACGCAAAGGCAGGAGCATCCCTCCCTCCCCCATGAGCATGGTGGCTGGCAAAACTAGGAGAAGCTTTCGCTACACGCTCTCCCTCCCACATGCGGTGGACATGTAGCAGTTCAATCAGTGTCAGATGGCCAAAAGCGCACTGTAGTACCCCTCTAGTGCAGTAGTACTCCATCATTGTTCGACTTCTCGAAGAGGCGAAGAGCCAAGTGCAGCCCGGATGCTCGTGTGGCAGTTTCATGTGTAGAGTACTACTAGTCTAGGATAGCGTGTATTGTGCTTGTAAGCTTAAACACGTTGGGGTCGGCTCCATGCTATGTGGCCGTCTCGAAGTTTTAAAAAAAAAATTAAAATAGTCTTCTGGCCCAACCTGTCACCCTAGAGATTGTAGTTTGCACGCTCATCTGGTCAAGACAGGAATATATATTTTAATTTGTTTCTTTTTCGAAAAGTGGGGACTCCCCAGCCTCTGCATCAGAACGATGCATATGGCCACATATATTTTAATTTGTGGTGGGTAAATGTTAGAGGTTGCAGCAAATATGTTGTACACTACGGGTTTTTCAGCCAAGTTTAGAGGCAAGCATGTGGGGTTAGTGCTATGATGTGTCGCATCAACTCGTACAACAAGGAGAAGCTTGATTTTACTACTACACGCCTTCTCCCTCGCCCATGCGTGCGGTTGCTCGTGAACGAGGACAGCTTTTGCTTAGTAGTACTTCTACAACAAGCTATCTGTCCCGCTCGCGGTGGACGAACATGCAGCAGTAGATTCGACACTGTAGAAGCAGCAGTAGTAACATCATTGTTCATCGTCTCGAAGAGGCGAAGAGCCAAGCGCAAATCGAACGTTGCAGTAGCGAACATTGGAGCACGCATATAGCCAGGCTCTTGCATGAGACAAAATTGCTATATGAGCCCACTATTGTACTAGTTGTTGGAAATATGCCCTAGAGGCAATAATAAAACGGTTATTATTATATTTCCTTGTTCATGATAATTGTCTATTGTTCATGCTATAATTGTATTAACTGGAAACCGTAATACATGTGTGAATACATAGACCACAACATGTCCCTAGTGAGCCTCTAGTTGACTAGCTCGTTGATCAATAGATGGTTATGGTTTCCTGACCATGGACATTGGATGTCATTGATAACGGGATCACATCATTAGGAGAATGATGTGATGGACAAGACCCAATCCTAAGCATAGAACAAGATCGTGTAGTTCGTTTGCTAAAAGCTTTTCTAATGTCAAGTATCATTTCCTTAGACCATGAGATTGTGCAACTCCCGGATACCGTAGGAATGCTTTGGGTGTGCCAGACGTCACAACATAACTGGGTGGCTATAAAGGTGCACTACGGGTATCTCTGAAAGTGTCTGTTGGGTTGGCACGAATCAAGATTGGGATTTGTCACTCCGTGTGACGGAGAGGTATCTCCGGGCCCACTCGGTAATGCATCATCATAATGAGCTCAATGTGACTAAGTAGTTAGTCACAGGATCATGCATTACGGAACGAGTAAAGTGACTTTCCGGTAACGAGATTGAATGAGGTATTGGGATACCAACCATCGAATCTCAGGCAAGTAACATACCGATTGACAAAGGGAATTGTATACGGGATTGCTTGAATCCTTGACATCGTGGTTCATCCGATGAGATCATCGTGGAACATGTGGGAGCCAACATGGGTATCCAGATCCTGTTGTTGGTTATTGGCCAGAGAGTTGTCTCGGTCATGTCTGCATGATTCCCGAACCCGTAGGGTCTACACACTTAAGGTTCGGTGACGCTATAGTTGTTATGGGAATTAGTGTGCAGTTACCGAATGTTGTTAGGAGTCCTGGATATGATCCCGGAGGTCATGAGGAGTTCCGGAATGGTCCGGAGGTAAAGATTTATATATGGGAAGTCCTATTTTGACCACCGGAAAATGTTCAGGATTTTTCGGTATTGTACCGGGAAGGTTCTAGAAGGTTTCGGAGTGGGGCCCACCTGCGTGAGGGGACCCACATGAACGTGGGTAGTGGGGGCAAGGCCCCACACCCCTGGTCAAGGCGCACCAAGATACCCCCTTAGAAGGAATGAGATCATATCCCAAAGGGATAAGATCAAGATCCCTAAAAAAGGGGGATAACAATCGGTGGGGAAGGAAATGATGGGATTTCTTTCCTCCCACCTTTGCCAATGCCCCAATGGACTTGGAGGGCAAGAAACCAGCCCCCTCCACCCCTATATATAGTGGGGAGGCGCATGGTTGCTTCACCCTTCCCCTGACGCAGCCCTCTCCCTCCCCAACACCTCCTCCTCCTCCGTAGTGCTTAGCGAAGCTCTGCCGGAGAACTGCAAGCTCCACCACCACACCGTCGTGCTGCTGTAGCTCTCCCTCAACTTCTCCTCTCCCCTTGCTGGATCAATAAGGAGGAGACGTCCCCGGGCTGTACGTGTGTTGAATGCGGAGGCACCGTTGTTCGGTGCTTAGATCGGATTCGGCCGCGATCTGAATAGCTTAGTGAACGACTCCACCGACCGCGTTCTTGCAACGCTTCCGCATCGCGATCTTCAAGGGTATGAAGATGCACTCCCCTCTCTCTCGTTGCTAGTTAATCCATAGATTGATCTTGGTGATGCGTAGAAAATTTTGAATTTCTGCTACGTTCCCCAACAGTGGTATCAGAGCTAGGTCTATTGCGTAGATTCTATGCACGAGTAGAACACAAGTAGTTGTGGGCGTTGGTTTGTTCAATTTGCTTACCGTTATTAGTCCTATCTTGATTCAGCGGCATCGTGGGATGAAGCGGCCCGTACCGACCTTACACGTACGCTTACGTGAGACAGGTTCCACCGACTGACATGCACTTGTTGCATAAGGTGGCTAGCGGGTGCCAGTCTCTCCCACTTTAGTCGGATCGGATTCGATGAAAAGGGTCCTTATGAAAGGTAAATAGCAATTGGCATATCAGCGTTGTGGCTTTGCGTAGGTAAGAAACTTTCTTGCTAGAAACCCGTAGCAGCCACGTAAAACATGCAACAACAATTAGAGGATGTCTAACTTGTTTTTGCAGGGTATGCTATGTGATGTGATATGGCCCAAAAGAATGTGATGAATGATATATGTAATGTATGAGATTGATCATGTTCTTGTAATAGGAATCATGACTTGCATGTCGATGAGTATGACAACCGGCAGGAGCCATAGGAGTTGTCTTAATTTCTTGTATGACCTGCGTGTCATTGAATAACGCCATGTAATTACTTTACTTTATTGCTAAACCATTAGCCATAGTAGTAGAAGTAATAGTTGGCGAGACAACTTCATGAAGACATGATGATGGAGATCATGATGATAGAGATCATGATGATGGAGATCATGGTGTCATGCCGGTGAAGAAGGTGATCATGTCGTGCCTCAAGATGGAGATCAAAGGCGCAAGATGATATTGGCCATATCATGTCACCTTATGATTTGCATGTGATGTTTGTCATGTCTACATCTTATTTGCTTAGAACGACGGTAGCATAAATAAGATGATCCCTCACTAAAATTTCAAGAAAGTGTTCCCCCTAACTGTGCACCGTTGCGAAGTTTCGTTGTTTCGAAGCACCACATGATGATCAGTTGTGATAGATTCTAACGTTCGCATACAACGGGTGTAAGCCATATTTACACACGCGAAACACTTAGGTTGACTTGACGAGCCTAGCATGTACAGACATGGCCACGGAACACAAGAGACCGAAAGGTCGAACATGAGTCGTATAGTAGATACGATCAACATGAAAATGTTCACCGATGATGACTAGTCCGTCTCACGTGATGATCGGACACGGCCTAGTTGACTCGGATCATGTATCACTTAGATGACTAGAGGGATGTCTATCTAAGTGGGAGTTCATTAAATTAGATGAACTTAATTATCATGAACATAGTCAAAAGGTCTTTGCAAATTATGTCGTAACTTGCGCTTTAGTTCTACTATTTTAGATATGTTCCTAGAGAAAATTTAGTTGAAAGTCGATAGTAGCAATTATGCGGACTAGGTCCGTAAACTGAGGATTGTCCACATTGCTACGCAGAAGGCTTATGTCCTTAATACACCGCTCGGTGTGCTGAACCTCGAACATCGTCTGTGGATGTTGCGAACATCTGACATACACGTTTTGATGACTACATGATAGTTCAGTAATGTTAAACAGTTTAGAATCTTGGCGCCAAAGACGTTTTTTGAGACGTCGCGGAACATATGAGATGTTCCAAGGGATGAAATTGGGATTTCAGGCTCGTGCCCACGTCAAGAGGTATGAGACCTCCGACGAGTTTCTTAGCCTACAAACTAAGGGAGAAGAGCTCAATTATTGAGCATGTGCTCAGATTGTCTGAGTACTACAATCGCTTGAATTGAGTGGGAGTTAATCTTCCAGATAAGATAGTGATGGTTCCCCAAAGTCACTGCCACCAAGATACTAGAGCTTCGTGATGAACTATAACATATCAGGGATAGATATGATGATGCTTGAGCTATTCGCGATGTTTGACACCGCGAAAGTAGAAATCAAGAAGGAACATCAATTGTTGATGGTTAGTGAAACCACTAGTTTCAAGAAGGGCAAGGGCAAGAAGGGATACTTCATGAAATGGCAAATCAGTTGCTGCTCTTGTGAAGAAACACAAGGTTGAAACCAAACCCAAGGCTAAGTGCTTCTGTAATGAGGGGAACGGTCACTGAAGCAGGACTACCCTAGATACTTGGTAGATGAGAAGGCTGGCAAGGTCGACAGAAGTATATTGGATATACATTATATTAATGTGTACTTTGCTAGTACTCCTAGTAGCACGAGGGTATTAGATACCGGTTCGGTTGCTAAGTGTTGGTAACTCGAAATAAAAGCTGCGGAATAAATGGAGACTAGGTAAAGGTGAGATGACGATATGTGTTGGAAATGTTTCCAAGGTTGATGTGATCAAGCATCGCATGCTCCCTCTACCATCGAGATTGGTGTTAAACCTAAATAATTGTTATTTGGTGTTTGCGTTGAGCATAGACATGATTGGATTATGTCTATCACAATACAGTCATTCATTTAAGGAGAATAATAGTTACTCTGTTTATTTGAAATAACTTCAATGGTCTTGCACCTAAAATGAATGGTTTATTGAATCTCGATCGTAGTGATACACATGTTCATGCCAAAAGATATAAGATAGTGATGATAGTACCACATACTTGTGGCACTGCCATTTGAGTCATATTGGTATAAAATGCATGAAGAAGCTCCATGTTGATGGATCTTTGGACTCACTAGTTTTTGAAAAGATTAAGACATGTGAACCATGTCTATTGGTATATATGCATGAAGAAACTCCATACAGATGGATCGTTTGGACTCGCTTGATTTTGAATCACTTGAGACATGCAAATCATACCACATGGGCAAGATGACTAAAAGGCCTCATTTTCAGTAAGATGGAACAAGAGAGCAACTTGTTGGAAGTAATACATTTTGATGTGTGCAATCCAATGAGTGCTGAGGCATGCAGTGGATATTGTTAGGTTCTTACTTCACAGATGATTCGAGTAGATGCTAAGTATATTTACTTGATGAAACACAAGTCTGAAATATTGAAAGGTTCAAGTAATTTCAGAGTGAAGTTGAAGATCGTCATGACAAGAGGATAAAATATCTATGATATGATCATAGAGATAAATATCTAAGTTATGAGTTTGGTACACAATTAAGACATTGTGGAAATTGTTTCATAACTAATACCGCCTGGAACACCATAGTGTGATGGTGTGTCCGAACATCATAAGTGCACCCTATTGGATATGGTGCATACCATGATGTCTCTTATCGAATTACCACTATCGTTTATGGGTTAGGCATTAAAGACAACCGCATTCACTTTAAATAGGGCACCACGTAATTCTATTGATATGACACCGTATAAACTATGGTTTAGAGAAACCTAAACTGTCATTTCTTAAAAGTTTGGGGCTATGACGCTTATGTAAAAAGTTTTGCCTGATAAGCTCGAACCCAAAGCGGATAAAATGCATCTTCATAGGACACCCAAAACAGTTGGGTATACCTCCTAATTCAGATCCGAAAGCAAAAGTGATTGTTTCCAGAAACGGGTCCTTTCTCGAGGAAAAGTTTCTCTCGAAAGAATTGAGTGGGAGGATGGTGGAGACTTGATGAGGTTATTGAACCATCACTTGAACTAGTGTGTAGCAGGGCACGGGAAGTAGTTCCTATGGCGCCTACACCAATTGAAGTGGAAGCTGATGATAGTAATCATGAAACTTCAGATCAATTCACTACCAAACCTCGTAGGTCGACAAGGATGCGTACTACTTCAGAGTGGTATGTAATCCTGTCTTAGAGGTCATGTTACTAGACAACAATGAACCTACGAGCTATGGGGAAGAGATGGTGGGCCTGGACTCCGACGAATGGCTTGAGGCCATAAAATCCGAGAGAGGATCCATGTATGAAAACAAAGTATAGACTTTGGAAGAACTACTTGATGGTCATAAGGCTGTTGGGTACAGATGGATTTTAAAAGGGAAGACAAACAATGATGCTAAGTGTCACCATTAAGAAAGCTCGACTTGTCACTAAGATGTTTTCCGACAAGTTCAAGGAGTTGACTACGATGAGACTTTCTCACTCATAGCGATGCTAAGAGTCTGTTGAAATTATATTAGCAGTTCCTGCATTGTTTATGAAATCTTGCAGATAGGATGTCAAAACATTGTTTCCTCAATGATTTTCTTGAGGAAAGGTTGTATGTGATACAACCAAAAGGTTTAGTCAATCCTAAAAGATGCTAACAAGTATGAAAAGCTCCAGCAATCCTTCTAAGGACTGGAGTAAGCATCTCGGAGTTGGAATATACGCTTTGATGAGATGATCAAAGATTTTGGGTTTATACAAAGTTTATTTGAAACTTGTATTTCCAAAGAACTGAGTGGGAGCACTATAGCATTTCTGATAAGTATATGTTGTTGACATATTGTTGATTGGAAATTATGTAGAATTTCTGGAAAGCATATAGGGTTATTTGAAAAGTGTTTTTCAATGGAAAACCTGGATTAATCTACTTGAACATTGAGCATCAATATCTATAAGGATAGATCAAAATCGCTTGATAGTACTTTCAAATGAGTATGCACCGTGACAAGATTTTGAAGGAGTTCAAAATAGATCGGCAAAGAAGGAGTTCTTTGCTGTGTTATAAGGTGTGAGTATTGAGTAAGACTCAAGACCTGACCACGGCAGAAGAGAGAGAAAGGACGAAGGTCGTCCCCTATGCTTTAGAAGTAGGCTCCTCATTATGCTATGCTGTGTACCGCACCTAAAGTGTGCCTTGCCATGAGTCAGTCAAGGGGTACAAGTGTGATCTAGCAATGGCTCACAGGAGAGCGGTCAAGTTTAGTAACTAGAGGACTAACACTACTAGGGAAAAGCCTATACACAGAATCTTACCAGCAGCGCTCTTCAAAATACCACGCCACTGCTACTTAGCAGCAGCGCGTGTCTACGAAACGCGCTGCTGACTTGGAAATAGCACTAGCACGTGTATCGCATACAGCGCTACTGCTATAGTTGCCATGACCTTGCCCCCCCCCCCCGCTAGCTATAGCAGTAGCGCACTTTACTGTAGAGCGCTACTGCTACTCAGGTTAGCTGTAGCACGTTTTGGCAAACGCGCTACAACTATCCCTACCTTATCCCCACGCGCACGACCGGCCCTCTCACTCACACTCTCACTCTCGCCCGCGTGAACCGTCGTCGTGCGTCATCGCCGCCGCCGCCTTCGTCCGTCCGCCGCCGAGGTACTCCCCTCCTTCCGTCCCTCCTCCATCCTCCTCGCACATCCTCCCTCCGCCTGCAGCCGCCCCTCCCTCCTCCGCCGCTGCCCTCCTCCCTCCGCCTGCGGCCGCCCCTCCTCCCTCCTCCGCCGGCAGCCCTCCTCCCACCGCCCTCAACCTCGCCGCCCCTAGCTACCTCTCCGTTGCCCCCACCCCCTGCCACTAGTTAGTACTAGATTTAGTAGTAGTAGATGTTAATTTAGGGTTAGCTAGTACTAGATGTTGCTTAGTTAGTACTAGATTTTTAGTAGTAGTAGTGGTAGTTGAACTACTTTAGTTGTAATTGAACTAGTTTAGTAAGTAAATTAATAAACTAGTTGAACTAGTTGAATTAACAGAACTAATCTATTTTTAGTAAGATAATTAATACAACTAGTTGAACTACTTTATTTTTAGAAAGAACTAGTCTTTTTTCTATTTATAGTAAGTTTATATTTAGTAAGAACTAGTTGAATTAATAAAACTAGTTGAACATGTCATGTTTGTTGTTAGTGATAACTTATATGGTTTCAGGTGACCTCCGTCGTCCCCGTCACCGACCCCCTCCGACATCCCCGCCGTCGTCCCAGTCACCGACCCCCTCCGACATCGAGGTGAGACCAGCCAAATATCCTTGTATTTCTTGTGTTTTTGCTCAAATTGGATATGTGGTTGCCCAAGTGGTCGTTCATGTTCAGTTTACATCTCCGAGTGGCCTATGTTTTGCCGGAGTGTTGATTAATTTCCGTTCCGGCAAATTTCAGGCGCTCGATATGTCCTTTTTTAGCAAAGGTCATGCCGGATTTTGTCGTGAATTCTGGCATGACTTGTGCTAGAATATGTACAAGTTTAATCTTTGAATTATGATTGTAGGAAATGTCGTACTCGGACGACGACGGTCTCCCGGGGGAGTGTAGCTGGTGCCACGATGATCGAGGTATGTGCGACAGGTTCGTTCGGCTAGACGAAGATCGGCGCTTCGGCATTAAGCTCGAGGAGACCTTCGATTGTGAAACGGTACGCAACAACGACAAGTGTTTTTTTCTCCATTAAGCATGACTTCAACTATTTCAACGTCTAATTTTCATATTTTACAATTCGACTAGCTTATCCCATGCCATGCAAGACGCTATGTCTTGGAGAGGATGGGTTTTGAAGACCATGAAAATTTCGAAACAAAGAAAATACACCTAAGGACCCATCATGATATGGATTTTGAAGTAAATCTGTGCAATGCTCAGAGCGTAACCCATTTTGGTTGCCAAAATTGGGAAGCACTTTGCAAAATGTATGGTTTTTATGAGGGTATGATTGTCACCATGAATCTTGGTGATCCTGACAGCGAGGAAGACAATATGGACATTTGGGTCCTTGCTGATACGCTTCCGATTGTACCGCTATGTGAGTTTCTCAAACATAGTTATTAACTAATTTATATTGTTTATTTCAAAATAGTTGATAGCTTATTTCCATTGACAGCTTATTTTGATTCTTCAAAGACTGTGCGGAAGATGGTAGATAAAACCCACTACACCGAAGGCACCCAATTAACGTATAAGGAGAAAAATCATCTGATCGCATTTTGTACTCTTCTTGAGAATTACAATGACTATTATCGAACACCTCCAAATTATGGTGAATACGTGCCACTAGTGCATGTGTTGAACAACGATAACTTCTCTGGAGATACCCTGGTAAGATTGTGTGCCTCATCTGATGTATCTGCATGGTCGCCTCTCAGTTCTGAACATACTGCCAGGTAAATCTATGGAGCTCACCTGTGCATATTGGATTTCTAAAACCCGTGAACACATGATCATCAGAGAATGGAAGAAATGTATGGACATTCGCAAGGAGGTTCTTGGAAGTAACATTCAGCGAAAGGCAAGAATGGGAGACAGGCTAATCTCCATTCTCCATAGGAGAGTCAGGGGCTATCTTATTTTTTGTTATTTTACCTTAGAAAATGTAGTAGGTCTTAATCGAATGTAATAGGTCCTATGAGGTACAATATGTTTATTATGTGGTAATGTGTTAGAGTTGATAATGATGATCTTGAGGAGGTGTTATGTGATGTCAATGATGAAAACGATGATATTGAGGAGGTGTTATATGACAATGATGTATTATGATGCTAAGTTGTTAATGATATGATGATGATGATGATATTATTATATCATTGGGTGAAAGAACCGCGGATTAGTTTCAAGTGGATGGACATTCACTTGAAACTAGTCCACGGTTCTTTCACCCCATGATGTAATAACTCATTATGATGTAAAAACAATCTCTAAATTCCTGTTGTATGAAAACTTGTGTAAAGGTGTATGAATACAACATGAAAAAGAAAAGAAATAAAATACTAAATAATAGTAGTAGCGCGGGTAAGGAGAAGCGCTACTACTAATTACTAGTAGTGATGTTCTAAAGAACCGCTGCTACTAAGTCAATTTAGCAGTAGCGTGGGTCAAGACGCGCTATTGCTAAGCATTAGCTGTAGCGCCTTATCAGTAGCGCTCCTGCCCGCGCTACTGATAGGCCCAAAACCCGCGCTGCTGCTAGGCTTTTCCCTAGTAGTGTAAGGAATTTTCTCGATTATGGAGGTGGTAAAAGAGTTCGTCGTAAACGGTTACGCTAATGCAAACTTTGACACAAATCTGGATGACTCTGAGTAGTAGACCGGATTCGTATAGTAGAGCAGTTATTTGGAATAGTTCCAAATAGCGCGTGGTAGCTGCATTAGGAGATGACATAGAGATTTGTAAAGCACACACGGATCTAAAAGATTCAGACCCGTTGTCTAATAACCTCTCTCACAAGCGAGATATGATCAAACCCAATTCGGTGTTGGATTCATTTCAATCACATAGTGATGTGAACTAGATTATTGACTCTAGTGCAAGTGGGAGACTGTTGGAAACATGCCCTAGAGGCAATAATAAAATGGTTATTATTATATTTCCTTGTTCATGATAATTCTCTATTGTTCATGCTATAATTGTATTAACTGGAAACCGTAATACATGTGTGAATACATAGACCACAACATGTCCCTAGTGAGCCTCTAGTTGACTAGCTCGTTGATCAATAGATGGTTATGGTTTCCTGACCATGGACATTGGATGTCATTGATAACGGGATCACATCATTAGGAGAATGATGTGATGGACAAGACCCAATCCTAAGCATAGAACAAGATCGTGTAGTTCGTTTGCTAAAAGCTTTTCTAATGTCAAGTATCATTTCCTTAGACCATGAGATTGTGCAACTCCCGGATACCGTAGGAATGCTTTGGGTGCGCCAAACGTCACAACGTAACTGGGTGGCTATAAAGGTGCACTATGGGTATCTCCGGAAGTGTATGTTGGGTTGGCACGAATCGAGACTGGGATTTGTCACTCCGTGTGACGGAGAGGTATCTCTGGGCCCACTCGGTCATGCATCATCATAATGAGCTCAATGTGACTAAGTAGTTAGTCACGGGATCATGCATTACGGAACGAGTAAAGTGAGTTGCCGGTAACGAGATTCAACGAGGTATTGGGATACCGATGATCGAATCTCGGGCAAGTAACATACCGATTGACAAAGGGAATTGTATACGGGATTGCTTGAATCCTTGACATCATGGTTCATCCAATGAGATCATCGTGGAACATGTGGGAGCCAAGATGGGTATCCAGATCCTGTTGTTGGTTATTGGCCAGAGAGCTGTCTCGGTCATGTCTGCATGATTCCCGAACCCGTAGGGTCTGCACACTTAAGGTTCGGTGACTCTAGAGTTGTTATGGCAATTAGTGTGTAGTTACCGAATGTTGTTCGGAGTCCCGGATAAGATCCCGAACGTCACGAGGAGTTCCGGAGTGGTCCGGAGGTAAAGATTTATATATGGGAAGTCCTATTTTGGCCACCGGAAAATGTTGGGGATTTTTCGGTATTGTATCAGGAAGGTTCTAGAAGGTTCCAGAGTGGGGCCCACCTGCGTGGGGGGACCCACATGAACGTGCGTAGTAGGGGCAAGGCCCCACACCCCTGGTCAAGGCGCACCAAGATCCCCCCTTGGAATGAATAAGATCATATCCCGAAGGGATAAGATCAAGATCCCTAAAAAAGAGGGATAACAATCGGTGGGGAAGGAAATGATGGGATTTCTTTCCTCCCACCTTTGCCAACTCCCCAATGGACTTGGAGGGCAAGAAACCAGCCCCCTCCACCCCTATATATAGTGGGGAGGCGCATGGGAGCTTCACCGTTCCCCTGGCGCAGCCCTCTCCCTCCCCAACACCTCCTCCTCCGTAGTAGTGCTTGGCGAAGCTCTGCCAGATAACTGCAAGCTCCACCACCACGCCGTCGTGCTGCCGGAGCTCTCCCTCAACTTCTCCTCTCCCCTTGCTGGATCAAGAAGGAGGAGACGTCCCCGGGCTGTACGTGTGTTGAACGCGGAGGCACCGTTGTTCGGTGCTTAGATCGGATTCGGCTGCGATCTGAATCGCTTAGTGAACGGCTCCACCGACCGCGTTCTTGCAACGCTTCCGCATTGCAATCTTCAAGGGTATAAAGATGCACTCCCCTCTCTCTCGTTGCTAGTTACTCCATAGATTGATCTTGGTGATGCGTAGAAAATTTTGAATTTCTACTACGTTCCCCAACACTAGTACGTACAACTACTTGCTAGTATAGCCCTGTAAACCAGAAAGGAGTATTTGCCCTTCTAGAGATTTCAACAAGTGACTAGACTACACCGAGACGGAGTACATATGGAGCAAAATGAGTGAATCTGCATCGTAAATAAATACGTATCATTTTCCTCTCCGAGGTGCACAATATTGAGAATACTGACTAGTCTCTTTTTGACACGCATTTACGTTTTTTTGACACAGTACAGACGCAAGCGCTCATATACACGCGCATACACTCACCCCTATGAACACACACACGCACGGCACTATCATCTTGAAATTTATGAAGTCACCAAAGGCACCTCGTCGTCAACGGGTCCATAGGTGCTTGAATGCCAAGGAGGGAGAGGGTAGCGGTTCCCGAGACATTGAACGGTCAATGATGCATCCTCAATTACATGCAAAGGGAATTAATTGGAAAAGCAGAATAGAGCCAGCACGATGTGAATGCAACAGAGTTTGGTCTCATATAATAAAGGCGCCCCACCACTCCAATCCATCTACTCCCAAGTCTCTGCACAACACTGCTCACTCCAATCCAAGACCAAGTGACCAGAAGCCACAAGCACTTATGGAGGCGATGGACGCGAGCGGCAGTCGGCTGTGCCAAATCATGCAAGGTGCCGGCCTGCGGCCCCGCACCACGCAGCGTTTCCAGACGATGCTGGCGACCGTTGGCATCGTAGCCCTCGCCGACGCTGGCTTCGCCTCTCGCATGGACGACATGACGGTTAAATCCATCTGCAAGTTCATCGCCGTCAAGAAGCGCGCGGACGACCTTGCCGTACTGCTCCAGCCCGCGCGCCTAGGATCCTCATTGCCTGCCACCCTCATCGGCCTCCATGGTGACGAACTCTTTCAAGCCCTGGTGGCCCTGCAGGTGCCGGAGGTCGCGACGAAGAATGTGCACCTCGAGGCCGCGCTCGCCGCGCAGCGCCTCGCCATGCTAGAAACCATCGACTTGCACATCCACATCTACGAGGAAATTGTCTACATAGGCCACTACAAGGCAAGCGAGGACAGAAAGACGTTGGCCTTCTTCTAGCAGCTGGAACCTTTGGACGCCATTGTTAAGAAGCACGTCGACCTAGCCACGAAAGTCGATGCTACTTAGGCGCCGCTCGGTGGGTCGGCGCCCTGAGTCGAGGAGGTGGACGTCGTCGATGGATGCATCTCGTCTTCTTGCCTCCTATAACCAGCACTGCATCGCCTCGTGGCCTTAATGTTTTATTAGTATAGTACTCCCTCCGTTCCCAAATATAAGTCTTTCTAAAGATTCTAGCAAGTGACTACTACATACGGAGCAAAATGAGTGAATCTACACTCTAAACTATGTCTACTACATATGTATGTTGTATTCCATTTGAAATAGTATCTAAAAAGGCTTATATTTTGGAACGGAGGGAGTATATGGCATTTTTATTCCAGTCGTAATGTTTTCACTGTGAGGTGGGGCCGTAGTTGAGGAAACCCACCCCGCCCACCGAGCATCGGCCGAGTTTAGAATTAGAAGAGAGAAACGAGGGAGGAGAGCTAGCTGTAGCACGGACGTTGTTGTCGGATGAGACTCGTGTTTATAGAATAGGTGTACTAAGCACTCGCGCCTCTCTTTTTTTGAGGGAAAAATTAGTCGTGTTTCTAGTACCACTAGTTGGGTGCGTGCGACCTATAGCTGTCATCACATTAGGTCTCGTTTTCGAACCGCAGCTACACTTCACAGTACATATTTTTTCACGCATTTATCCTCCTATATGTACTCCTAGGCTATTTCCACGTGCTCCCATTCGCCGACATGTGGGACATAGAGCATCTGGGTCGTAGTGCATGCATGACTCGGAGCATATGATGGGGTACTTTACATTTCAGACCTCACGAATTACATGCAAACCCCCCGCAGAAGAATAAATAAATGAATGAATTACTACATGAAATCGGATTATTTTCGCGGAAACCGGAGCACGTTCATTAAATTTTGGACATAACACGTTTATAAAAAATGACCGGACCTAAACCAGTCTAAGGGCCTCTTTGATTTTTCCCGCAAAAAATGGCCTCTTTGATTCGCAGGATACTGAAAACACAGGAATGGGGAAAGTATGATGGCGATGAACCGAGACGAGGAGAACTCTAACTCAGGCCCTGTTTGGATCCCTAAGTTAGAGTTAGTTTTAGTTAGTTGGGGCTCAAATAACCCAAAAGTATCCAAACATGATGGGTTAGTTTGGATTAGTTGGATCTAACCCACCCCAAAAAACTAGCCCACACTAGATGAGCTTATTTGGGTTAGTTCTCCTTGGCCCACTACAAAAATTAGTAAAAAAAGACACCCCTCCCATTCAAACAGGGTCCAAAGTAGTCAAATGATTGAGAAATAATATTTATTGTCAATCTAACCCTACCATCCAAACAACTTTTTGGTTAGAGTTAGTTTAGGGTTAGTTTAGAGTTAGATTCTAACCCTGAACTAAGTCTAAACCAAAGAGGTGTATGGATGGCAAGGTTAGATTGACAATAAATGATCTTTCTCAATCATTTGACTACTTTGGACCCTATTTCCTGTC
>NC_041393.1:243885832-243925686 GCF_002162155.2 Triticum dicoccoides
ACGTTTATAAAAAATGACCGGACCTAAACCAGTCTAAGGGCCTCTTTGATTTTTCCCGCAAAAAATGGCCTCTTTGATTCGCAGGATACTGAAAACACAGGAATGGGGAAAGTATGATGGCGATGAACCGAGACGAGGAGAACTCTAACTCAGGCCCTGTTTGGATCCCTAAGTTAGAGTTAGTTTTAGTTAGTTGGGGCTCAAATAACCCAAAAGTATCCAAACATGATGGGTTAGTTTGGATTAGTTGGATCTAACCCACCCCAAAAAACTAGCCCACACTAGATGAGCTTATTTGGGTTAGTTCTCCTTGGCCCACTACAAAAATTAGTAAAAAAAGACACCCCTCCCATTCAAACAGGGTCCAAAGTAGTCAAATGATTGAGAAATAATATTTATTGTCAATCTAACCCTACCATCCAAACAACTTTTTGGTTAGAGTTAGTTTAGGGTTAGTTTAGAGTTAGAATCTAACTCTAACCTCTAACTGAGTTAACTGAGTTAGAGTATCCAAACAGGGCCTCAGTTAGAGGTTAGAGTTAGATTCTAACCCTGAACTAAGTCTAAACCAAAGAGGTGTATGGATGGCAAGGTTAGATTGACAATAAATGATCTTTCTCAATCATTTGACTACTTTGGACCCTATTTCCTGTCGGATTTGGTGTGGCCGGCTCTTCTGTGGCCTCCTCCCGCTCACAATTGACATAAACGAACCATCTATACAAATCAAGCATGCAAAACATGATAATTTTTACTTTTTCCACACAAATGAGATATCCCACTTAAACATACAAGTCGTCAATCAAGCTTCACAAAATAAAAAACACTTCATGAAACAAAGCATGAGCTAACTCATCACGGAAGTCATTCACGATAGGGAGGGAGCCCGGAGCCCCTCACGCACCGAGGGAGGAGCTCGCCATCGTCGCTCTGGAGGAAGGCTCTGTAGAGCCGAAGCCCCGGGAACCCCTCCGACACTGGCCCTTGCGAGTTGAGGTTGACACCAGCATGGGTAGCAGGGCCGCTTGCCACCGACTAGGAACTTAATCTTTGGGCCTCTAGAAATAATGCAAGCCTGTAACTAAAATATGTAGAAAGGTGAACTGAATCTTTGGGCCTCTAGAAATAATGCAAGCCTGAAACTGAAATACCTAGAAAGGTGAACTGAATCTTTGGGCCTCTAGAAATAATGCAAGCCTGAAGTTGAAATACCTAGAAAGGTGAACTGAATCTTTGGGCCTCTACAAAGATGTATTACCTCCTCAAGCAGCATCAAACAATTCCATGCGTGCACCACAAATCTATACCAAGTTTAATCAGGATCTACTTTTCCAAATCAGAATTAGCGCTAGATCAAGCAAGATCAATGATATGGCCGTGAGACAGAGAAGGAACGAACAAACTCACCCCTCTCGCGACCTCCCTGGTAGATGCGCCGCCGCCGCGCACGACAGAGGGAGAAAAACGACTGGTGAAGGGGGAGCGGGGCAACCTTCGAAGGCTGAATGGAGAGGGCAGCCGGAGTAGGGCGGTGGAGGCCGGAAGGAGAGGGCGGCCGGAGGAGAGAGAGGGCGAGCGACGTTTGGGCGGGCGGCCCTATGGGGATCAGAGAGGAGTCATGCAAGAGGGGGGGAGCGATCTGGTGCAGGCAGGGAAGATTTTTTTAGTTCTCTTTTAGTGGGCCCGAGGATAACTAACCCAATTAGAACCTCTCAGTCGGGCTAGTTTTCTAGCTGGGTTAGAGCAAACTAGCTCAAACTAACCCCTCTTGTTTCGATAATTTGAGGCTATTTCAACCCAAACTAGCTCTAACTCAGGGACCCAAACAAAGACGAGTGTTACTGTACATGCTACAGTGTGATCCGTAGCACATTGTTTTTTATGGCCATATCACCACATTGTTTTCTACTGCTGGTTCACTGGGCTACCGTGGTTCGCACTGCTGGTTCACTGGGCTGTCGTGGTTCGCACTCCTCCGACCTGAGTAGTAGTAGGGCATGTACAATGGTTCTATCTTAGCAAGGCCACGTAGGATAAATGATGAAGTGGATGAGAGAGAAATCATAAGAGCAGGCTTGTCTTGTCTTAATTAAGAGAAGGCAAGAGATGATCTCTTAACACAATATGTGTCACCATGTTTTTAGGAATAACTAGTTATTGAAGATAAGGCTAAGAGATGACCCATTGTAGACATGTTTTTTTGTCATCTCTAAATTACATGCAAGATTTAAGATAACGCTAACTTATCGACCATTGTACTTGCCCATAGTACTAGTATATACCGCATCATTCTTTTCTCCTTCTTACTACTCCGACATGAGCCAGCATCCGGGTCGACGTGTCATGCACCAGATTAGAGGGCGGAACGGAAGGGGGGCATCACCCCGGTCGGAGCGCCAATAATTGATGACTATAGTGAGTGCTCATATCACAAGTCTTTCCAGCAGTAACGCGCCGTCAAATCACACAGCCCGACCTTTGGAGCAGTATGTTTGAGAATCCTCCACTCGCTCACCCTCCTCGCCTCTTTGTCAAACCGCCTACCCGAAAACTTCCACGCGTACTGCCCGGGAAAAGCCCCGCCCTCAACTTTTAACTACGCGAAAATAGTTTGAGCTTGTTCGTTCTATATAAATACAATACTTACTGTATGTTTATTCACCCGTGGGGTTGTTCAATGAATGTAGGGGTGGGGAGCACAAGTGAACAATACTGTAGTACTACTACTAGTAGTAAGTAGGAGTCGTACAGTAGTCACCTTAAATTGAGAGTTTCTCTTCTTTAAGGCCACGTACACAAATTGAAACGCTTGTTGTGGGGAGAAAAAAGATAATCACTCCACTATATATGGACGCAGGGGCCTAGGTGCTTGCTTTACTAGGGTTGCTCTCTTCATTCTCTCATCCACTCCAGATATAAACAAGATAGCGGTAGCGACATTTTCTATCTGCTCACCGCTGGTCACAGATCCGGCCGAATCCCTTCGGCCGGTGTGTGTAGAGGACTAAAAGGCGAATCGTTCACGCGGTCATCACCGCCGAGGGAGGAAACCCACAGCTGCCGGAAGGGCCCGATCCTCTGCCATGTCGTTCTCTCCAACACAACACCGGCTCGAGAGGTCCTCCAACCCTCTTCCTCCCTGCCGTATTGTCCGCAGATCCGACCTGCCGCCGCCGACATCCCGGCGACCCTCAGGTATAAGTTCTTCGAAATCAGCCTTGCTCTACTGCCCCAGCTCCCCACGTGTCTACATGTGCATCTTTTTCTACTCGCATCAGCTCTTTGAAAGCCACCTAAATTTTTAGTAATATTAGACGTAAAGCTACTTCATGCATTCGAATCTAGGGCTTTGTTCAAACAATAAAGAAAGGGGGGAAAGTTGTAGCATGAATCTAGGACATGATTCAAAGAGGAAATAATATGGTGAAAGTTGTAGAGACCGGATACCCAACCGGTCTCTTGGTTGAATAGGGAAATAATGGGAAAACATAGTACAAACTGGATAAGGAACATATCTATTATTGGTTGAAAAAAGGATATAAAGTGGCAGCTGGTGGACAAGTCAACAGAGTATGTCCAGGATTGGATTTGCTGCCATCACATAGTAAAAGGTCTCCAGGATTAGATTTGCTGCCCTCACATAGTAAAAGATCTCCAGGATTAGATTTGTAGCCCTCACATAGTAAAAGGTCTCCAGGATTAGATTTGCTGCCCTCACATAGTAAAAGGTCTCTAGGATTAGATTTTCTGCCCTCACATAGTACAAGGTCTCCAGGATTAGGTTTGCTGCCCTCACATAGCATGAACAAACTCGGCATCACCAATTTATTCCTCCTTGTAGGTACATTGTGTTGATGCATCCACTGTTGCATGGCCTTATACCAACCTTTTGATGTTGTTAATGTAAGGGCGCATGTAAAATGAAGCGATCACACTATTACCTTAGAGACATGTCTAACCGGTGTTATTGTTAATCTAATGCCTCCAGTGATAAGATGCAATTAAACTGTGTTATAAATGGCACTACTATTGTTTTCCCGAGTATGATAAGTAAGTTGCTCCTTTACGCTGCTGAGTGTCTTGGTGTCCCCACGGTCCCATGCCCTTAAACCAACTCTTTAGCTGTTGTTGATTTACTGTGTCTGGTAAACAAGCAATGCCACCATTAAAGTAATCCCATATTTGAGGAATCTCATTGTTGATCGTAATGCTTCTGGTAACATGAAGCATTGCTGACATTTCAAAATTTCTAGTTTCCTTGCGTGATTGCCATGAACATAATTAAGATGCTTCTTTTCATTTTGTATATGTTTCGTATATACTTATTGACCAGCAACTATTTACTTTCTATCTTTTTGTGCAAATAGGGATATCCATTTCACCTTGTTGCTATTGTGACCTTTTGGTGAACTGCACAAAACACTTTTTTGGAATGAGTGTCTTGTGCAGTTCAACTAAAATGTCACGTGGGCAACATCTCTCAATTTTGGTGGAACTGCACAAAATGGTGATTGGAGTTTCCGAAATCTCTGTCAAGTTCTGCTGGTAATCTCGTGCAAAATTTTATTAGCCTTTGCAAGATGGAGCCGTCACTGTCACCACAATGGCACTTTATTTTAGTGGAACTGCACAAAAGGATAAGAAAATTATAGTTGCACCTTACATGAGCCGGACAACCAACCTTAATGTTCCTCAATTTTAGTGCAACTACTAAAGAAGAATCTGCCAGCTCACGAGAGCAAGTACTTCTTGCTAGCTGAATGATGCAATCTTTGCTTCATTTCAGGTGAACTGTAGAAAAAGGCGCATGAATTGAATCATGGAACTCCAGGCAGACCTCATACTAGTGGAGCTGCAGGTTGAGTTCAAGTAGACCGCTATTAAAGCGAAATCATGCTCTCCTGTCTCCTTGTTTGTGCTACGCAAACAGGAATACTCAACTACAGATGTTGTGACGGTCAAGAGCATTTGCCAAGTTCTTCGACTGTACGACATGGCTAGCCAAGATGGATTTAATCCCGATATTCACTTTATCAAAAGGCTCCAATGGGTTGGTTCTGAATCTTGCAAGCTGGGAATCAATGAGATGTGTAGGCATCTTTGTTGTACTTATTATTTGAATCTTATTTGTTGGTTCTGAATCTTGCAAGTTGGGAATCAATGAGATGTGTAGGCATCTTTGTTGTACTTATTATTTGGATCTTATTTGTTGGTTCTGAATCTTACAAGCTGGGAATCAATGAGATGTGTAGGCATCTTTGTTGTACTTATTATTTGGATCTTATTTGTTGGTTCTTAATCTTGCAAGCTGGGAAACACGGCATGATGATGCAGAGGACAACAACCATAACAAACAGTTCAAACTTGGTAGTATTATCTTTGTGAAAGTGCGACAAATGTGTTGATCGTGTGCGACCTGAGAATAATAATTCTAATTGTTGTGCATGTTGATCCCGTGGCACTGATAGAACGAGCCAATGCATTGGTTGTTTTAATTATAAATTTCTATTAAAGCTAATTAAATTTAAGTAAAGTGACCATTAACTCCTATTATTACAGTACCAACACAGACCCGCTCGTGAACCGACGTGTGGCCGGAGTAGGTTTCTTAATGGAGGCGTTTGAATGCGCCGAGGGTGCATCTTCTGCCGGGCGTGCAGCGGACGAGGGAGGGGTAGTAACTGTTGTCGCATGTACACACTCAGCTTACTGTTGAATCCAGTTCCCCAAGAGCTGAAAAACGAACTGCTGCCGCCGCCTACACACTCATTCACTCGAAGAGACTCCAATGGCGATCCGAGGGGTGAGCCTGCTGGATATGGACTTCAGCAAGGAGTTCCCCTTTGAGTTCTCCGTTCAGTCCTATGGCTGCACCATGTTGAATGTGATGTACACCAACGATACGGACTCGGTGAAGCTCTGCCTCGCCTCAGTCCTATGGCTGCACCAGGTTCTGGAGCATTCGCCCATTTCATCAGTAGCACCGACTGCACCTTCGCTACGGTGGAGAGAAGGAAGAATGCGACGATTCGGCCATCTGGTGCAACAAGCTTGTCGGCATCCAGAAGCAATACAAGATCATCAGCAACGGGCAGGAGAAGGACTCTGTGGTTGACCTCGCTGAGACCATCATTGACCCCTAATACACCAACATGAAAGAAGACGACCTGAACACGTGGGAGGTACCTCTGAATCTAGCCTACATAACCTACGCGGCCAAGGACGCATACGCATGCTACGACATGTACAGGCAGATCTTGGACATGAGGGCGTGTCTGCTTCCCGTAACTGATGAATACACGGACAGTCGCACCGTCATGATCAAGCATGCCAGGAAGGTCTAGATGTTGTACTTTATCTGTTTATAAGCACATTTATCATCTGAGTGTTTCATGCATTAGCCTATGTGTCGTAATTATCTGTTTTGTCCGAAATATTTCTTTTAAGAACCCATTAACCTGATTGCTTTTTTTAGTGGCTATTTGCTTATGTATGTAACTAGTTCACTTGTCCATTAAAAAAACTAGTTCACTCGGCTGCCGTGCTTTGAATCTCCTTCCTCCTAACATATTCCCCTCCTCAGGTGGACCCAGCAGGTCTCTGAATTTTCTCCCACTTTCTTTTTTGATGTAAACTGAGTTTTCTCCCAGTACTTTTCCCTAGAACCAACTCAACTGTCCCACGTCTAGCCTAAAAAATAATAATACCCCACATACTATTAACTCGTTAAATTTAAATGATATTTTATTTCAGAAGTTGAAAGTTCTTACAAAACAATATTAATAATTGTTTATATATAACTTGGCAAGTTAACTCCTGGTGCTTGCATACATAAGCTTGCAAAGATTTTACTGACCAATGCAGTAATAGACGTGCAATCATGTGTTTATGTTTTTATAACATTTCTCCATCTAGACCAACATGATATTTTCACCTAGCCCAGCAAGTCCGCAGATTTCGAGAAAAATGCAAATGGGATTTAAATGGGCTGCATAGATGCTACATCATTGTTTCACCCAGCCCACCAAATGGACTAAAAAACAAATGGACTGGCTGACATGTGGGCCAGTAGGTCGAAGCCTAAGAAGGCGTTGGATTTACATCCAATGGCCGACATTCTTCTTCAATCTCTCGTCTTCTTCCGCCAGCGCAGCCGGAACCATCTGCTCCAGCCTTCGGCGTCCAGCGGCGTTGTTTTGTGCTCCTCAGCGAAATGCTACCCCGCCGGCGGCAAGCCATCCCTCCACTCTGCACCTCCTGTTATTCTCTGCCGAGTGTAGGCCCACCCCGCACCCGAACTAGTCAAGTTTCCCACTCCTCTCCTTGTGTGACTCCACTGTCGCGTCTTCCCCATCTCCGGGTCGTTCCAGTCTGGGGCCTCGCCGTCGTCCACCGCCTCGGTGTGCTCGGTGCGGCGTGGTCAACATACGAGAGTCATCGGAAGAGGACTGTACGTGGAGATCCTGACGGCTGGGACCCACGAGGTCCATGGTCGCATGCAAGGAAAGTTCCTCCTTATTATGCACTATATGTGGACTGTACGTGGGAAGGGCTTCTGTATTTTGCGAAAAAAATGTTCCCCCGCTGACAGGTCGGACCCACCAGCTATATCTTCCCACGCAAGGAAGTGCCTCCTTATTACGCACAAAAAATGAATACCCCCTGCTAGCTGGGACCCACCATAGTGGGTGGCTGACTTGTGGGCCTACTAAGTTGACGAGGATGGAGGGCTTTTTCAACTTAGTCAATATGAACGATTCTAGCTCCAGTGACCATACGATGTCCATCCAACGGCCAAAGTGCTTCTTCAACCTCTGGTCTTCTTGCTCCAGCCACCCAAAGCAGCGCCGGTCGTGCCGCGTGCTCCTACCTATCGTGGCCGGATGTGATGCCGCGGAGGCCTCACCGCCCCCTACTACTCCCACCGCTGGCCCAGGGCATCCCTCTACTCACCCACACCCCCTGTTATTCTACGGCGACGGCAGCCTCACAGCGCAGCCGAACCAGTGAACCCTCGTACTCCTCTCCGCTTGGGCATCCATTGTCGCGTCTTCCCCGGCTCCATGTCGTCCCGTTCCTAGGCCTCACTGTCGTCCATAGCCTTGGTGCTCTCCGCGCGGCGTGGTAAACGAGGTTAAGGAACGACTTCCATTGGAAGAGTACTGTATGTGGAGAGGCTGACAGCTGGGTCCATGGCCACAGCCCAGTTTTTTTGTGATTTGTCAAGTAAGTTGCTTTGTCAGGCCTATTGGGCTGCAAATCTTTCAAGATGAGGAGAGATTCATTCGGTTGGCCGAGAAAATGGCCTATCAGTAATGAGAAATGGGTTGTACATTTTTAAAAACAGCAAACCGGCAATTAGTTTCAAATATCTTTTATTCATTTTGAGATTTTAAATTGCATTTATTTTTATGCATGGACAATTTGTTGGATTTTATATTGATATACATTTATTTTTAAAATCATTTTGAATGTGACTCGAAATTTCGGGATTAAAAACAGTTTGGACCGCACCGAAATATGCAAAATTTTGTATAATTTTTTAACCGTGGCCACAATATGGGCTGTAATGCTAACAAAAAGAATATGGGCTCCAAAAAAACCATAAGAATTAGCAAATGGGCTGTAAATTATTAGAAATAATGGTAGATGGGTTGTATGCTATTTTCCACAGATTTGAGGCTTTACTAAAAAAAGGTTGACGCACAAGCAGTGACTATTGGATTTCCATCCAACGGCTGTCGTGCTTCTTCAATCTCTGCTCTTCCTGCTCCAGCCGCTCAAACAAGTGTCAGTGTGACTGCCTTCTCCCTCCTCCCCGCGGCCAGCTGTGCTGCCACGCAGGCCTCACCGCCCCACCGTACTCCCATCGCTGGCCTAGACATCCCTCTACTCATCCACACTTGCTGTTATTCTCCGGCGACGGCAGACGAACCAGTAAACCCTCGTACAGTCGTACTCCCCTCCGCGTGGGAAACAACTGCCGAGTCTTCCCTGCCTCCGTGTCGTTCCCTTCATAGGCCTCGCCGTCGTCCACCGCCCTGGTACTCTCGGCGCGGCCTGGTCAACGTGGTCAACGACTGACATGCATCTGAAGTGGACTGTACGTGGAGAGGCTGACAGCTGGGTCCACGGCCGCACGCAAGGAAATGCCTCCTTATTACGCACAAAATAATGATTCCTCCACCTGGCATCTGGGACCGACCGAAAGGGGCTCTGTATTTCGTGAAAAAAACATTACCGCCGCTGATAGCTTGGACCCACCAGCTATATCTTCGCACGCAAGGAAGTTCCTCCTTATTACGCAAAAAAATGAATACTCCCCCTGCTAGCTGGGACCCAGTATAGTGGCAGGATGACTTGTGGGCCTACTAAGTTGACGGGGACGGAGGGCTTTGCCAACTTAGTCAATACTCCATTGACCATACGATGTCCATCCAACGGCCGTAGTGCTTCTTCAACCTCTGGTCTTCATTCTCCAGCCGCCCAACGCAGCGCCGGTCGTGCCGCATGCTCCAGCCTCCCGTGGCCGGCTGTGATACCGCGGAGGCCTCACCGCCACCTACTACTCCCACCGCTAGCCAGGCCATCCCTCTACTCACCCACACCCCCTGTTATTCTGCGGCGATGGCAGCCTCACACCGCAGCCGAACTAGTGAACCCTCGTACTCCTCTTCGCGTGGGCATCCACTGCTGCGTCTTCCCCGGCTCCGCGTCGTCCCCTTCCTAGGCCTCACCGTCGTCCACCGCCATGGTGCTCTCGGCGCGGCGTGGTCAATGTGGTCAACAAACGACTTCCATCGGAAGAGTACTCTGCGTGGAGAGGCTGAGAGCTAGGTCCACGGCGGCCGCAAGGAAGTGCCTCCTTATTACACGCAAAATAATTATTCCTCCACCTGACAGCAGGGACCCACCGGATGGGCCACCATATTTCGCGAAAAAACGTTTCCCCCCTGACTGCCGGGACCCACCAGCTACACCTTCGCATGCAAGGAAGTGCCTGACAGTCGGGACCCACTTGGTCAAAGCATACGTAGCATTGTCATTCTGGTCGCGAATGTGTACATACATATATACTGGTCGAAGTAGAGGCGCACGTGTCGTAGTAGAGGCGCGCACATAGCATGTACACGTACGTACAGCGGCTAGGGTGCAAGAAAGAAAATATGGCCACGTACGTACATACAGGCAGGGTCTTGAACGCCTACTCGCGCATACGTATGGCCAGGGCTCGTGTATATGGCTGGGTCGGAACGGATAAACAGTGTCGTCGTCGTGTTCATGTGGAGCCAACCGGCTGGGTTGGAACAGGATGCGTTGTCGTGTTCATCGGGAGGGCTTGGACGGAATAGCCGATGGAAACGAGGCCGGGCGTACTACAGAACGGAGGAAACGAGGGTCCTGTTGATCGAGAGGGGTGTCGCATACCGCAAAACGGTGGAAACGGACCTCCTACATTCGAAACGGGGGTCCTGTTGATCGGGAGGGGTGTGGCATACCGCAAAACGGACGAAATGGACCTCCTACGATCGAAACGGGGGTCCTGTTGATCTGGAGGGGTGTGGCATACCGCAAAACAGACGAAACAGACATCCTACGGTCGAAACAGGGGTCCTGTTGATCGGGAGGGGTGTGGCATACCGCAAAACGGATGAAACAGACTTGTGTTGGAGCGCTACGGTTGAAACGGGGGTCCAGTTCATCGGGAGGGGTGTGGCGTACCACAAAACGGGACTCCACGGGATAATGTTCATCTCCTCCAGCCTCCACAGGCTACCGTCGACCTCCTCCAGCCTCCACGGGCTCTTGTTCATCCAGCCTCCACCGCGCGCTATTCCACCAGCTACTATTCAACCACCCCTCCATGGGCACGCCTCCATCGTCTACTGTTCATTCGGCCCTCCATACCACGGGGTCCTGTTCATCCAGAGGCAGCGCCACCACTCACTGTTCATCCAACCCCCCCCCCCTGCAACGCTCACTGTTCATCCAATTGATCGGCTTCAGTTAGCAGCAGTAGCGAAGGAATCGCTGGGGTTTAGTTAACAGCCATCGATCGATCGCTCTGGTTCAGTAATGCGTAGCCTGCACTACAATCGCTCGGGTTCAGTTAGAGCCCAACGCCTCGCTCGGGTTCAGTTAGAGCCAATGCCTCGCACACACGCGTGTACATGTACGAGAGAAACGCGCATGGCTCGGCCCCCGACCTCCCACCGTAACCGAGAATTTCCCGAAATTTTCCTCGCCCTCGCTTCTACCACGGTTTTTTCCGTCATGGACGACCCAAAGAATGTCATGCAGCTGCGTCTCCGGCCCGCCCAGGACAAAAAGCCCATTTTCTGTCATGATTTTTTGTCATAGAAGTAGGAGCCCACCACATCTATGATGATACCGGGTTTCGTCACAATTATCGTCATAGAAGTGTCATATGTATGACAGAAAAAAATTCTTTCGGCCCAAAATGTCACGGATGTGTCTTTTTTTGTAGTGAGTCTTTGTAATTATGCGCAATTTCCAAAATCTCCAAAGGTTTTTTTGCAAATGAAACATTCATGCCTCGTGTGTGCCGCTGCATCTTTGATCCAACGGCTCCCCGTTGCTCATATTAGGTGCTCCCTATAGCTTAATTACCCGCTACGGTGATATGAGCATCTAGGTCGTATGATCAGTGATCAGATGGCACATGCATAGTACTTGTACTTTCTGCGCATTCCAAACTCTATCAGCCGTGTATTGCCAAAACATTCAAACCTCCTACTATGGGCCGTTAGATCTTAGTGAACTCGTATCACCATAGAATCTACGGTGTGGGAGCACCTCATATTCTCCCGTGCGAGAAAACATAAGGTGCTATCGCAGCTTGGATGCTACAGTGATACGAGCTTGGAGGTTGTCTGATCTGAGATCCAATGGCATCTGAGCAGTCTTTGTGCTTGTAAGCAGAGGCCGAACTCTTTTGGGGCTTTTCTGCAAAAAAAACATTCAAACCACTAAGGAGGTGTTGGGTCACAAAATCCAACGGCTCCGAAGAGCTTGTATCACCAAAGCATCTAAGGTGTGGTAGCACATGATTTTCTTACATACAGGAGAACATGATGTCCTCCTTCATCTTAGATGCTACGGTGATACGAGCTTCAAGGTCGTTGGATATGGGATCCAACGGCATCTGAGTAGTTTTTGTACAAATTGTGTGCAATTTTCAAACTCATCAAGGTATCTTGTAAAAATATTAAGACACATCATGTGAACTGCTATATCTCAGATCTACAAGCTCCAAGCAACTCGTATCGACATATAGCATCTAAGGTATGGGGGCACATGATATTTTCCCGGGGAGGAGAGGTGGGGTGCACAACCAATCGGTGGTTGGGAGGGTGGGGACAAATATAATCTAAACAACCCTAAACAGAGCTCCACAATTTTATCTAAGGTCGAGGGGTTGACCCTTGACAATCATAGCTCCGCCTAAACACAACATTTGCATGTACTGTAGTACTAGACTTAATATTCATGTTTCAGTTTCATGTTCATTTTAAATATTGTACTGAGGACCATGCATGTCTTACATTTTACTCCCTTCGTTCCTAAATATTAGTCTTTTTAGAGGTTTCAAATGGACTGGCACACACGGATGTATATAGACATATTTTAGAGTTTAGATTCACTCGTTTTGCTCCATATGTAGTCACTTGTTGAACTCTCTAAAAGACTAATATTTAGGAATAGATGGAGTATTTTTGAATTCTTGTCATACATGCATGGTTTGGAAAAAATAGATGCAATATACTTATTGGGTTGTTGTTGTGTTCGTGCATGTGTGTGTGTGTGTGTGTGTGTGGTCATATGCTTGATACATACAAAGTTTTCTCACCTCCATATTGTTCATATTTTAAATTTGAATTTGCATTGGAAAACTTACTAGGGATACCATGAAATGTGAAATCCACGTTGAGATCACTATATCACAAACTCACTCTAATTCAAAAACTTGTCATAAATCAATTACCACATTGAGATTAGTATTTGCAAGGAAAATACGGGTATTGTAATACACAGAGATTCGTTCGGCAATTTAAAAGGTTCCTTTCGTATTCTCGAATGGTAGGACCCAATGGCATACCAGCCAGACCTTGGCTCGTGTTGATCCTAAAAAAATAAAAAATAAAAAACCGGGCTCGTGTCCTTCGGTGGCATGCATGGTACGCACATTAGGCAACCCCAACCAGTCGAGCCTTAGCATTTCAAGTCGAAATATCTGGCGGCCAGAATTCCATCCCTAGGAAATTCCCCTCATGTCCCCAGTCCATAATGACTACCGATGAACAACGGAGGGATGCTTTAGTAACTAGACAACGTTACCTACCGTGTCGAGCACGGTTCAATTCCCTCGGTCGTCGCTCGTCAAGGTCACCCGTCAACTGAATTGCCTAGTACTACTACTACTACACCAGGATGAACACAGAATTCAGCACGTTTGTTCGTGCCTAGTACTTGAGTTAATATATCAGGCAATGCACTGGTACGGAGGGATTATCCTTTTACTCTGCATATATAACTTGTCTGAAGTCTAACTAAGCAAAATATTTGACCAAATTCTTTCTTAAGAAATACAACAGGACAGATGTACGGCTTGAAAACTTATTGCATGATGCAGGTTATGATATTGTTTTGAATCTTGGATCTTAAATTTTAGAAAATCCAAAAGTGAGCATAAATTTTTGAAACTGAGCATGGTCATCTGATATGGCACAAATTTTACTTCGTAGGTTTTTTCTTCAATTTGAGACAAGCTGCTTATGACAAGTTGCACAAATGAAGAGCCAAGGTATTTTGGAACAAAGACCTGTCACGTTAAAGCGAACACTTTCACTATTGAAACCGTGGGTGTTTACGTGCTGCCACGAGTCCCCGCTTCTCATCGGCAGGTGCTGTCCGAGAAAGCATGTGAGTCGATGGGAGGCGTGCAAGCAGACAGCTGCACCGGCTGACAGGGAGGCGTGCGAGCAGACCGTTGTGTAGGCTCACCGGGAGGCGAGCCCTTTGACCAGGCTCCGCCGCCCACCTTTGTCCCAACTGCTCCCACTTTTAGTGTTGCCGGCGCCGCAGTTTAAAATCAACCCCACACTACCCGATATCGCTACAATCTTCTCTCTTTGAGGGAGTCCTGGACTAGGGGGTGTCCGGATAGCCGGACTATCATCATCGGCCGGACTCCAAGACTATGAAGATACAAGATTGAAGACTTCGTCCCGTGTCCGGATGGGACTTTCCTTGGCGTGGAAGGCAAGCTTGGCGATACGGATATGTAGATCTCCTACCATTGTAACCGACTCTGTGTAACCCTAGCCCTCTCCAGTGTCTATATAAACCGGAGGGTTTTAGTCCGTCGGACGAACAACCATTACAACAATCATACCATAGGCTAGCTTCTAGGGTTTAGCCTCCTTGATCTCGTGGTAGATCCACTCTTGTACTACCCATATCATCAATATCAATCAAGCAGGAGTAGGGTTTTACCTCCATCGAGAGGGCCCAAACCTGGGTAAAAACATCGTGTCCCTTGTCTCCTGTTACCATCCGCCTAGACGAGATCCGCCGGTTTTGACACCGACATTGGTGCTTTCATTGAGAGTTCCTCTGTGTCGTCACCGATAGGCTTGATGGCTTCTTCAATCAACAATAACGCAGTCCAGGGTGAGATTTTTCTCCCCGGACAGATCTTCATGTTCGGCGGCTTCACACTGCGGGCTAATTCACTTGGCCATCTGGAGCAGATTGAAAGGTACGCCCCTGGCCATTAGGTCAGATTTGGAAGCCTAAACTTCACGGCTGACATCCGCGGAGACTTGATCTTCAACGGATTCGAGCCACAGCCGAGCGCGCCGCACTGTCACGATGAGCATGATTTAGCTCTGCCGCCAGACAGTACCCTGGAGGCCGCACACGAGTCCGCTCTGACCCATAGATCGGAGCCGACCGCGCAGATCGAGGACAGGTGGCTGGACACCGCCTCGGGGGCTGCAAATTCTACGGCGATGGAGCAGGATACTGACCTTGTCCCTTGCAAAGCTCGTGACCCCGAGGTGCCGGACTCCTTGCCGGACTCCGAACCTGCTGCGCCCCTGCCAATCGAATCCGATTGGGTGCCGATCATGGAGTTCACTGCTGCGGACATCTTTCAGCACTCACCCTTTGGCGACACCCTGAATTCTCTAAAGTATCTCTCGTTATCAGGAGAGCCCTGGCCGGACTACGGTCAAGGTGGTTGGGATGCAGACGACGAAGAAATTCAAAGCCCACCCACCACCCACTTTGTAGCCACTGTCGACGATCTAACCGACATGCCAGACTACGACTCCGAAGACATCGACGGTATGGACGACGACGCCCGAGACGACCAAGAACCAGCGCCTACGGGGCACTAGAAGACCACCTCGTCATACGACATATACATGGTGGACATCCCAAAGGATGGGAACGACGAAGAAACAGCCCAAGCGCCGACGTCAGCGGCGCCGCTCTAAATCTTGCCACAGCAAGAATGGAGATTCCAGCACCGGAGATAACAACACCCTAGAGAGTGCCGAAGACAACCCCCTCCAGCACAAGAGCACGGAGAAGCCAGCCCTCGAGAGAGAGCGGCAGACGAGGAGATAGAGGATGACAATTACATGCCTCCCTCCAGAGACGAGGGAAGCCTCAACGACGACGAATTTGTCGTGCCCGAGGATCCCGTCGAACAAGAGCATTATAAACGCAGGCTAATGGCCACGGCGAACATCCTAAAGAAAAAGCAGCAACAGCTTCGAGCTGATCAAGACCTGCTGGCCGACAGATGGACCGAGCTCCTCGTGGCCGAAGAGTATGAACTCGAACACCCCTCCAAAAGCTACCCAAAACGCAAGTTGCTCCCCCGACTAGAGGAGGAAGCATACAAACCTTCATCACGAGCGCACAATACGGCAGACCGACCACCTCGTGGCCGCGACAGAGAGGCATCTAGGCCCTCCACCAGAACCGTACCCCAGTACCGCTCGAAAAGCGTGAAGCCACGGGGGAATGCTCCGGACTTGCGAGACGTACTTGAGGACAAGGCAAGACAGTCAAGATCTATCTATGGATCACGTGGGCGCCCCACGATCCACGACGACTATCGTCGCGCCGGATACAAAAACACCGGCCGGGCCGAACACAGCAGACAAAGCTCTCTTGAGCTACGTCGGGATATTGCCCAGTATAGAGGCGCCGCACACCCACAAATGAAGTAATGGATCATCAAATCCCTGAAGGGTTTAAACCCGTAAACATCGAATCCTACGATGGCACAACAGACCCCGCGGTTTGGATCGAAGATTATCTCCTTCATATCCATATGGCCCGCGGTGACCATCTCCACGCCATCAAGTATCTCCCGCTCAAGCTTAAAGGACCAACTCGGCATTGGCTTAACAGCTTGCCAACAGAATCAATTGGGTGTTGGGAGGACCTGGAAGCCGCATTCCTTGACAACTTCCAGGGCACATATGTGCGACCACCAGACGCCGATGACCTAAGCCACATAATTCAGCAGCCAGACGAATCGGCCAGACAATTCTGGACACGGTTCCTCACAAAGAAAAATCAAATCGTCGACTGTCCGGATGCAGAGGCCCTCGCAGCCTTCAAACACAACATCCGCGACGAGTGGCTGGCCCGGCACCTAGGACAGGAAAAGCCGAAATCCATGGCAGCCCTCACATCACTCATGACCCGCTTCTGTGCGGGGGAGGACAGCTGGATAGCCCGCAGTAACAACCTCAGCAAAAATGCTGGTAGTCCGGATACTAAGGACCGCAATGGCAGGTCGCGTCGAAACGAAAACAAACGCCACGTTAACGGCAATAACACTGAGGATACGGCAGTCAACGCCGGATTCAGAGGCTCTAAACCCGATCAGCGGAAGAAGCCATTCAAAAGAACTACTCCGGGTCCATCCAATTTGGACTGAATACTCGACCGCTCTTGCCAGATACATGGCACCCCCGAAAAGCCAGCTAACCACACCAACAAGGATTGTTGGGTATTCAAGCAGGCAGGCAAGTTAATTGCCGAATACAATGACAAGGGGCTGCATAGCAATGACGAGGAAGAGACCCGGCCGCCGAACAACAGAGGACAGAAGGGTTTCCCCCCACAAGTGCGAACGGTAAACATGATATATGCAACCCACATACCCAAGAGGGAGCGGAAGCGTGCACTTAGGGACGTATATGCAATGGAGCCAGTCGCCCCGAAGTTCAATCCATGGTCCTCTTGCCCGATCACTTTCGATCGAAGGGACCACCCCACCAGTATCCGCCATGGCGGATTCGCCGCATTGGTTTTAGACCCAATCGTCGATGGATTTCACCTCACTAGAGTCCTGATGGACGGCGGCAGCAACCTGAACCTGCTTTATCAGGATACAGTGCGCAAGATGGCATAGACCCCTCAAGGATTAAACCTACAAAGACGACCTTCAAAGGCGTCATACCAGGTGTTGAGGCCAATTGTACAGGCTCAGTCACACTGGAAGTGGTCTTCGGATCCCCGAATAATTTCTGAAGCGAGGAGTTAATCTTCGACATAGTCTCGTTCCGCAGTGGCTATCAAGCTCTTCTCGGACGAACCGCATTTGCAAAGTTCAATGCGGTGCCGCATTATGCATACCTTAAGCTCAAGATGCCAGGCCCTCGTGGAGTCAACGGAAACACTGAGCGCTCCCTCCGAATGGAGGAACCCACAGCGGCTCTCGCGGCAGAAGTACAGAGTAGCCTCTTAAGGCAATATTCGAGTCCAGCCGATAAACGACCGGACATGGCCAAACGCGCCCGGAGTAACATACATCAAAACCACCTGGCACGTTCCGAGCACGCGTAGCAATGCGGCCCCAATCCCAGCCCTTGCATGATTGCAAGACTAGCCCTTCGCGTACATCATTACGCTCTGGAGATACCATGGGCATAGGGGGAGGGGCATGGCCACGACAGGCCCAGAGTGCGGCTCAACCACACCAGGGGCTCCCAAGTGTGTCGCTCTTTTTCTTTTCCTTTTATTTATTTATTTATCCACAGGACTCCGTCACCAGAGACCCTGTCCGGCGGCGAATCTGCAGAACTGACGATGCAACAGCCAGGGAAGGACAAAGGCTACGACGAATACTCAGGTGGTCTCCATTATGAGCATTAAATCTGTTTAATACACCATTCCGCAACCTAACCCTGGAGGGGGACATGTCTAATAGTCCAAATCCCCTGTTTACCGCACTATTTGTATCGTTCTACACTCATGGAAGAATTCCTTGAATAAACAATGCATCACTTTTCGCTTATAATCGCATTCCTTTTCTTTACATATATGTTCATTTATGACATCTTGCATCCGTACAGTTTGGTACGGCCAAATACACCAGGGGCTATTGTTCCTCGCATTACGGTGTGATAAGTCCGAACACTTCCACAAGTGCGGCACCCCGAACTTATAGCATTATATGCATCGGCTCCGAATCATGTCTTGGGTCAATAGTTGGTTTGCCCGGCTCCCATGTTTTGGTACCTTATGTTCCGTTTCGTCGGCTAAGGTAGCACTGGGAGAACCACTGCGATAGCGCCCCGGTTGAGCTGGGCGAGCGCCTCAGTGGAGAAAGCTAAAACTGACCGTCATGATAAGGCGAGAGCTGGTCGCTGTTCGAGAGGTCTTTTCGAGTCCCTAAAGACTTATGCCGCTTAGAGCGAGGAACCGGCTGTGTCTGGCCCAGGCGTGGATAGCGCCCCGAACTCGGTCTTCCGAACACTAGGGGCTTCGCCGAAATTTAAAATTATAGAATTATATGGCTAAGCGAGAGTGTTCAAGACAATAAGTCCGGTTGCCTTGTTCGTCGTGTTGAGAGCCTCCCTAGATGGACCCAAAAATGGGAACAAGAGCGCTCAAGTTTTATCCCGAACACCCCAGCACTAGTGGCATGGGGGCTGAAGCCGACGACTTGCCATCTCTTAGATTTGATAAACGGCCGCACAGAAGGTAATATTTTAAATTAATAAGCGTTGCTTAGCGCATATGAACAAAGTTTTCAGCGCACAGCATAACACATTGCGAGTCTACTCAAATATTACATCTTTGGGACACTCATCCGCAATCTTGCAGGCACCCTTCAGGACACTCTTATAATACATTTCGGGCGTGCAATACTCCTTGCCCGCCGGCGGCGCGTCCGTCAGAAGCTTCTCAGCATCCAGCCTGCCCCAGTGCACCTTTGCGGGGGCAAGGGCCCGACGGGCACCTTCAATGCAGGCGGAGCGCTTGATGACTTCCACCCAAGGACACGCATCCACCAGCCGCCGCACCATGCCGAAGTAGCTCCCAGGCATGGCCTCTTCAGGCCATATCCGGACGATGAGGCCCTTCATGGCCTGCTCGGCTACCTTGTGGAGCTCGACCAGCTGCTTCAGCTGGTCGCTAAGGGGCACCGGATGTCCGGCCTCAGCATACTGAGACCAAAGACCTTCTCCGTTGAGCTCCCCTCCTCGGCCCGGTAGAATGCGGCGGCATCGGACAAGCTGCGAGGCAGATCTGCAAACGCTGCTGGAGAGCTCCGAATTCGGGTAAGTAACAGGTAATTCACATTCACATGCTTGCTTTGCATGAAAAATGCCTTACCCGCTGCTATCTTCATCACCGCCTCAATCTCCTGGAGGGCCTTATGGGCCTCGGCCTTAGCGGCTTTGGCACTCTCAAGAGTCGAGGCAAGCTCGGACTCTCGAGTCTTCGAGTCGCGCTCCAAATTCTCATGCTTTTCCATGAGAGCCTGGAGCTCTTGCCGCACCTCCACCACCCACGCCTCCTGTTTCTCTCGCTCCGCTCGTTCCGCGGCCGCATTACGTTCGGCCGCGGACACGGCCTCCTTCAGAGTCGCCACCTCGTTCGTGGCCCCTGCAGTACCCACGTTATCCTTGTTATTTCTATTGCAACAAAAATCCTTTTCTGTAAGGTACAAATTTAATACGGTGTTACTCACCCTCTTTGTCCTCGAGCTGCTTCTTGGCAAGGCCGAGCTCGTTCTCGGACTGCTCGAGGTCCTGCTTCAAAGCACCGACCTCTGCAGTCAGTGCGGCAGAGGTCAGTAGTGTAGCCTGCAATCCCATATTGACATAATTTTTAGAACTCCTGCGTATATCTTTTTAGATCCTCAGTCCGGCTTTTCTTTTCGAACACCAAACCGAGCATCAGGGGCTACTGTCTATGCGGTTTTACATTACATATTTTAAAACTTCTTACCTCAAAGCCTATTAGAAGGCTGCTGCAGGCTTCGGTCAGCCCGCTCTTGGCGAGCTGAACCTTCTGAATCACCGCACTTATGATAGTGCGGTGTTCTTCCTTGATGGAAGCACTGTTGAGCGCCTCCAACAAGTTGTCCGGCGCCTTCAGTTGGACGGAGGCTGCCGGTGTCACGGTCTTGCCCTTCTTACGAAGGGGCCGCCTGCCGGACTCCGGAACCACTACGGGTTCTGGCACGGAGTCCGACGCAAAGTCCGGGAGGCTGCCTTGCGGCACCTCCGGAGCCTCGTCCTGATGGGTCCCCTCCTGGGATCCCACCTCAGCGTTGTTAGCATCACGAGGGGTGGAGGCGGTTGGAATGGAATCCACATCCGACGGAGCCAAGGACCCGCTCGATGAAGCGGGAAGATCATCCTCGGCCGGACTACAGGTAGTGTGCGGCATTAGAAGGACACCATGTGGCACAAAAGAGAAATTATAAATCATTCAGGAATCCGGATACTTATGATCTTTCCGGGGACTTGGCCCTTGAGGGCCACCCTTCGTCGCCGTTGTTGGCGTTGGCAGAGCTGTCCGGAGGAAGGGTCCTTCCCCTCTTGGACCCTTCGGCCTCCCCCGTTGGGGAAGCCTTCCTCTTCCTCTCTCCCTCCTCCTGGGGAGAGTCCTCTTTCTCCTCCTCGTCTTCGGGGGAGGAGTCCACCTCGGAGCCATCGGACGATGAGTCCGATACCACCTGGCGTCGGGAACTCCTTCGGGTTCCCGTGGCCTCCTTCTTGGCCTTCTTCTCCGGCACGACATAAAGTGCCGGGACTAGCAGCCCCATTAAACGGATATCCGCTGGGTCTTCGGGGAGGGGAGCCGGACAGTTAACCTGTCCGGACGTCCTCTGCCAGTCCTATTAAAGGCATTGGGAATTTTAGATCCCACAATAGAGTCAAACTATGAAAGAAATAAATGTCCCATAAAGGATAACATATCTTACCACACCGGCCGGGCGTTTCATGCTGAATCCGCGATCTTCAGTTGCGGATGCGGGGGCATCTCCGCCCTTGAACAGCACCCTCTAGGCAGCTTCGTACGTTGTGTCGAAGAGCTCACTAAGGGTCCGGTGTTGTGCCGGATCAAACTCCCACAGATTGAAGGCCCGTTGTTGGCAGGGGAGAATCCGGCGGACGAGCATGACCTGGATCACATTGACAAGCTTGAGCTTCTTGTTCACCAGGGTCTGGAGACAGGACCGGAGTCCGGTCAGCTCCTCCGCACTACCCCATAGCAAGCCCTTCTCTTTCCAGGAGGCGAGCTGCATGGGGGTACGAGATCTAAACTCGGGGGCCGCAGCCCATTTAGGGTCACGCGGCTCGATGATATAGAACCACCCCGATTGCCACCCTTTGATGGTTTCCACGAAGGCGCCCTCGAGCCAGAGGATGTTGGGTATTTTGCCCACCATGGCGCATCCGCACTCCGCTTGGACGCCCTTCACTACCTTCGGCTTGACATTGAAGGTTTTCAGCCACAAGCCGAAGTGGGGCTGGATGCAGAGGAAGACCTCGCACACGACGATAAACGCCGAGATGTTGAGGATGAAGTTTGGCGCCAGATCGTGGAAGTCCAGGCTGTAGTAGTACATGAGCCCCCGGACGAAGGGATGAAGTGGGAAGCCTAGTCCGCGGAGGAAGTGGGGAAGGAATACGACCCTCTCATGGGGCCTGGGGGTGGGGATGAGCTGCCCCTTGTCGGGCAGCCGGTGCGCGATGTCGCTGGACAGGTATCCGGCTCTGCGCAGTTTTTCGATGTGCCCCTCCGTAACGGAGGAAGCCATCCACTTGCCTCCCGCTCCGGACATGACTGGAGAAGGTTGAGACGAGATGTGCGGACTTGGGCGCTGGAGCTCGAGTGCGCGGAGATGGATAGGCAAAGGAGGAAGAAGGCGTAGGTGAAAAGGGTGGATCCTTATCCCCTTATATATGGGCGGACGAAGACTATGCGTCCCCACCGTCCTGATAAAACTCGCCTATCTCCCAAGCGCCACAATCAATGGCGCGTTTGGGTTACCCACGTCCGTATTGATGGGAATCCCGGAATAAGGGGAACACAATCTCTGCTTCGACAAGACGTGCCAAGGAAACCGCTTCGCTAAACGCGCTGAGGTGGTATAATAAAATTCAAGTAAAGGCTTGGTAGTGGCGTGACATCATGCCACAAAATGCGTCAGCAGATTGAACTTGTGTACATATTATTCTCTCTACGGTGCTATGTGGAATTTATTTTGCAGAGCCGGACACTATCCTGGTGTTCGCAATCTTCTATGAATTATTCGGAGGAGGAACCCGCCTTGCAATGCCGAACAATATGCGCGCCGGACTCATCGTCATTAAAGCCTGGTTCAGGGGCTACTGAGGGAGTCCTGGACTAGGGGCTGTCCGGATAGCCGGACTATCATCATCGGCCGGACTCCAAGACTATGAAGATACAAGATTGAAGACTTCGTCCCGTGTCTGCATGGGACTTTCCTTGGCGTGGAAGGCAAGCTTGGCGATACGGATATGTAGATCTCCTACCATTGTAACCGACTCTGTGTAACCCTAGCCCTCTCCGGTGTCTATATAAACCGGAAGGTTTTAGTCCGTAGGACGAACAACCATTACAACAATCATACCATAGGCTAGCTTCTAGGGTTTAGCCTCCTTGATCTCATGGTAGATCCACTCTTGTACTACCCATATCATCAATATCAATCAAGCAGGAGTAGGTTTTTACCTCCATCGAGAGGGCCCGAACCTGGGTAAAAACATCATGTCCCTTGTCTCCTGTTACCATCCGCCTAGACGCACAGTTCGGGACCCCCTACCCGAGATCCGCCGGTTTTGACACCGACACTCTTCCTCTCCGATTCTCCTGTCGTCTGCCTCCAACTAGCCTGACCTAAACGTACGCCATGCCGCATCATGATGGTCTGCCCTTAGTGTTCCAGTTTCCTGAGGAAGACACCCAGCCGGAGTCTCAAGAACATAAGGCGCTTTGGGACGAGCTTGAACTGGCCTTGCGGGAAGACGCTGCACCTGCCCTCGCTCCTGTTCCGGCTCCCGTCGTCCCGACTGCGCCAGCGCCCATCCCCGTGGCATTGATGGGCTGGGAGCCGCACATTGTCGTCGAGCTTGATCCCGCGGGGTTCCATGAGGTCCCCGCCGACTTTCACACGCATGTGCACCTGCCAGCACATGTGCCTGCGCGTGCACTGACGCGCACGCCCGTGCCGGTGCCCGTGCACCAGCCAGCGCATGCGCCTATGCATGCATTGACGCGCACGCCCATGCCGGTGCCCATGCACACGAATGTCTCCACCGCACTGTTGACAGCGCCTGTCCCCGTGCGGGTGCCGGTGCCCCCCTAAGCGGCATGGATGTCCGTCGTCGACCGCTTCCTTGCACCAACGCTAGTCGCCTCCTCCCGCCAGTTGACTCACTCCAAAATCCAGAACATTTTGGCCTTCTTCGAAGCTAGGCCAACGTCCAGGAGTACGCCAAAAACGGCGCAAGACACCGCCGTCGCCGTTGGTCAGTGGCCCGACGACACACAGAGCACGGCAGAGGAGCCGCTTCCCGCCGCAAGACGCCCCCACCGCCGCCGCGTAATATAAATTTGCCATGAAAAACATTCGGATTGCCATGCTTAAAATCCGAACATTTATCATTTCCGTTTATTTTATACCAATCGTCATATAATTTAAAGTCGGAGTCAGGCTGAACGAAATCTATGGTTTGATCGATTGAATGTTCTGCTAGAGACGTATCAAATTAAATATAAAACGTCATCAAGCCACATGTATTCCTTGTCATCCAACGACCTAGACTACTTCAATGTCGAGCGCTCAACACGTTTACCGTTCAGTTAATTTCATGCCAAAAATAGTGCTAATCACATAATAACACGCAAATAACATCCTAGTACTTAATATACGCATGCACTTAATATACTTCCCAATTAACGTGCATTGCACGTACACACTGACTAGTGCTGCTAGTACGTGAAACTGGTGCCGTGACTTGTGAACGCGTCCAGATATGGTCAACAGCAACATCGTGTCAGGACCGGATTTTCGGGATATCAATTTCCCAGAAAATGGCCCGTGTGCTCACCAGCCCCAGGATTACTGTTAGCTGGTGAGACACCAACTTGATACAGAAACTCCAAGCAAAATACATAATATGTAGTACAAGACCATTCTGGCCTATGAGTACAACACAAGGTCTCTAGTGGTTGATGGCGGAAGCGGTTTGTGGTTCATCAGCGTCTATGGGACTCCATTTCCCACTGGAACAGCTGACCAGGGTAATTCCAATCTTCGCGATGCTGTGGTCACCATTGCATGGGTTCCGGGGCTGTCATCGCAACGCTCCTCTCCATGCAAGAAATCTGTCCAAGACAATAGCCAGGTACAAGCCAGTGAGTACTTTTGAATGTACTCGCAAACATTATGAACATAGGTATAATATAACAAATGATAATCATGCTCTAAAATAGTCTATGTTCACAACATTAGTCACGAAATAACAATCCATGATGCACGCAAGTAGGGTTAATTATATATATAGCATGATTATGCAATAAGGGAGTAGAAATAAAATGCACCGATCGGGTGTCAGAAGCGATGCCTCGAAGGAGAATAATATAAAGCATGCCGCAGTCGGGCGTCTAAGCGACGCCACATAAAGGGCTTATAAATAAAGGAAATAACAAGCGTGCCACAGTCAGGCGTCTGTGCGATGCCACAAAAAGGGCTTATAAATAATTTAAATAACAAGCATGCAACAGTCGGGCGTCTAAGCGACACCACATAAATGGCTTATAAATAATTAATCACAGTGAATATCCAGGAGGCAGTACCGTCCCAGGGATACTCAATAATTCAAATGATGTAAATGGTTAGTCCATAACAATAGTAATCATAATCATCATGAGTCACAAGTCACGATCCATGTTCTGGTTTAGCAGTTTTTCCTCCGAAGACTGACACTAAGACCGACACTTGACCCATCCCAAACTGTAGTCCTTAACCATGGACATGGCTATTCGAATAGATATAATCTCTGCAGAGGATGTACTCTTTACCCATGAGTAACGGATTCCTTTAGTCCATCGGGACTAATTTCGTCTACGGTCTTTTAATTGAAAACACACCTAATGGCACACACCATCCTGACTTATCGGTGTTTGGAATCACCCACGACACTCATTAAGCAAAACTCTAAGTGGGGACGCTACAACCTCGATTAGCATGGGATCACAAAATTTATAACGCGCGCAAACTAGGGGAGCTACCCCCTCGGCTACAACCGGAAACACCCATGCCCCCGGACCAGGTGGCATGCCTACCGGGTGCAGCCGGTATCTTCCACCATGGCCTCATTGTATGGTGTGTCCTAGGAAGGGGTTGACAATTTCTGAACCGTACCCTACTTATGGAAGGGACAAGTGGTAGTACGAAACAAGTATGGGGGTTACTGGAACAAGACTCGATCTATGGCCGTCTCAGGAGGTTTAAATGTTCCTTGCATGATTAGCACAACAAATATGTTCCAACCAATAGACAGAATCATCACTCATCATACCTCACTATGCCATACCGGACACAACCGTCTCGACGAAGACTGGAGACAAGCTCATGTCTACCCAAGACAGAGGCTTTCCCGGATTCCTTCCGATAGGCATGAAAGGCATACGAGGGTGATTACTATCACAAGCATATCAAATTCCAACAGCAAGGAACATTCATTATGCACTCATGAGTATGATCATATCATCACATAAAATAACGAATCCTTCGTGTTAAGGTGGTGTTGTAACTGTATCAAACAACACACAAAACTATTATACCAGGGTTCAGAATGCTTGCCTTCAAGCTGTGGAGAGGCAGGGTGCATTCCAAAACTTTTGAAAGTTTTCTTCTCTCTCCAACAATCCTATTTTGAGAAAATTCAAATTAACACATAGTTTCAAAACAGTAAAAAAAGTTGTTTGCAAAATTTTCAAATAAATATGAAAATAAATTAGACAGAATTTGAGAAACAACAGAAAAAGAATCAAGTCATTTGGACTTATATTTAAAAAGTTATAGCCAGTCAAAGTTTAGTCAAAATTCTGTTTTTAAATAAAACAGGAAAAAACGTTTCGAATAAAAACACGTAGGAGACGTACTCTGGGTTTATGCCTCCACTTACGCCAGCGTGGATCGACTCAGGGTCACTGACAGTGGGTCCCTTGGGCCCACTGGTCAGGTTTGACCAGTCGCCCGCCTCCCTCCTCCTCTGTCCGAGCGGTGGCGGGGTTCCGGCGATCACCGTCGATGAACCGCGGCTCCCCACGGGGTTCCAAGGGCAGCGATGGATCCGCCAGTCCAGGGCGGTCCTCCCGGTGGTTGCTAGGCAGGTGGGGATGAAGGGAGTCACCAGCGGCGAGCTCCGCGGCGGAGGTGGCTTCGGGCGGATTTGGGGACTAGAGGTACGGTGGCTCCCAGTCGAGGCTGAGGGGTTGGGTGGCTCCGCATGATCAAGGGGAGTCGGGTGGTGGTGCTGGATGGACGGGGAGGGCCTGCTCGCGACGAACGGAGCCGGAGTGTGGCGGCGGTCGAACTGGCCGGAGGCGAGGAAGACGGTCTTCCTCCATCGATTGCGGGCTAGGGGCACTCCAAAGGGATGGCCTGAGGTCGCCTGGGTGCCTGGTCGAGCTCGGGGTCTCCTCTTATAGGTGGTCAAGGTCGGTTTCGCGGCGGCCGTGGATAGGAACGACGAACCGCCATTCTGTAGCTTGCAGCACGACGTGGCAGCGACGGGCGCTGGCGGACATGCTCGAGGATAAGCTCGGGCTGTTCCAGGGGCAGCTGGCGCGCGGCTGTGGCTCGGGCGGCGCCGTCCATGGCAGTAGCTTGCTGCGGACGCCCGCTAGCCACCATGGCCGACCTGACGGCGGTGCTGCGGGGCTCTAGGGGTGGCCTGGATGGCTCTGATGAGTGCATGAGGACGGGCGTGGCTCTGCAGGTGAGAACAGGCCAGGGGCCAGACGCGGCGACTCGGGCGCACGCACGTGCAAAACGCGCGCTCTGGGCGCGCCCAGCGCACACACGCCAGGTGCTCGACGTAATGCCAGCGCGTGTTAGAGAGCTCGAATGATGCTGGTAGTAAATAGTTCTAGGTTAGTGGTAGATACGAGTTTAGTGGACAAGCTGGTCAGGCAAAGCAAGCAGGTCCAACGTGCAAACTAAAAACTATGGCAAATCTGACCATGCACACAAGGTGCTTGACAGAATGCCAAGGGCATCTAGGCAACTCTTGGGGTGGCCAAAAAACTCCAGACCCTAGTCTCTTTAGGTACAAGTGATGATGGCAAGGTTATTTGGGAAAAAACAGAAACTTGTTAGTGCAAGTTTTTGAGAAAACCAATTCTGGACAGAAAGTAAAGGGCATCATTGCATGTACCAAAAATACTCCAATGGGTCCACTGTCCTGGAATTAAGGGTTTGGTAGGGAGGACTATAAGCAGGAAAAAGCTCATGGGCACTAGAGCAAAATAAATTTGGGTTGCAGTAGAAAAAGCCAATCTGATCCAGAGAGCAAAAGAGGATGATTTGCTCAAATTTTTCAAAGAACACTCATGGGTTTTTTCATAAAGTTGAATAATATACTCCTACTAACATCCCCTAATTTTGGTGGAAGGTTTAAAGAAATATTTAAATAGGTTGAAGGGCAATTTTACCAACTGGACCAGTTTTGAAAACTTGGGGTAGAGCTCAAAATCTCCAATGAATAAAAGATATTTTTGCATCAAAGTGATTTAAAAACATCACATGACATCCCAAAATTTTGGTGGAAATTTTAAATGCATTTATCAAATGGTTGTAGTGCAAAAGAGGCTCCAAAACTGATGAAAATCACTTTTAAAAGAAATAAGGCTCAGGGAAAATAATCATATAAATAATCCACTGATAAAAGAAATGTTTTCTTGAGAGGGTATACAAGTCCAATAATATTTTTGGAAAGTTTTCACTTGGGGTAAAAACTCCACAATATCAAAGAAAAGAGAGGTTCTGAAATCAAAAGAAAAATCCAGAAAATAAAATTTTAATTTCCTGGCAAAATTTTAATTGATAAATCATGGTTAAATTTTTGGGGTGTTACAACACTACCCCCCTTAAAAAAATCTCATCCTCGAGATTTGCTAAGGGTTGTTTTGAAAAAAAAATTACTCCTACCGTCACAAGGTAATACAAAAGTAACCATCCTACTCCTGTAATTAAAACGTGGCTACAGTGAGTGGGTAATTAAGTGGTGTAAAACTACAGTGTGGCATAGTAGCATTGTGTGGAAAAAATTATGGGAAATTTCTACTTTTGGTTACAGTAAATTTAGAATAAACTTCTAAATTTCTAAAATACGTTGGTCGTACCCGAGAGCACAGTGCTCTCTCTGGCTGACAGGTGGACCCGGGGTCCACTGTCAGTCTCTTCTTCTACCTATGGCTCTCTCTTCTTCCTCTCTCTCGCGCGCTCTCCCGCGCTTTCCCCACCGTCGACGTCTAGCGCGTAGGGCATCTAGGCCGTACTGCGGTAGTGCGCGGCGTGCTAGCTGCCGGCGCAACATGCACTCACCTCGCGGGCCAGTGCGCTGTCGGCACTGCTTGCGGATTCGCCTCCGAACACCGGCGATCAAGCAACGAGCGGCGCTGGTGGACTTCGCCCACCGTACACCGATCTCGAGCTATAAAACGACCAGGTGATCCTTTCTTCTTCCTCACACCTGACCTTGCTTCTCCTTCTCCTCCCATCTCCTCCATTTCTGTTTGTAGGAGCTCGAAACGAGCTCTAATGGCAGAGGTGATGCCGGACTGGTACGTGATCCTGATGTGCGGAGGGTTGACGGCATTGCTGGGGTTCTCCGTGCTCTTGTGCGTGATGATCCTCGATGATCGTCGTGATGCTCCCGCTCGAGTGTTAGCTCTCCGCGGTGGCGGTGATCACGAGGATTAGGTGAGGTCTCAGGTGCTAACTGCTATCAGGGTGCCGGAGGTAACTTGCACCCGAATAATTACTCACAAATCTCTCCCTCTGAGATTATGGGGTGTTAGGGAGGTGATCAGTTTGGTGCAAAAATGTACACGTGGATTTGCACTTGGTCGAGTGGTTGGGGTCGTGAGTCTGTTGTTATGGTGCTGCATGAAAAAAAATCTATGTCGTGAAGAAATATATGCTGCAACAACTCAATGAAAGAAAATCTCACTTCAAAATTTATTTCGAGTGAAAACAGTTAATCAAAATTAACAACGGTACAACTACTCACATTAATTGAAACCAAAAATTTAATTAATCACACAAATATCTAGGACACAACGCTTAAGTTGCAACACATACATAAATGCTGGAACAATGAACATGGCAGTGGCGTCTATAATGAAAACGGTAAATGGACAGGGTCCTGAGAAAACGTCTCTGGTATTGGGGCACACTCCTCTTCTATTGGGGGAAGCGGATTGACTAGTCGCTGAATGTGTCTCTCCTGGTCGGGCCTCAGTGGTCTGCCGATGGCGATCTGAGGGTTTCAATCAGCGAGGCTCTGGAGATAACCCATCACTCGTTGGGTTAAACGCTCTTGGGCGATGACATACTGGGCGAGGTGGGCCAGTACTGGGTCTCTCTCAATTCGTCCACTGGGAAAAGATGCTACTTCCCCGGGTGCTGCATGACTCAGGAAATAGTAATACCCTCGTTCACTAGCATAGGATACCGCGAATCGAAGGCGGGCAAGGGCTTCATACGCAACAGCTTCTATGGCCATTTGCGGAGTCGACATGGATTTCCCCACGAAGGAGACTTCCGTTGGGTCTTGGTTTGGGTTTGTGGGAGGGATGTGCACCACTGCCCAATATTTCAAGGTGGATGGGGTGATCCTCGATTTGAGCAACTCGTACTAGGGTGGGCGGATAGCACTCATGGTACTGCAGGTAAAGTCCCACAATAATTTAACAAAGCTACCTGGAGTTGCATCTGGAGTTCTCAGATAAATACTAGGGCTCGGCATGGCAAAGAAATGGTTGTAAGAGTTGTGCACAAGGTGAGGGATACTTGGCAAGGTCACGAGGTGTTCTTTTATATAGCATTGGGGTTGGGTTATTTACCGTGGTGAAGGGTAACTAGTTTGTCGAATCTGCTCTATGGGGTCGGGGTCAATGCTACATATAACACATATCTCACAAAAGTGACGTATTACTGTGGGTGTCGTCGGGGTGGTTTTGGTAGCTGTGCCCGGAAAAAAAATGCAACCGCACGCTAACATATTTAGGCAGGGCTACCATTCAAAACAGAGGCACACAAGCAGGATGCGTTTATTTACAAGGTCACGCTACTATAGGGCGTGGACATACTGAGACTCGACACTACTCCAGTGACTTAGTCTACCTCGTTTATATCTAAGCGGGTGTGCCTTGTGGACGTCGAGGCTTCCCCACGGGTTTCACCATCGGGATTAGCTGGAGGGGGTTGAGGGTCTGCAGGGTCGGGGTAGCGATGATGACCATCCCGGGGATTGTTGGCCACAATCCCGTTGGAGCGTGTTCCAAAAAGGCGATGAAGCACTTCTGGGGACACCAAAGTATTTTGGTCGATGGCTGGGGCTGACCTCAAGGACTCAATCGGTTGTCCGAATAACATGACTGGGTTGTCGGCGTCGGGCTCATCTTCTCCTCTCGCCGAGGCTCGGCGAACCAGTTCTCCACGAGCTGCGATCAGATCCAGGGTGATTTGATCGAAAAGTTCCTCTAGTGCACTTACATAGCGCACCAGATGCAACAATGCAGGATCCGTCTCGTGATCTCCGTTGGCAACGTGGGGTGGCCTACCATACCCGTCATGGCTGGGGTAGTAGTAGAACGAGCGACAGCTAACTCTACAAGTGCCGGAGTTGAACTATAGCCTTGATACGTCTCCAACGTATCTATACTTTTTGATTGTTCCATGCTATTATATTACCCCTTTTGGATGTTTATGGGCTTTATTTTACACATTTATATCATTTTTTGGACTAACCTACTAACCGGAGGCCCAGCCCATATTGCTGTTTTTTTGCCTATTTCAGTATTTTGAACAAAAGGAATATCAAACGGAGTCCAAACGGAATGAAACCTTCGGGAGCGTGATTTTTAGAACAAACGTGATCCGGAGAGCTTGGAGTGCAAGTCAAGAAGCTTCCGAGGGCCCCACAAGATAGGGGGCCATGCCCCCCACTGTAGGGCGCGCCCCCCTGTCTCGTGGACCCCTCGGGCGGCCACCGATGTACTTCTTCCTCCTATATATACCTACGTACCCCGAAAACATCCAGGAGCACCACAAAACACAATTTCCACCGCCGTAACCTTCTGTATCCGTGAGATCCCATCTTGGAGCCTTTGCCGGCACTCTGCCGGAGGGGGAATCAACCATGGAGGGCCTCTACATCAACATCCTTGCCCCTCCGATGAGTTGTGAATAGTTTACCACAGACCTACGGGTCCATAGTTATTAGCTAGATGGCTTCTTCTCTCTTTTTGGATCTCAATACAATGTTCTCCCCCTCTCTTGTGGAGATCTATTCGATGTAAACTCATTTTGCGGTGTGTTTGTCGAGATCCGATGAATTGTGGGTTTATGATCAAGTTTATCTATGAATAATGTTTGAATCTTCTCTGAATTCTTTTATGTATGATTGAGTTATCTTTGCAAGTCTCTTCGAATTATCAGTTTGGTTTGGCCTACTAGATTGGTCTTTCTTGCCATGGGAGAAGTTCTTAGCTTTGGGTTCAATCTTGCGGTGTTCTTACCCAGTGACAAAAACGGTTGCAAGACACGTATTGTATTGTTGCCATCGAGGATAACAAGATGGGGTTTATATCATATTGCATGTGTTTATCCCTCTACATCATGTCATCTTGCTTAATGCGTTACTCTGTTCTTATGAACTTAATACTCTAGATGCAGGCAGGAGTCGGACGATGTGTGGAGTAATAGTAGTAGATGCAGGCAGGAGTCGGTCTACTTGTTATGGACGTGATGCCTATATACATGATCATGCCTAGATAATCTCATAACTATGCGCTTTTCTATGAGTTGCTCGACAGTAAATTGTTCGCCCACCATAATACTTATGCTATCTTGAGAGAAGCCTCTAGTGAAACCTATGGCCCCCGGGTCTATCTCTTATCATATTTGCTTTCAATCTACTTTTATTTGCATCTTTATTTTTTGCATCCATGTTATAAAATACCAAAAACATATTTATCTTATCATACTATCTTTATTAGATCTCACTTTCGCAAGTGGCCGTGAAGGGATTGACAACCCCTTTATTGCGTCGGTTGCGAGTTCTCAGTTTGTTTGTGTAGGTGCGTGGGACTTTTGAGGAGCCTCCTACTGGATTGATACCTTGGTTCTCAAAACTGAGGGAAATACTTACGCTACACTTTGCTGCATCACCCTCTCCTCTTCGAGGAAAACCAACGCAAGCTCAAGATGTAGCAAGCCTCTCGAGCAGCTAGTTGGATGGCTTGTGGCTCAAAGGAAGTTGTCCTTCCGGTGAACTTGTAGGGGCGTTCTGGCAATAGACCCCTACCATAGACGTGCACAGTGGCCCAGAATTGACGGCTCTCACCGCTCATGGGTCCTTGGAAAAACAAGATATTCTGGGGGTTCTTCTAACGTAAAGGCACGGTGGGTGAGGTTTGCTAGCACGGTCACAAAACCTCCAAGGTTGGTTGTTGTGGTCTCATTGTGCACAATAGGGCCAGGCATTATAGCTCAGTTTGGGGAAGAGGCTGTGCTGTGCTGGGTTGAGGATAGCGTGCCCTTTTATAGAAAAAGGGGACGGAGTCTTCCTTCGCACGCTTGCGAATGGGACAATTTAGGTGTCGGTCACTGGCACGTGATCGACAGGCTAGGCTGATAGGTTGGGCACCGACTACCAAAAAGGTGTAGGGTCACTGTGTGGCTATCTTACACGAGAAGCTTGGTTGGGGTTTAGGTTAAGGTCTGGTGGGTTGGTTAACCTAGGTTTATCGACCTGGCTAAGATAGGATTAGCCAATGGTCAGTCTGGCTCTGATACCAAGGTTGCCCGGACCGGATTTTCGGGATATCAATTTCCCAGAAAATGGCCCGTGTGCTCACCAGCCTTAGGATTACTATTAGCTGGCGAGACACCAACTTGATACAGAAACTCCAAGCAAAATACATAATATGTAGTACAAGACCATTCTGGCCTATGAGTACAACACAAGGTCTCTAGTGGTTGATGGTGGAAGCGGTTTGTGGTTCATCAGCGTCTATGGGACTCCATTTCCCACAGGAACAGCTGACCAGGGTAACTCCTATCTTCGCAAGGCTACGGTCACCATTGCGTGGGTTCCGGGGCTGTCATCGCAACTCTCCTCTCCATGCAAGAAATCTGGCCAAGACAATAGCCAAGGACAAGCCAGTGAGTACTTCTGAATGTACTCGCAAACATTATGAACATAGGTATAATATAACAAATGATAATCATGCTCTAAAATAGTCTATGTTCACAACGTCAGTCACGAAATAACAATCCATGATGCACACAAGCAGGGTTAATTATATATATAGCATGATTATGCGATAAGGGAGTAGAAATAGAATGCACCGATCGGGTGTCTGAAGCGACGCCTCGAAGGGGAATAATATAAAGCATGCCACAGTCGCGCGTCTGAGCGACACCACATAAAGGGCTTATAAATAATTAATCACAGTGAATATCCAGGAGGCGGTACCATCCCAGGTATACTCAATAATTCAAATGATGTAAATGGTTAGTCCATTACAATAGTAATCATAATCATCATGAGTCACAAGTCACGATCCATGTTCTGGTTTAGCAGTTTTTCCTCCGAAGACTGACACTAAGACCGACACTTGACCCATCCCAGACTGTAGTCCTTAACCATGGACATGGCTATTCGAATAGATATAATCTCTGCAGAGGATGTACTCTTTACCCACGGGTAACGGATTCCTTTAGTCCATCAGGACTAATTCCGTCTACGGTCTTTTAATTGAAAACACACCTAACCGCACACACCAGCCTGACTTATCAGTGTCTGGAATCACCCACGACACTCGTTAAGCAAAACTCTAAGTGGGCAGGCTACAACTTCGATTAGCATGGGATCACAAAATTTATAACGCGCGCAAACTAGGGGAGCTACCCCCTCGGCTACAATCGGAAATACCCATGCCCCCGGACCAGGTGGCATGCCTACCGGATGCAGCCGGTATCTTCCACCATGGCCTCTTTGTACGGTGTGTGCTACGAAGGGGTTGACAGTTTACTGAACCGTACCCTACTTATGGCAGGGACAAGTGGTAGTACGAGACAAGTATGGGGGTTACTGGAACAAGACTCGATCTATGGCCGTCTCAGGAGGTTTAAGTGTTCCCTGCATGATTAGCATAACAAATATGTTTCAACCAACAGACAGAATCACCACTCATTATACCTCACTATGCCATACCGGACACAACCGTCTCGACGAAGACTGGAGACAAGCTCATGTCTACCCAAGACAGAGGCTTTCTCGGATTCCTTCCGATAGGCATGAAAGGCATATGAGGGTGATTACTATCACAAGCATATCAAATTCCAACAGCAAGGAACATTCATTATGCACTCATGAGTATGATCATATCATCACATAAAATAACGAATCCTTCGTGTTAAGGTGGTGTTGTAACTGTACGAAACAACACACAAACTAATATACCAGGGTTCAGAATGCTTGCCTTCAAGTTGTGGAGAGGAAGGGTGCATTCCAAAACTTTTGAAAGTTTTCTTCTCTCTCCAACAATCCTATTTTGAGAAAATTCAAATTAACACATAGTTTCAAAACAGTAAAAAAATTTGTTTGGAAAAATTTCAAATAAATATGAAAATAAACTAGACAGAATTGAGAAACAACAGAAAAAGAATCAAGTCATTTGGACTTATATTTAAAAATTTCTAGCCTGTCAAAGTTTAGTCAAAATTCTATTTTTAAATAAAACAGAAAAAGAAGAAGAAAAAAATGTTTCGAATAAAAACACGTAGGAGATGTACTCTGGGTTTACGCCTCCACTTACGCCAGCGTGGATCAACTCGGGGTCACTGACAGTGGGTCCCCTGGGCCCACTGGTCAGGTTTGACCAGTCGCCCGCCTCCCTCCTCCTCTGTCCGAGCGGTGGCGGGGTTCCGGCAATCGCCGTCGATGAACCGCGGCTCCCCACGGGGTTCCGAGGGCAGCGATGGATCCGCCAGTCCAGGGCGGTCCTCCCGGTTGTCGCTAGGTAGGTAGGGACGAAGGGAGTCGCCGGCGGCGAGCTCCGCAGCGGAGGTGGCTTCGGGAGGATTTGGGGACTAGAGGTACGGTGGCTCCCGGTCGAGGCTGAGGGGTTGGGTGGCTCCGCACGATCAAGAGGAGTCGGGTGGTGGTGCTAGATGGACGGGGGGGCCTGCTCGCGACGAACGGAGCCGGAGCATGGCGGCGGCCGAACTGGCCGGAGGCGAGGAAGACACTCTTCCTCCATCGATTGCGGGCTAGAGGCGCTCCAGAGGGATGTCCTGAGGTTGCCTGGGTGCCTGGTCGAGCTCGGGGTCTCCTCTTATAGGTGGTCGAGGTCGGTTCCGCGGCGGTCGTGGATAGGAACGGCGAACCGCCGTTCTGTAGCTTGCAGCGGGACGTGTCGGCGACGGGCTCTAGCAGACATGCTCGAGGATAAGCTCGGGCTTTTCCAGGGGCAGCTGGCGCGCGGCTGTGGCTCGAGCAGCGCCTTCCATGGCAGTAGCTTGCTCCAGCCGCCCGCTAGCCGCCATGGCCGACCTGACGGCGGCGCTGCGGGGCTCCAGGGGTGGCCTAGATGGCTCTGATGAGTGGATGAGGACGGGCGTGGCTCTGCAGGTGAGCAAAGGCCAGGGGCCAGATGCGGCGACTCGGGCGCATGCACGTGCAAAACGCGCGCTCTGGGCGCGCCCAGCGCACGCACGCCAGGTGCTCGACGTAATGCCAGCGCGTGTTAGAGAGCTCGAATTATGCTGGTAGTAAATAGGTCTAGGTTAGTGGTAGATAGAAGTTTAGTGGACAAGCTGGTCAGGCAAAGCAAGCAGGTCCAATGTGCAAACTAAAAAGGGATAATTAGATTTATTCCCCTAGTTGTGTCCCACTCGTCTATTTTTACCCCTAATTCCCCAAAGTCACCGGTTCTGTCCAAGTCACTTTTCTCCTCTTATGCTTTTGCCCTTTGACCGTTTGACCGTGAGTTTGAAAACTTCATAACTAATTCATACTAAATCAGAAAAATGCAAATAAGATACCAAGATGTTCAGAAAAATATCACCTATATGTTAGTGTCATTTGCATTCATGAAAAAAGTGTTGGAAAGTACACATCCGAGTTTTAGCTCTTTTGATACCACCATGAATAGTGAACTCTAAAAAAATTCAAAAAAATTCAAAAAAATATGGTGGCAAAGAACAACAAATGTTCTAAGTGCTTGCCAAGTTTCATTTGGGAACGACATTCGTGGAAGTCGTGGCAAAAAAATAATCTATTTTGGAGTGCTGATTGTTTTTTTGCCGCGGCACCCATGAATGTTATTTCCTGATGAAACTTGGCAGGCACTTAAAGCATTTGTCATTCTTTGCCACCAATTTTTTTTGAATTTTTTGAACTTTTTTAGATTTTACTATTCATGGTGGTAGCATAAGAGCTAAAACTCGGATCGGCACTTTCCAACACTTTTTTCATGATTGCGAATGACACTGACATATAGGTGATGTTTCTCTGAACATTTTGGTATCTTATTTGCATTTTTCTGATTTAGTATGAATTAGTTATGAAGTTTTCAAACTGATGGTCAAACAGTCAAAGGGCAAAAGCATAAGAGGAGCAAGGTGACTTGGACAGAACCGGTGACTTTTGGTAATTAGGGGTAAAACAGACGAGTGGGACACAACTAGGGGCATAAATCTAATTATCCCAACTAAAAACTATGTCAAATCTGACCATGCACACAAGGTGCTTGACAGAATGCCAAGGGCATCTAGGCAACTCTTGGGGTGGCCAAAAAACTCCAGACCCTATTCTCTTTAGGTACAAGTGATGATGGAAAGGTTATCTGGGCAAAAACAGAAACTTGTTAGTGTAAGTTTTTGAGAAAACCAATTCTGGACAGAAAGTAAAGGGCATCATTGCATGGACCAAAAATACTCCAATGGGTCCACTCTCCTGGACTTAAGGGTTTGGTAGGGAGGACTATAAGCAGGAAAAAGCTCAGGGGCACTAGAGCAAAATAAATTAGGGTTGAAGTAGAAAAAGCCAATCTGGTCCAGAGAGCAAAAGAGGATGATTTGCTCAAAAATTTTCAAAGAACACTCATGGGTTTTTGCATAAAGTTGAATAATATACTCCTACTAACATCCCCTAATTTTGGTGGAAGTTTTAAAGAAATATTTAAATAGATTGTAGTGCAATTTTACCAACTGGACCAGTTTTGAAAACTTGGGGTAGAGCTCAAAATCTCCAATGAATAAAAGATATTTTTGCATCAAAGTGATTTAAAAACATCACATGACATCCCCAAATTTTTGTGGAAATTTTAAATGCATTTATCAAATGGTTGTAGTGCAAAAGAGGCTCTAAAACTTATGAAAATCACTTTTAAAAGAAATAAGGCTCAGGGAAAATAATCATATAAATAATCCACTGATAAAAGAAATGTTTTCTTGAGAGGGTATACAAGTCCAATAATATTTTTGGAAAGTTTTCACTTGGGGTAAAAACTCCACAATATCAAAGAAAAGAGAGGTTCTGAAATCAAAAGAAAAATCCAGAAAATAAAAATTTAATTTCCTAGCAAAATTTTAATTGATACATCATGGTTAAGTTTTTGGGGTGTTACACATCGCCCGCGAGTTCTTTGTGTTTGCCCGTGCGTCTAAACGCAGAAGGGGAGGAGAGAGAGAGCACACATGGAACCCACCTGTAAGTGAATGCGAATATTACTAAAAACAATATTATATGTTATCCATTAAATAGGTTGTGGTACTATAAAAACATTATGTGAATAAAGGGGGGTACAACAAACATTGTTGTTCTACGTATGTTGCCTATTGACGTGCGGCTTGAAGGCCCGGTCGCATGTTCGATCCTCGTCCTTTATTTTTTAATTTGTATATGGGTCCAAATATGTTTCATGACATGTGGGCCCCTCGGTGTGTAGTTTGTAGCACTTTAACTTGTGGGTCGAAATTTGTTCCATTCCAAGTGGACTATCGGTGTGTAGTTTTGTAGCTTGTTTATAATAATTAAAGCGAACAACATAGTTTTTTGCAATAATACCATGGTGTAACGTTGAAGGCGAGAAAGGACGTGCAAGAGAGCGATGACCGAGCCAGAGGGAAATCAACTAGGGGAGTTGCGGGGGTTGCAACGGTGTTTGGAGTAGTTGTGGGCCGAATGCTACGAAAATATAATCTAAACCGACCGGAATAAATGCCTACGCAAATTAATCCAAGGTTGGAGTGCCCCTCGCAATGTAAATAGCTCCAGCTTTGCGAGGGATAGAGCGGTAGTAGCTTCAATGCGTGGAAGATACGGTGTGAGAAAGCGAGGTCAATCGAGAGACATATAGATAGAGAGACAAAGTGAGTGTGGTCTGACATTCATTGAGCAGATATACATGCTCTGGAGAGATATTGTCCGATTGAGCTTTTGGCAAGGGTGAGGGCTGTAAGATAGAGCTTGAGAGATGATCCAGTCACAAACATGTAGATATATTTTGTGCGTGGGAGGAAGCAAGGTCAATCGATCACATAGGGTCGCCGTGCGATCGAAAGAGTGAGATGGGTTGGACAGAGTGACCTAGATAGACAATGTGCGTGAGAGAGTATACAATGTGAATAGGTCGAATTGGGCTCAAACATTGTGATATATCGTTTTTGTCTGACAAAGAGCAAGGTCAATCGAGACATACACACACAGAGAGAGAGAGAGATTGAGTGAGCATCGCCCACCATGAGGTTGAAAGAGTGGCGGCGGCTTGGATGGACTGACCTAGATAGACAATCTGCGTGAGAGAGTATAGAGTGTGTCGATCGAGGCCCGAATAGGGAGATATATCATTTGTGTGTGAAAGAAAACAAGGTTAAACGAGACTCATATAAAGAGAGCGAGATTGAGCGAGTGTGGCCCGCTGTGCGGAAGAAAGAGTGAGACAGTATCGAGGGAGTGACCTAGATATACAACGTGCGTGCGTGCGCACGAGAGGTTGGGGGGCTAGATAGGCAATGCATGTATTTAGCGTGAGAGGGTGAGAGGGAGAGGGGGAGAGAGAGAGAGCTCGGCATGGGGTGCAATGGCGGGTATGTGAGGTAAATACATTTGGTAACAGAGTGGAAAAAGGGGTTGTGTAGTTGAGAGACTTAGAGATCGAAACATGGAGAGAAAGAATGAACGTGTGTTGGAAACCGATAGCTTCCTAAGGTGGTTAGGAGAGGA
>NC_041393.1:243925990-243926660 GCF_002162155.2 Triticum dicoccoides
ATTTGAATGTACATAGTACGAGACTTAATATCGATGTTTCAATTCGGTGTACATCGTAAGATTTCAACCGAGGACCATGCATACGGGTAATTATTTCAAATTCGTGCCATACTCAGTTTCGAAAATTTGACATTGACTCAATTTGTTGTGCTTATTTGTAGGTCATATGTTTGAATCCATCCAAAAGTTTTCTCACTACCATGGTGTTCATCATATACATATGAATTTGTATTAAAAAAGTAGCGTGGATATAGTGAAATGGGAAATCCACGTTAGAATTGGAGATCGCTATGTGATACACACTCTAATTCAAATAACTAATTATGTGACACACACTCTAATCCACGTTAGCGTGGATACCGTTTTGATTTTTTTTCAAATAACTCCTCATTAATTAATTTATAGTACTCCCTGTGTTCACTTTTATTAGACCTTGAAGACATTTCAAGCAATGTGCAAAACAGTTCATTTTAAGTTGTCTGAAACGACTTACAAAAGTGAAAGGAGGGAGTATCTCGTTTCGAATGACTAATTATTGCAAGGAAAACACGAGCTTGGTAATACATACAGATTCGTTTGCAAATGAAAGAAGATTCGTTTACATTCTCAAATGTAGGCGCACCAGGCAAACCAGGGTCGTGTCGGGGTGGACGCTGCTTTGGTGCCTTAA
>NC_041393.1:243927332-244021211 GCF_002162155.2 Triticum dicoccoides
CCCAAAAGGACGACAACAAAATTAAGTTCGCGCTTCCACGTTTCAGATTGAAATATCTGGTGGCCCTAATTCCATCCCTGCAAAATCTCTCTTATCCATCATCCCCTTCCGTGCCGAGATTGCTCAAATCCCTAATTCGCCGCCAACCCAAGCAAAGTTCAAATCGCCCCTCGTCTCATCTCTTTCCCCACCTCTGTGCCGGACAACGGCGACGAAGACGATGGTCACGCTTCACCACCGCACCGGAATTACCTCATCTATGCCCTCGTCCACCACACCGGGTGGTCCACCGACAACGTCGGCTGCCGCAACCGACGTGCCTCACAGACACCAACTTCCACTGCATCAGGTGCACTTCACTGACGCCGTCTCCGAGCTCACCAGGGCTACTTCACCGAGCACATCGTCGCACCTCTGCCGCCTGAGGCCGTTGGGGCTTCACCAACGGTCTCGTCCATTGCATCATAGCGCTCCATTGCCACTCAAGATCTGCATTCGTGCGCGGCCAGCCAACGCCAGCGCATCACCCTCAACGGCTCTGAAGTGACCAGCACTCTAGCGAAGATAGCATGCCCAAACGCCGGCCCGAACTAGGTATCCACACATCACTCCCTTGTGCACTGTTCCGACGATGTTTGGATATCCTTTCACTGCTCTCTTAGCTTACACGCCTATGCAACTCTGACTTTAACTCTTATTTCTTCTGGAGATATCATCTGAAACAAGAAAATCCATTTTTTTAGCGAAGCATGATGGTGATACGGGATCTGGTACACATCCTGCACACCCGTATAACCTTGTAAGTATCTGTCCTCCGGTACAACATCAAGGTCGATTCCTCTTATTTGATCAACCATTCGCCGTGTCAAAAATGCAGAGGGGGATGCAAGGAGCACAAGTCCTGCACATCCAAGCAAGTGGTAACATGGTGTAGGACATTGAAGTATGTCTAGAGGGGGGGTGATTAGACTACTTGACAAATAAAAACTTAACTTTTTCCCAATTTTAGAGTTTGGCAGATTTTAGCTATTTTAGGACGAGTCAAGCAATCATCACACAATTCAAGCAAGCATGCAAAGAGTATATAGGCAGCGGAATTAAAGCATGCAACTTGCAAGAAAGTAAAGGGAAGGGTTTGGAGGATTCAAACACAATTGGAGACACGGATGTTTTTGGCGTAGTTCCGATAGGTGGTGCTATCGTACATCCACGTTGATGAAGACTTCAACCCACGAAGGGTAACGGCTGCGCGAGTCCACGGAGGGCTCCACCCACGAAGGGTCCACGAAGAAGCAACCTTGTCTATCCCACCATGGCCATCGCTCATGAAGGACTTGCCTCACTAGCGGTAGATCTTCACGAAGTACTCCTTGCCCTTACAAACTCCTTGGTTCAACTCCACAATCTTGTTGGAGGCTCCCAAGTGACACCTAGCCAATCTAGGAGACACCACTCTCCAAGAAGTAACAAATGGTGCGTTGATGATGAACTCCTTGCTCTTGTGCTTCAAATGATAGTCTCCCCAACACTCAACTCACTCTCTCATAGGCTTTGGATCTGGTGGAAAGAAGATTTGAGTGGAAAGCAACTTGGGGAAGGCTAGAGATCAAGATTCATATGGTAGGAATGGAATATCTTGGTCTCAACACATGAGTAGGTGGTTCTCTCTCAGAAATGGTAAGTTGGAAGTGTAGGTTCGTTCTGATGGCTCTCTCCACGAATGAAGAGGAGGTGGAGGGGTATATATAGCCTCCACACAAAATCTAACCGTTACACACAATTTACCAAACTCGGTGGGACCAAATCATTAAACTCGGTCGGACCGATTTAGTAAACCTAGTGACCGTTAGTGATTTTCGGTGGGACTGACATGCATCTCGGTGAAACCGATTCGGTTAGGTTAGGGCATAACGTAATCTCGGTAAGACCGATTAAACAAACTCGGTGAGACTGATTTGGTAATAAGCTTTCCAGAGAGTTGGTCAGGTAAACTCGGTGGGACCGATTTGCTCTTTTCGGTGAGATCGAAATGTTACAAAAAGGAAACAGAGAGTTTACATTGCAATCTCGGTGGGACCGATCGCTCACTTCGGTTAGACCGAAACGTTACAAAGGGAAACAGAGAGATTACAATCCCATCTCGGTGAGACCGAGATCCCTATCGGTAAGACCGATTTGCTTAGGGTTTGTGGCAGTGGCTATGACTTTTGGAATCGGTGGCGCCGGATAGGAAGAATCGGTGTGACCGATTTTGGCTTTGGGTATAGGTCATTTGTGGATGTGGGAAAGTAGTTGAGGGTTTTGGAGCATATCACTAAGAACATGAAGCAAGAGGCTCATTAAGCAACACCTCATCCCTCCTTGATAGTATTGGCTTTTCCTATAGACTCAATGTGATCTTGGATCACTAGAATATAAAATGAAGAGTCTTGAGCTTTTGAGCTTGAGCCAATCCTTTGTCCTTAGTATTTTGAGGGATCCACTTTCATCATCCATGCCGTGCCATTCGTTGAGCTTTCCTGAAATAATAGTCTTGGAATAGCATTAGCTCAATGAGCTATATGTTGTTATGAATTACCAAAACCACCTAGGGATAGTTGCACTTTCAATCTCCCTCTTTTTGGTAATTGATGACAACATATAGATCAAAGTCGACAAATGATAATAAGATTGAATGACATCGTCGCTTTGAGAAGTTTGTGATAAGCAAGAGCTCCCCCTAAATTTGTGCATGGGTTAATATCTGCTTTGGACTGCAAATGCACAATGAATTAGGCTCATGGGTTACTCTTCCATGTCACATACATCTTGGTGGAGCGCTCAAAATAATAAACAATGAATACATGCACTCATCACCAAGCATCGTGAATGATCACATAAGATAGATAGGATAATATCAAGCATGCATAAGTGTAGCTTATGATCAAACACATGATCATCAATGTCTCACAAGAATAGCATAGTATCTCAAGCACTCAAAAGCAAACAAGTTTAACCACCAAAGCAAGAGAGAACAAAAGCAACACTCTCTCTCTCGAAGCCTATGATCTTCACATTTTTCTCCCCCTTTGGCAACAAGTTACCAAAAAGTTCATAGAAAATGCATAGTGCTAGATCGACTCTCAGGCTTGATCTTCTGGTGGTGGTGTCCTGATAGCTCCTTGGACGAAGGCTTCAGTTGAAGTAGAGGGTGCTGGAGTGGATGCTGGAGCTGGTTGCACTAGAACTGTAGGGGCAGTAGCTGGTGCTGAAGTTGTTGCTCTAGTGTATGTCACTGGCACTGCAACTGACCTCTGGGCTCTAGGCACTCTGGCAAATGCATCAGTGGTTGTCTTGCCCTTCCTCTCCTGCATATCATCCTCCAGCTGCTCTACAACTGACTGATTCTCAGTTACTTTAACATCTAGATCATAGAATTTTTGTTCCATGATTCTTTCAAGGCTCTCCTGATTCTGAGTGAGGGTGGCCAGTCCTTTCTCAATCCTAAGAGTTGATGCTATCAAGTAACCAAGCTGCTCCTGTTTGGTTTTCAAGAAATATTCAGATGCCTCCCCTTGAGTTGGCATCTTGGCAGCCTTCTCCTTCTTTGCCTTCTCCTTCTTCTCCTGAGCTTGAACTGATTGTGGATCATCTTCATACATGACAACCTCATTGTCCTCAAAGTCTGGATAAAGTGGAAAATGTTCCTTATCCAACTGATATTTCGCTGTGCCCATCTTTGAGTTAATCAACTCCTGAATCTGAGGTGCATATCCACAGCTCCTCTTCTGATCTGTTGCGGTCCTCTTGATTGTTTCAATGATTAGGCTCATGACTTTGAACTTCTGTGGCACATCAAACACATGCAACATGTTGATGGCATGCCCTCTGATCATGTTATGGTCACCAGACTTGGGTAACAAAGTGTGCCTCAGAATCCAATTGATGGTTGGCAACCCTGATAGTAGGAAGTGAACTGATCCAAACTTGTGAGTCTCTACTGCCTTGTCTGGAATCTCCTTGTACATGTGAGCCATTGAATGGTGACCCAACTTCTTCTTTGCATAAATGTCCAGGTCATCCTCATCTTCCTTGGGGGCATTTATCAGACTTGCCCATTCTTCAACAGTGGATTGGTACCTTGTACCTTCAGACATCCAAACAATTCTACCATCTGGGTAAAAATGTGATGTGGAGTAGAACTGCATGATAATCTCATCATTCCAGTTGGTGAACTTCTGTCCAACAAAATCAGCAACTCCACAAGCAACAAAGCTTTCTTGCACTCCAGGATAGTGCTCTTCATTGTCCCTGATGTAGGTCCAGTTGACCCACCTCATGTCACAAACTATGGGCTTCTTGTCCAACAGAATTGTTTCATAAAAGTCCTGTTGTTCCTTTGTGTGGAACCTGTAGTCAACAGCAGTTCTTCTTCTTGAAGCATATGGATCTTCCATCCTCCACAGTCTCAGCCCTGAATCCTTCCTGATTCTCATGTCCTCAGCCACAGGATGGGCATCATTGTGGTCTGGTATCTTGGGCTTGAGCTTTCTTAGGACCTGTCCTTCTTCATCTTCATCTTCTGCAACATTGGGCACTGGGGCCTTGTTCTTCTCAGCAGCTGGAATACTCCTAGTATTCCTCTTTGGAACTTGCTTGGCCTTGGAGGCAGCTTTGGGTGCATCTTTGGGCTTGGATGTTGCAACCCCTGATCTGATTGCATCACCCATAAGCTTGGGTGTCTTAGGTGCTGGTGCAGCATCCTCTTCCTCTTCTGCATCCCTTCTCATAGTGGGCTTTCCAAGGACCTTGGCAGTTGTGGTTCTTGCTCTCTTCTTTTTCTTGTCCTGATCACCATCATCCTCTGATTCAATTGTGAACTTCATAGTTTCACCAGTGGGGACTTTCTGAGTTTTGGAAGAAGTGACTTTCTTCTCAGGTGCTTCTTTGGGTTGAGCCTGAGCTAGCACTTGAGTGTACTTTCTGGCCTTTGGCATTGGTGTCCTCTTGGCAGGAACTTTCTTCTTCAGACCTGGCTTAGTGCTATGTGCAGAGCCATATTCTTTCTTGAGCACCACTTTCTTGGAAGTGGCCTCATCTTCCTCAGCTTTGTAATCTTCATCCTCAGAATCTGAAGTTCTTTTCCTGCTTTTCCTAGTTGTAGCCTTAGGCAAATTGCTAGGAGTACTTCTGCTCCCATCATCTGTAGTTGAGGGACTAGTGGCCTGACTCAAGTCCATCTGCTCTTTTGACCTGTTCTGGCTGTCACTCTGATCAGACATACTGCAAAAGCTGACTGCTGACCCTGTGAAGAGTTATAGATGAGATAGAATAGATGAGCATCACAAAATGCAGAGATTTTTGCAAAAGAATGATTCAAAAGTTCAGTTTTAGTTTTCCACAGAAAGCATTTCAGATCAACCGATTTTCAAACTCGGTGATACTGAAGCAGTTTTGGAACCTAAACTGATGATCTCGGTTGGACCGAGTCTTAGTTCGGTGGCACCGAGACTGCTAGGGTTTCACCGAATCCTCAAATCGGTCGCACCGATTAGCAATTCTCGGTCAGACCAAGAGTCACTAGTGCAATGGCATAAGCCAAATCGGTGAGACCGAGTTTTTCAGCTCGGTGGGTCCGAGATGGTTTCGGCGGAAACCTAACCCTAAAAATTTGAATCTCATCTAATCTATGGACTACTTTGGTTGGATAGAGGAGTTTCAATCGTGGCAAGATTTAATAAAAGTACAATGTGCTTGGAATCAGATGTGGATAGCACAAAGATCAAGTCCATACCCTAACTTGGCAGTGGACTTGCTATGGCGACAACGACGGGGACGAAATCCGTTGACGGCGGCGGAGACCAGCGACAGGAGGCTGCTGGCGACGAGGAGACAATCCAGAGACCTCCGATGGCAGAGCGAGCTATTGCGGGGGCGAAGGGTTTCGGAGAAATTTCCAAAATTTTGCCCGTGGCTATATATAGCCCGACCCTGTCGGTGTGACCGAGTGGAACAACTCGGTGGCACCGAGATGCATAACTGTGTTCAGTTACAGCAAATCGGTGAGACCAAAAAGTTCAAATTGGTTGTACCGAGATTGAAAACTCAGATCAACTTAATGATCTCGGTAGGACCGAAATGGAGGAATCGGTCTGACCGAGAATCACAAAGAGGTCTTGGAAGTTTAAGTCTATGACGAATCGGGGACTCCGAGTGCTCCTCACACAGAGTGGTTCGAATCTGACTTGATCAAATTTTTTGATGTAGCATGAATAGAGTTTGAGATGAGAAAAGCACAGATAGCTAAAGAAGGTTCTTAGGCATTCTTGTCCATCCACTTGGCAAAAAGAAAAGAAACCAAACAATCAAAACAACAAGTGGATGTCCTTGAATGAGTAAAATATGCACCAACATGCTCACACAATAAGATGGCAAATGAAATATGTGGCAAAGCAAGAACAACCAATTCTAGCATCTATCAAACAATTGGCGATGACTAGGTCATCTATATATGAGTATATTGACTTAGGAGTCAAATGAGAACATTTGATCATAAGTCATACTCATCGTTTAAGCTCAAGTGGGGTTACCACTTTTACATAATGCATTAATGTGTTCACACCTTTAGAGTTGCTTTGACTCAATTCTTAGAGTTAAGCTCCCCCTAGATGTGAGATCCCCCCTTAGAGGGATGAACTAACCTTGGGTTTTGTCGATGATGACTTCATGTAGGTGTTGAAGATGTGGATGCTCAATGTTGGTGTAGATCATTTGGAGCAATCCTTTGGAGTGAGTTGCACTTTCAACTTAAGTACATGGGTTAGTCCCACAAGGAACAAACAAGAATATCCATAGACATAGAGTGATGCACACACAAGATTATGTCCATGAATTCATTAGGTTACCTTGTCCCTTGACTTACCAACATGAGGGTTTATGACTCCTTGAACTAGTGCAAGATGTGGAAGTTGATTGCACTTGTTCTTGCCAAAATGATATGAGTGAAGAATGTTGGCGGAGTCACCCTCAAGAACTCTCTAGTTCTTCTTCTTCGGGATCCACATCATCTTGATGGGAATCCTCGGAGTTGCAGTTGTACTTGATGAAGTAGAACTTGACGTAGTCTTGGGAACCCACTTGAACGAGGCTTTAGGTGCTTCTTCAAATGCATCAATCTCTTCTTGAAGCTTGTCCTTGCCTTTGTTCTTATGGTCCTGTGGTGGAAGATCATCTTGAGCTTGTGTTCCCTTGAAGGAAGTAGGATCATACTTCTCTTGTTGAGGAACAAACTTCGTCTTGGGGTATTGATCTTCTTCCCACTCAACTCCATTGGCATTGAACTTTCGTTCAAAACCAACACCTTGATTCTTCCGGTGCCTTCCTTGCTTGCGTACAATTTCCTCGAATTGCTTACTCCCGGCAAGGCTCTTGTAAACAACATTCTTTATAATTCCCTTCAATAAGCTATTTTCTTGCTCAGGTGTAACTTGGCTAAGAGAATCATTAGTGGAATCAAGAGAACTACTAGAAGCAACAATATTGGATTTGACATTATTATTGTTACTACTAGAGGAAGTATCGTTCTTGTACTTGTTACTAGACTTGGCTTGAGGCATGTAAGTAGATAAGAGTAAACGCTTGGCAATTTAAGAAGAACTTTTCTTGCGAAGATCATCATTGATTGCTTTTAAGAACTCATGCTCTTGCTCAAGATTAAGCTTTTCAAAGCGTAATTTCTCATGAGCCCTTAAAAGTTCTCGATGATCTTCATAGATAGTTTCATGAGCAAACTTAAGAGAGTTTAGTTCTTTAGTTAGAAGCTCAATCTTCTCCTTATCATTGTATTCGTTTTATCTTGATTAGCATGATTAATTGATGTTTCATCATAGTATTCATCACTAGAGTTGTCAACAAGTAAATCATCATCCACAAGCAAGTCATCTTCATCACTATTGAAATCAACATACTCGGGATGTGTTACCTTTGGACCTTTGGCCATGAAGCATCTTCCAACACCTTCATTTGGTGAGTCAAATATGTTGTAGGAGTTGGTTGACACAAGTGCTAGACCGGCAACACCTTCATCTTGAGTATATTCGGAGTCGGAGTGATAGCTTCTCTCGGAGTGATTGTCGGAGTCGGAGCCGGATACCCATTCACCAACATGAGCTTGATGTCTTCGTTTTGTGTAGCTCCTTGATGACTTGTCCTTCCTTTCCGAATCCTTGCTTCTCCGTGAGGGTCTTTGTTCATAACGATCATCTCTACTCCTCCTCTCTCTTGGTGGTGATTCTTCTCTTTTGCTCCTTCTTCTTGGAGAATCTTCTCTTCTTTTGTAGGGTGTCATACACTCATTGGAGTAGTGTCCGGGTCTCCCACAATTGTAGCAATTGCGCTCTCGACTAGAAGATCTTTTGTCATTGTAAGACCTAGACTTGGAGCTTCTTTCTTTGCTTCTACTCTTGTAGAATTTGTTAAAGTTCTTCACCATTAAGCTCAATTCTTCATTGAAGGTTGGTTTCTCACTTGATGATGTGGGGGCTTCACTTGAGGCTTTGTAAGCACCACTTGACTTGTTGTGAAGTTCCTCCTTATCCTTGAGTGACATCTCATGAGCATCAATTCTTCCAATGACTTCCGTTGGCTTGAGATCTTTGTAGTTTGGCATCATTTGAATCAATGTGCACACAGTATCATACTTTTCATCCAATGCTCTTAGAATCTTCTTGATGATGAATTTGTCGGTCATCTCTTCACTCCCTAAGCCAGCAATCTCATTTGTGACAAGAGCAAGCCTAGAGTACATTTCAGCGACACCTTCACCATCCTTCATTTTGAACTTGTCAAGCTGACTTTGGAGCACATCCAACTTGGATTCCTTGACAGACTCGGTACCTTCATGCATATCAATCAAAGTATCCCAAATTTCCTTTGCATTCTCAAGACGACTGATTTTGTTGAATTCTTCGGGGCACAATCCGTTGAAGATGATATCACAAGCTTGAGCGTTGTATTGCAGCATCTTCAATTCTTCCGCATTAGCTTCACGGTTCGGTTCTCTCCCATCAAAGAATTCACCTTGCAATCCAATACAAATAATTTCCCAAACGGCGGGGTTATGTCAAAGAATATGCATTTTCATCTATTCTTCCAACTAGCAAAATTAGTACCATCAAAGTAAGGACCTCTACGGTGATAATTTCCCTCGCTAGATGCCATACTCTCCTAGGTTGTGAAACCAAGGCTATGACCACCAAAAGCTATGGAAATCAAAGCAAATGGAGACCAAAGCTCTGATACCACTTGTAGGACCTTGAAGTATGTCTAGATGGGGGTGATTAGACTACTTGACCAATAAAAACTTAACCTTTTCCCAATTTTAGAGTTTGGCAGATTTTAGCTATTTTAGGACAAGTCAAGCAATCATCACACAATTCAAGCAAGCATGCAAAGAGTATATAGGCAGCGGAAATTAAAGCATGCAACTTGCAAGAAAGTAAAGGGAAAGGTTTGGCGGATTCAAACGCAATTGGAGACACGGATGTTTTTGGCGTGGTTCCGATAGGTGGTACTATCGTACATCCACGTTGATGGAGACTTCAACCCACGAAGGGTAACGGCTGCGCGAGTCCACGGAGGGCTCCACCCACGAAGGGTCCACGAAGAAGCAACCTTGTCTATCCCACCATGGCCATCGCCCACGAAGGACTTGCCTCACTAGCGGTAGATCTTCACGAAGAAGGCGATCTCCTTGCCCTTACAAACTCCTTGGTTCAACTCCACAATCTTGTCGGAGGCTCCCAAGTGACACCTAGCCAATCTAGGAGACACCACTCTCCAAGAAGTAACAAATGGTGCACTGATGATGAACTCCTTGCTCTTGTGCTTCAAATGATAGTCTCCCCAACACTCAACTCTCTCTCTCTCTCATAGGTTTTGGATCTGGTGGAAAGAAGATTTGAGTGGAAAGCAACTTGGGGAAGGCTAGAGATCAAGATTCATATGGTAGGAATGGAATATCTTGGTCTCAACACATGAGTAGGTGGTTCTCCCTCATAAATGGTAAGTTGGAAGTGTAGGTTCGTTCTGATGGCTCTCTCCACGAATGAAGAGGAGGTGGAGGGGTATATATAGCCTCCACACAAAATCTAACCGTTACACACAATTTACCAAACTCGGTGGGACCGAGTCGTTAAACTTGGTCGGACCGATTTAGTAAACCTAGTGACCATTAGTGATTTTTGATGGGACTGACATGCATCTCAGTGAGACCGATTCGGTTGGGGTTAGGGCATAACATAATCTTGGTAAGACCGATTACACAAACTCGGTGAGACCGATTTGGTAATAAGCTTTCCAGAGAGTTGGTCAGGTAAACTCGGTGGGACCGATTTGCTCTTTTCGGTGAGACCGAAATGTTACAAAAAGGAAACAGAGAGTTTACATTGCAATCTCAGTGGGACCGATCGCTCACTTCGGTTAGACCAAAACATTACGAAGGGAAACAGAGAGATTACAATCCCATCTTGGTGAGACCGAGATCCCTATCGGTAAGACCGATTTGCTTAGGGTTTGTGGTAGTGGCTATGACTTCTGGAATCGGTGGCGCCGGATAGGAAGAATCGATGTGACCGATTTTGGCTTTTGGGTATAGGTCATTTGTGGATGTGGGAAAGTAGTTGAGGGTTTTGGAGCATATCACTAAGCACATGAAGCAAGAGGCTCATTAAGCAACACCTCATCCCTCCTTGATAGTATTGGCTTTTCCTATAGACTCAATGTGATCTTGGATCACTAAAATATAAAATGAAGAGTCTTGAGCTTTTGAGATTGATCCTTTGTCCATAGTATTTTGAGGGATCCACTTTCATCATCCATGCCATGCCATTCATTGAGCTTTCCTGAAATAATAGTCTTGGAATAGCATTAGCTCAATGAGCTATATGTTGTTATGAATTACCAAAACCACCTAGGGATAGTTGCACTTTCACATGGACTTGTACATGGAACATCCCAAGCACAAGCAGAGCTGTAGTGAGCCTGTACAACAAGCTAGCGTAAGTCCCTGCATTTCATTTAATTCGTGCTGGCATTCGTGTATGATTTGTGTGCAGTGGCGGATCCATGAATTCAAGTTACCAGGGGCGAACTTTTAACTTAAAAAATATGAAGGCACTTGCACTCCGGAAATCAACATAACTTGAGAAATGTGAAGCTACATGCACTTTGAAAACCAGCTAATGATCCAAAGTAGTTCAGATTATAAACACTAAATGATGCAAGCACCAAAAAACACAAAATGCAACATGGTGTACAAGGACTACAAACATGGTATGTACCTGCTTGAATTATTCGTTCTCTGGCTGAAAATATCGAAGTGTAATTGCACCTATAACCAGTGCGCAAACTGCATATCAATATATCTATACTACACAAGTATGCTAATAGTTTCAAACAACAGATTAGAAAAGTATTTATGCTATGTTGTCATGATACGGGGACTTTTTGGTAGATGGCCTCGACGTTTGCTCAAGTTATGAAAATGCACTATAATTTGTTTGTCATCAATGCCTACAAATCTCTGTCTCCCTCAACATAGCATATCATCATTAGACACTAAATCCTTCAATGAGCTTGCAAAATGCTTGCATTAGATCCCTCATTAGACACTATATGTTCATCACCAGGAGCATGTAAAATGTTTGCATCAAATCCTTCATTAGCAGTCTGTTCATTAGACACTTCAGGCTCAAGAACAACATGAGCTTGTATGTTTGCATCGGAAACTTGATTAGATAAATCAGATTCAGTCGGTTCAGTATTGATTGAGGGAGTTATAAAATAAGTAGAAATTGGTTTCATTTTCTCATAGATTCCCTACATACAAGCAGTTTTACAACACCGTTAGATTTAACTATTGGCCAGAAATTGAAGAGTTGAATTAGATATAATCAGGGATGTGATGTACCTGATCGTTGCGCATGTTACTCTTGCAAGTTGCGACTGTCCGTTTACGCAAGCTCGATGTCATGCCCGTGCTGCCGCCGCTGCCTCCCACGCAGGCTACACCCGGGGTTGGATCTTCATCTTCTTGTCCTTCCGCTCGCTTGAAGCCCGGCGACCGCCCTCCAACGAGGGCGCGAGGAAGTTCTGTGTCGGTCTGTCCAGTGGCGGCTACGTTAGGAGCGAACCAGACTGGAGGCTGGAGCGAATGAATTGGGATTTTTCCAGCTGTCGATTGATATGGGAGGCACCCGTTGGGGCCGCGAGCCTGCTATAGTGCCTGCCTTGCACTTATGTTATTGGCCCATCCAAATTGAAACATTTTTCTTCATTTTTTACATTGCCTGCACGTGCGTTGGGACGAACAAAACTAGCCTGGGCCAACCTGGACGACTCAAACTAGGTGCACACTTTCCAGCCACCTGAGGTGGCCACCCATACCAGGCCCTGTGGTGGCGTCGCCCCTTTTTGCGTGTATGATTGGGTAGTGAAAAATATTCCAGTGGCGCTTTTGATTTACCCACAGAATGGTTGAATTGCTTGTTTCTATGAATTGAGTTCGCCAATAACGTGAAGGATGCCAGTCTTTTCATCCTATTATAGATTGCTTCGATCTCGATATGCCAAAAGTAATCACATGAAATATACAGTAAAAGCCAGTGTGATGTGTGTGGCTACAACTAGTCTGACTACACGTCCTCATATAACATATCAAGGACGCACCATCTTACCAGATTAACCATTCAACTTACCAATGCAGTGTGGGAAGAAAGAAGTATTGGGACTGTGTATCCAAGCAATTGATGCCATGGACTCCTTGGTACAACCTTGTAAGCGAAAAAGAAGTTGTAATGTACATGTACAAAGAACTAGCATAAGTACAGTTACCTGCTTCTCGGAATTTTAGTTAGCCACTTATTGCAAAATTGTTCAATTATGTTGCTTGGCTTAATTTAGTTTGCTACTGATTACATAATGCCATAGCCTGTTAATCCTATTGTAGACTGCGCCTATCTATGTGTTTGATACTTACTATTAGGAATTACCTGTTTGCCTTAACTTAAATATCTACTTGTTTGTTTAACTGCTTTGCTGCTGCAACAGCGGGTTATGATGATGTTAATAACTACTTCTCAGCATCCAATTGGAACTCTTTAATTCCTTGTTTGTTTAACTGGTTTGCTGTTATAACTCCTAGTTGAGATGTTTTGCTAACTTCAATTTTTCTTAATCCAATCAGAACTTTAATGGCAAAACAGGTTAGCCCAAGATCAAAGAGCGAGGTCCCCATGGACGTTGCATCATCCCACAGTAGTGGCACCGGCCCAATCGTGCATTATGAATTGCCAACTGCTGATGCTCTAGAGGCTAAACTAGTGGTAGAAAGAGATTCTGCTTCTGCACTTAGATATGAAGTTGACATGTTGAGGAAGCAAACAGCACAATCACAAGCAGTACTCAAGACAACCATTAAATATTTGGTGGATTTCAAAACCAAGCAAGTTGAGACTGACCACATTGTTAAGGTCCTGAAGGAAAAAAGGAAATTAAATTCCCACTTGGTAAATAATAGGTCAAATGTTCTTTCCATTGTTGAATAACCTTTGTGTTGTTTGTTCATGTAATCAATCAAACCATTTGTTTTAGAGATCATGTAATAATTGTTTTTTTGTTTTTTGGTTTTTGGTTTGTAATTTTATTTGAGCACAAGTTTGTATTAATTGATAAGACTCAGAGACATTTCATTTGGATTGTTGTGGCAGACCTACAAATATGCCAATTGGGCTGAATGTGCATTCAGCACTAATAGAAGTATAGATGGACCATAACTGGCACACATAAGAAAGGGCCAAGATGCTGGCTAAAAAAAGGATGTTGTTGTAGCAAAAAAAGTACAGCGGCCTGGCTTATGTATGTTAGTTGATATTATTGATCCATATACTCTATAAGTGTATATATGTATGTTAGTTCTATACATTCTTGGTTGATTGACTCGGTATTTGAATCTTGATACATCGCTTGTGTACATATCTAAATGGGAGTACACATTATGCTGCGTGTGACATTTGAGTTGGACATGAAGTGTTCCAAATATTCGAATTCACCTTAAAACTGGATTCTAGCTTCTGAATTTGAGAATCGGCATTTGTAAACCATATTCATATATGACAGTGGAATACATCTTATTCGTCCTTTTGAAGATTTATAAAAACACATAGAATGATTTATAAAGATTCATATAGGAATACAAAATGGATTCGAATTTAGTTGCCAGGGTAAACGTGGATGCTTATTGTCCCAAAATTCGAAAGAAGCGGCAAAATGTACACTCCCACGTCGGCTGCCCGAAGCCAAGTGTTTGGGAGATGGAAATTAATGTCTACCCATTACACGGACAATCCATCGGCCCGATTTCCACTGCTCTAAATAGGGGTAGGTTAGTAACTTCAATTAGACGTGACACGACCGCCTTTGAGCCCATTCCGACACGGTGGGCGTCAAACATGGGCGGCACAACACATTTGATTCAAGCTCGTCCGAAAGACCTATGTTTCTCCCTCCATTCCCCATTCATACACGATGGGCGGCAAAACAAACTCGACTCGGCCGAAATCGATGTAGGCAAATATTTTCAATAGGGGCAGGTTTGTAACTTCACTCAGACGTGACCCAACCGCCCTACCTGTCAGCCCCTTTCATACACCATGGGTGCCAACCACCCTCTCCTCGCCCAAAATCGCTCTGGGCAAATATTGGCGAGATGCGAGATTACCGTCCTATACCCAACCGACGAGACGTCCAAATTTTAAATGGGTGCTAAGTTCGTAACTTTCCCATATTTCAGACAGGCGTGTCCCAAAAACATGGTTCCCCGTACCTCTCCCTCCATTTTCCCATCCATACACCATCCGCGCTAGAACACCCCATCCCACACCAGCCTCTGTCCGCCACCCCATCCATCGCCGCTGTCCTCCACCACATCCATCGCCAACGTCCTCCACCATGCCGGAGCGCCTACCAAGACCGCATCGTCCACTGCTAGATGTGGACATTTCTCATCCATGGCGACAGACCAATAGCCTTGCATCGCGTCCTCTTGCTTCATCGGCGTCGTCGTCCTCTTTGCCGGGGCCGCTCACACAACCTTCTCTTCCACCGCAACGGGACTTATCCCCCAATGCACCCGTCTACTGTCGTAGATCTGCTTCAACACCACCGACAGCCATCGCACCCCCGATGCCTACACGGCGCCGCAAGAGAGGTGGTACTTCATATCTCCTCAACTTTTTGATCTTAACCAGAAAATAGATCTTAACTTGGTTACTCTACTTTCTTTTCAGCTCTTAGAATTTAGTTCTCAGTTCAAAGCAAACAATGGATGCTAAATATCATTTCTTTGGTTTGCAGCTTCAAATCTGCCATGGCATAGCCATAATACGGTTTAATTGATCATGCTTAGGGTTTAATTGATCATGTTGGTTCCGTGGTGGTTTCTTTAATAGAAATCGGAGGGGAAACCCTCTTTTGCTAAAAAAATATGCTTAGAGTTTCCCCCTTTTATGATCACTATACGATCAGAATACGTGCTTCGTGTCATAATAACACTGCTCCACCCATCAAGCTAAAAAAGCTTAGTTGTTCAAATACGAATCTGATATTATTAAAACAGAGTTGTTTAATTATGGTCAGCTAAATGTTCCTAAATTAGTTTTGAAAATGCATGTTCGGCACTCGGGTGTGTATCTCTACAGGGTGCCCTTGGTGGGCCGGCCCACCCTGGGATTTTGGGTCGTCCCAGGCCCCGATTCCCATCTGTTCTGCTGCGCGCTTCCGATCTCTACTCGCCCCCAGCCGCCTGCCTCGCCGGCGACTTGCCATCCGCGGACGGCATGACTCTAGGAGGAGACGCCGGACTAACAGGAGGCCAGGAGCCGCTCGCCCAACAGTGTCAGCGCTGCCCGGGGGCGCCGCCGTGCCTACCTTCCCAGTCAGTTCAGGGCTCAGGCGTGCAGCATCCACCAAGCCAACCCGATTTATCCTGAGATACATCCTCAACACTCAGCAGCCACTCCTCATCACCCATTTTCTAATTGATTCATTACTCATTAGGCAGGACTGTCATTAGGGTTTGTTGTGTGCTCAGTGCTACCTACACTTAATGGTTCAGATGTATTTCGGTAATCTTTAGTACCTCTAAAGTTCATAGGGTTTTCAAAATTCCGGCCCTCGGAACAGACACTAGTCATTTTGGATTGTTGATCATAGTGACATTGAACGAAATTACTACTGCAAGCCAGGGTTGTTGACAATTTTACTTGTCTTTCTTACTCATTCGATATAATATCCAATTATTCACGTCGATTAGTTGCAAACAATAAGTGCTAGACAAACTTCTTCATTCAGATTTTGGACGGTCTCTTACTGCAGTTACAATTCTGCATACTTGTCCTAGTAAGCTGACAAGTAAATGATTGATTCACTACATCTATGTTTGCCTTGTCATATTTGTTGTCAATATTCTTTTAGGGTGGACCACCCTGTTTCTAAATACTGGAACCGTAGACATGAGTGAATAGTATTTCTCTATGTGATCTCCTCCGTCATGTGTGGGCAACGAACACTGCATTGTATAGAAGGAAAGTGTCATTTCCAGCTTTTACATAGGTTTTGATCTTTTACATGGAATACAATCTGCCTACTTGCTTTGTGTTGCACTACCAACACTCCACCCTTGAAGCTAAACATTATGCCACTCATAATTGCTTAGTTTATTTGTTAAATTACGAATTTCATATGATTCTAGTGTTCCTACTTCAGTTTTGAAATGTGTGCCTGCCTGTTATAGAGACATAAGGGGTTTGTATTTCTGTGTGTGGTCTGGTCAGCACGGTTGGGGGTGAACTTTGCATATGGAGGGGTTTATAGGGAGACACTCTTCGAGTTGAATCGGCAATGCATTCCATAGATAATCTGACTACTTTTTATGTTTTCATGAATCTAAGATTCTGAACAGCAGCATAATGATTATGAGCTTGCGCGCATGAAAAGAATAAAGCAGAACAATGCCATGGCTGTCAAACTTGGCATTAAGGGACTGAAATCAAGTCTGGATGCAATGCAATGCAAACGCTCTCCACCTACAGATTCATGCTCAGAATATGATCCTAATAGTGATTCTGAGCTAGAGGGAGACCTAAGTCAATGTAGCTCCCTAGTGGAGGAGTCAGAGGAAGATGCCCTATCTTATTCACCCATCAAGGTACTTGCTCTAACTTTCCAAGGTTATGTTGCTCGCACATATCTTGCAACTGATGCTTTGCATTGCTTCTACTTTGTTGAACTACCATTAGCTTAGTTTACACATCGTGTATGTGAATACGCCCTGCCTATCCATTTTCAGTACATATTCCATCTATCATCATACCATATTTATCCATTCAAATGTTGTTCTTCTGTATCAGACGTTCAAAAGGAAGAGGGCGATTGTTGGTCGTGGAGGAGCACAAGCAAAGTATTTGGAAAAGGTAGTGGCACCTGATAAATCAAATAGCCCATTAGGTGTAGTTGCAATATCACCTGACCCACAAAACACCCCAACTCTAGCAGACTCTAGCCCTACTATACTGGTCATTTCTGATGCCCCAACTCAGCAGAACCCAACTGCAGCAAACAATATGATTATGCCAGTTGACATAGCACCAGCTGTACGATGCAAAACCCCCATTCCAGCAAAGAGTACACCAAATCTAGTTGCCAAATCCCTTTTCGAACCAGAGAGAGCCCCAATTGCAGCAAATAGGACCCCTGTTCCATTTCTTCCTAGTTTAGAAGACAAAGCTTATGTTGTTGTCAGGAACTTTGTGTGCATCTTTCCTTCATGGAAAGATTATACCATAGACATAGAACAATTTCCAGTCTTCCTCCGCAACTTACGCATAAGTAATGTACTAATGTTATTCATGGTCATTACTGCATATGTTTCTGCTGACAGAAGACACAAGATTTCATTCTTTTAAATAGGCGAGGAGCAAACTGGATTGTGATGACGAGCAAGGGTTGGTTGCACTTTTCAAGCACTCATTGATGAAGTATCGTTCCTACCTGAGGCAACACACTTCGATGGCAAGCCTCTGAACGAATTTCTGTAAAGTCTCTGGTGCTACATTTATCCGACGGTGACTGGAATAATCTTGTTACACATTGGTCTCGGCTGCAGCGTAAGGTACTGTCTATGATATCACATCACAATTTGAACTACATTTCTGCATTTGCCTTAATGTCTCACTTGTACGAAAACTGTTAGCAGAAGAACATTCGTTCTCAAGTGTCCACAGAATCTCGCTACTATACTGCACACTGCATTGCTCTTGTGAGTACCTCTTGCCTTGTATGACCATACTTACTTTCATAGCTGTTTGATTATCTAGCATCACTGCACATGTTAGCCTCGTAATCGTCCATTTTGTAGACATTATAAGATCCGTATGGACTCTTACATAAATTTAGAATCAACCCAATCCTTTTGAAGAGGTTTAGCTCTGCAGTCCTCTTGTAAGGACTGGACGTGGTCTATCACTGTACTTACATTAACAGCTACTCCCTCCGTCACAAAATATAAGAACGTTTTGTATAGTACACTAGTGTTCAAAACACTCTTGTATTATGGGAAGAGGGATTGGTTCATTTTGTAGCATTATGCATCTTATCTCCCTCGCCCACCATTTACTAAAAAAGATCAGATCTATATTTAATCTTACCAACAAGTAGAATACACAGACAATGCCAGTGCAGAAGTGTAGCCCATTGATCTTGTCAGTACATTTTGTCCTATAACGCTTGTACTTCCAGGGATTGGTAGTTGATTATGTAGCATCAATCTGCATCTTATCTTCATTATCCTCTATCCCTTCCAGTATTATCATATCTATAATTACTTTCTACAAAATGTAGAGTACAGGAATGCTTATGAAGAAGATTATGTGCTGAAATTCTTGAGTTATCCTTCCCTTGACATGGAGAAGGGCATTATAAAGCCGGTGTTAACTATTAATGTACGTCAGTCCTTCTAAAGCCTTTATCCTCAATTGTTGTTTAATTTTCTCATACTCCCTATCGTTTACTGCTGTTTAGTTTGTTGTTTCTACCAAAATGCATGTTTGCAAGAACCGTAAGTTCTAAGTTCTACTTGTAAAACCAAATTCCTTATTCATATCATGCACATTACTTAATACTCCCTATATGTATGCTTGTTTTTGTGGATCTATAATCCAGTGTGTGGTGAAGCAGCCCACGTTTGCACCTTGTCATCTCATGTTTTATCTTATTGATGTGGCTGATGATATGAACAACATGCCATGCACATTATCCAAAATAGATACAATGATTTTCTTTGCCCTTCATCTATGCTTGTTATGTTGACATGGTAATCCAGTAGTGTGGTGAAGCTCCCCGCATTATGAACAATGCCAAAATATGCTAATGATATTTTGAACTTACTCTTTATTTTCTAATTTGAAACTGGATGGAATTGACAACACAGTTATCATCTTTGTTTATACATGTGCAAAACCTGTCATCTCTCTGCTTTGTTGTAGGGTGATATGCCTGATGGCATGCACAAGTCTGCTGAAGGTTGTGAGACAAACGCAACATATATTGCAGCAAAGAAAGCAAAACATCTTGAAGATAGCGAGACAACCCCAAAGTCTTGTCTTGATGCAGTGTTCAAGTTACTTGAGATTAACAGTCATACAAGCTCACATAATTCATTATTTGAATCAGTTCGACTTCTTCAGTCCCAAGTTCTAGCAGAAAGGCATTCTGCAACTCAACTTCGACTTGAAGTCCTATCTCTAAGAAAGATTGCGGAGAACACCAATGAGAACCTCATCGCTAAACAGCTACACCTGGAAGCTATGACCGACATGCTAGGTTGGTCTCACAGCCTTGCTCAGCAGCTTGCGCAGCCGTTCCTCCGCAAGGCTAACCTTTCTTGAATTGTCTTGGAAGTGGTCTCGGTTCAGTATTATTTTGTTACGCTGCAATGGTGCCCAGTTTTTGTAATATGCTTCTTTGTTGCACTTTATGATCACTGGTGGCGAACTTCGATGCCCAATGGATGTAATCTACCTTAAATCCTTTATTGTATAGTGTAGGTTTATTATTAGTTACTATGCCGTAATTTCTTTATTGTATAGAGTAGGTTTGTTCTTAATTCATACTAGTTACTGCCATCATTCACTATCTGGAAAAAATTCAGATGTAGTCGACCGGGCCAAAACATTCGACTCTAACGGGCCTGGTTTTTAGCGGGCCACAATTGGGCCAGCCTGCGTCTTTCTTGGGCCCGAATGATTGGGGCCTTCACACAATGCGCCAGGCCCAAACTTACACCAACCTATATTTTAGTTTGGCCTTTTGTCGGCCCAGCACTTAGTTTGGCCTAGGTAGCGTTGGGCCATTAACATGTTGAATATTGTACTAGCATGTTATGGCCGAGATGAAACCACGGGCCTTTAGCAGGCCAAAATGCATGTTGGGCCTCAATTTTCACTAGTCGTCGATGGGCCTTCAGCAGGCCGAAATGTAGACTAGGCCTTTTTGGGCCCGGTTAGCTCACGGGCCGTTACCAGGCCGAAACATATCTCGGGCCTTAGTTGGCCCACTAATACCATGGGCCTTTAAGAGGTCGAAAGCTTAGTACAGGCATCAACGGGCCGAATTACGCGACTGGCCTTTAACAGGCACAAAGTCATGTTGGGCTTAACTGTTGCCACCTTTAGCACGGGCAGTTAGTGGGCCCGATGTCCTGTCGGACCATATATGGCCCATGGGTAGCACGGGCCATTCCCAGGCCGAAAGTCACACCGGGCTGAAATGGGCCCATGTCTACATCAGGCCTCTAACAGGCCGAAAGTCACTGGGCTGTAGTTGGGCCCAAATATTCGGCAACAATTAACGGGCCAGATCTGGCTTCGGGCCACAAATCGGCCCAAATATTGGGCGAACAATTAACGGGCCAGATCTGGCTTCGGGCCGTAAATGGGTCCAAATATTGGGCGAACAATTAACGGGCCAGATCTGGCTTCGGGCCGTAAATGGGCCTTTATTAAGCAGGGCATTATTAGGCTGGCCCACTAGTACCTGATTAAGTACTACGGGCCTTTGACTGGGCCGGCCTTTTTAACCTATATGGGCCTCTGTTGGGCCCAGCCATGTGTCGACGTATCATAGGCATGTCTCCTCCAATGGACGGGCGACATCTGTCCCACTGACGAGCTGACAGGTGTTCCCTTCGGCCAATCGGAATTTTACACGTGGAAATTTCCCATTGGTCCGGGCTGTTAACGGGTTATCGGATCCAAAATCCGACCCGATAGCTTAACGGCGTTCCGCTACGGTGGATGCCACGTGTCGGTCACCCTTGATGAAAGCACTTCTGTGATGCGCGATTTATCGTCATGGAAGTGGACACTTCGTTGATGATAATTTTGGTAATGTCATGGAACACTTCTACAACAGCACATGTATGACTATCTTGATTCTGTCATAAAATCGTCATGGATGTACATGCTTGACAAAAAACGCGACCTACTGTGACAAACACGTATCATCACGGAAGTGTATTTTTTTGTAGTGTATCAATGTGAGTGAGTAGGGATTGCCATGCAATGGATGCACTAGAGCTATAAATATATGAAAGCTCAATAAAAGAAACTAAGTGGGTGTGCATCCAACTTGCTTGCTCACGAACACCTAGGGATTTTGAGGAAGCCCATCATTGGAATATACAAGCCAAGTTCTATAATGAAAAATTCCCACTAGTATATGAAAGTTACAACATAGGAGACTCTCTATCATGAAGATCATGGTGAGACTTTGAAGCACAAGTGTGGAAAAAAGATAACAACATTGTCCCTTCTCTCTTTCTCTCTTTTTTTTCTTTTTTTTCTTTTTCTTTTTTGGTGGGCTTCTTTGGCCTCTTTTTTCTATTTTTTTATTTGGGCTTCTTTGGCCTCTTTTATTATTTATAAAGTCCGAAGTCTCATCCCGACTTGTGGGGGAATCATAGTCTTCATCATCCTTTCCTCACTTGGGACAATGCTCTAATGATGAAGATCATCACATTTTTATTGACTTACAACTAAAGAATTACGACTCAATACTTAGAACAAAATATGACTCTACATGAATGCCTCCGGCGGTGTACCGGGATATGCAATGAATCAAGAGTGACATGTATGAAAAATTATGAAGGTCGCCTTGCCACAAATACGATGTCAACTACATGATCATGCAAAGAGCAATCTGACAATGATGGGGCGTGTCATAATAAACGGAATGGTGGAAAGTCGCATGGCAATATATCTCGGAATGGCTATAGAAATGCCATAATAGGTAGGTATGGTGGCTGTTTTGAGGAAGGTAAATGGTGGGTGCGTGATACCGGCGAAAGTTGCGCGGTATAATAGAGGCTAGTAATGGTGGAAGGGTGAGAGTGCGTATAATCAATGGACTCACATTAGTCATAAAGAACTCACATACTTATTGCAAAAGTCTACTTTCCCTCGAAGCAAAGTACTACTACACATGCTCCTAGGGGAAGGATTGGTAGGAGTTAACCATCGCGCGATCCCGACCTCCACACATAAGGAAGACAATTAAAAGAGCACCCCATGCAACAAATTTGTCACACAACTTTTACCATACGTGCATGCTATGGGACTTGCCAACTCCAACACAAGTATTTCCCAATTACATAATTACCCAACTAGCATGACTCTAACATTACCACATTTATATCTTCAAACAATTATCAAGCATCAAATTGATCATAGTGTTTGATGCACTTTCTATGATATTTTTATTATACCCAACTTGGCTGCTCATCATTCTAGGACCAAATTTATAACCATAGCAAATACCATGCTGTTATAAAAGACTCTCGAAATAATATAAGTGGACCATGAGAGATCAACAATTTCTACAAAATTAAACCACCGCCGTTCTCTAAAATATATAAGTGAAGCACTAGAGCAAATCTATCTAGCTCAAAAGATATAAGTGAAGCACATAGAGTATTCTAATAAATTCCAAATCATGTGTGTCTCTCCCAAAAGGTGTGTACAGGAAGGATGATTGTGGTAAACTAAAAAGCAAAGACTCATATCATACAAGATGCTCCAAGCAAAACACATATCATGTGGCGAATAAAAATATAGCTCCAAGTAAAATTACCGATAGACGAAGACGAAAGAGGGGATGCCTTCCGGGGCATTCCCAAGCTTAGGCTTTTGGTTGTCCTTGAATATCTTGGGGTGCCATGGGCATCCCGAAGATCAGGCTCTTGCCACTCCTTTTTCCATAGTCCATCAAATCTTTACCCAAAACTTGAAAACTTCACAACACAAAATTCAAGAGGAAATCTCATAAGCTCCGTTAGTGCAAGAAAGAAAACAACCACATAAGGTACTGTAATGAACTCATTTTTTATTTATATTGGTGTTAAACATAATGTATTCCAACTTCTTTATGGTTCATACACCTCGATACTAGCCGTAGATGCATCAAAATAAGCAAACAACACATGAAAAACAGAATCTGTCAAAAACAGAACAGTCTGTAGCAATCTATAACTTTCGAATACTTATGGAACTCTAAACATCCTACAAAAATAGGAAGTCCTGGGAAATTTGAATATTGATCTTCTGCAAAATGGATCAATGCAAAATCATGTTTCTGTGATTTATTAAAATTATTATCGTGAGTGCAAAAGTTTTTGTTTTTTAGCAGAATCAAATTAACTATCACCGTAGGTTATCCTATAGGTTCTACTTGGCACAAACACTAATTAAAACATAAAACCACATCTAATAAGAGGCTAGATGAAATATTTATTACTAAAAAAAGAAAAAAAGCAATAAACAAAAATAAAATTGGGTTGCCTCCCAACTAGCGCTATCGTTTAACGCCCCTAGCTAGGCATAAAAGCGAGAATAGATCTAAGTATTGCCATCTTTGGTATTCAATTCATAAGTGGCACGCATAATAGATTCATAAGGTAATTTGAACTTATTTCTAGGGAAGTGTTCCATGCCTTTCCTTAATGGAAATTGGAATCTAATATTCCCTTCCTTCATATCAATAATTGCACCAATCGTTCTATGGAAAGGTCTACCAAGAATAATAGGACATGAAAGATTGCAATCTATATCAAGAACGATAAAATCTACAGGCACATAATTCCTATTTGCAACAACAAGAACATCATTGATCCTTCCATAGGTTTCTTAATGATGGAATCCGCAAGGTGCAAGTTTCAAGAGCAATCATCAAATTCATGGAAACCTAGCACATCACATAAAGTTTTCGGAATCGTGGAAACACTAGCACCCAAATTACACAAAGCATAGCATTCATGATTTTTAATTTTAATTGTTATAGTAGGTTCCCACTCATCATAAAGTTTTCTAGGTATAGAAACTTCCAATTCAAGTTTTTCTTCATAGGATTGCATCAAAGCATCAACAATATGTTTGGTAAAAGCTTTATTTTGACTATAAGCATGAGGAGAATTCGACACGGATTGCAACAAGGAAATACAATCTATTAAAGAACAATTATCATAATTAAATTCCTTGAAATCCATAATAGTGGGTTCAATGCTATGTAAAGTTTTGACCTCTCCAATCCCACTTTTACCAAATTTAGCATCAAGATCTAAAAACTCTGAATCATTGGGACGCCTTTTAACTAAAGTTGACTCATCTCCAGTCCCATCATTATCATGATTGATATTGCAAAACAAAGATTTAATAGGGGACACATCAATAACTTTTAGATCTTCATCACTATTTTCATGGAAACTAGAAGAACACGCTTTTACAAAGCAATCTTTCCTAGCACGTATCCTAGCGGTTCGTTCTTTGCACTCATCAATGGAAATTCTCATGGCTTTGAGAGGCTCATTGATATCATGCTTAGGTGGAATAGATCTAAGTTTCAAAGAATCAACATCAAGTGAAAGTCTATCAATGTTCCTAGCCAATTCATCAACTTTAAGCAATTTTTCTTCAAGAAAAGCATTAAAATTCTATTGAGAGATCGTAAATTCTTTAACACTATTCTCAAAATCGGAGGGCATCTTATTAAAATTTCCATAAGAGTTGTTGTAGGAATTACCATAATTATTATAGAAATTACTAGGAAACAGACTAGGATTAAAGTTTCCTCTATACGCGTTGTTACCAAAATTATTCCTACCAACAAAATTCACATCCATAGATTCCTTATTATTCTCAATCAAATTATACAGAGGCATATCATTGGGATCAATAGGAGCACTCTTAGTAGCAAACAATTTTATAAGTTCATCCATCTTTCCACTCAAAACATTAATTTCTTCTATACCATGAACTTTTTTACTAGTAGATCTTTCGGTGTGCCATTGAGAATAATTGACCATAATATTATATAGGAGTTTAGTAGCTTCTCCTGAAGTGATTTCCATAAAAGTGCCTCCTGCGGCCGAGTCTAAAAGATTTCTGGAAGAAAAATTCAATCCGGCATAAAAAATTTGTATGATCATCCATAAATTCAAACCATGAGTAGGGCAATTGTGAATCATTAATTTCATTCTTTCCCAAGATTGGGCAACATGCTCATGATCAAGTTGTTTAAAATTCATAATATCGTTTCTAAGAGAGATGATCTTAGCGGGAGGGAAATACTTAGAGATAAAAGCATCTTTGCACTTATTCCATGAATCAATACTTTTTTTAGGCAAAGACAAAAACCAAGTTTTAGCACGATCTCTAAGTGAAAACGGAAATATCTTCAGTTTAACAATATCATTATTTGTATCTCTCTTCTTTTGCATATCATACAAATCAACAAAGTTGTTTAGATGAGTAGCGGCATCTTCAATAGGAAGGCCGAAGAATTGATCTTTCATAACAAGATTCAACAAAGCAGCATTGATTTCACAAGATTCAGCATCATTAAGAGGAGCAATCGGAGTGCTAAGGAAATCATTATTATTGGTATTGGAAAATTCACACAATTTGGTATTATCTTGCGCCATCGTGACAAGCAATCCAACACACAAGCACACAAAAGGCAAGCGAAGGAGAGAGACGAACGGGAAAGAGAGGGCGAATAAAACGGGAAGGGTGAAGTGGGGGAGAAGAAAACAAGAGGCAAATGGCAAATAATGTAATGCGAGGGAGATGAGTTTGTGATGGGTACTTGGTATGTCTTGACTTGAGCGAAGACCTCCCCGGCAACGGCACCAGAAATCCTTCTTGCTGCCTCTTGAGCTCTGCGTTGGTTTTCCCTTAAAGAGGAAAGGGTGATGCAGCAAAGTAGCATAAGTATTTCCCTCAGTTTTTGAGAACCAAGGTATCAATCCAGTAGGAGTCTCCAAAGAGGTCCCTCGTACCTACACAAACAAACAAGAACCTTGCAACCAACGCAATAAAGGGGTTGTCAATCCCTTCATGGTAACTTGCGAAAGTGAGATCTGATAGAGATAATAAGATAAGATGAATATTTTTGGTATTTTTATGATATAGATTGGAAAATAAAGATGCAAATAAAAGTAGATGGAAAACTTATATGATAAAAGATAGTCCCGGGGGCCATTGGTTTCACTAGTGGCTTCTCTCAAGATAGCATAAGTATTATGGTGGGTGAACAAATTACTGTCGAGCAATTGATAGAAAAGTGCATAGTTATGAGATTCTCTAGGCATGATCATGTATATAGGCATCACATCCACAACAAGTAGATCGAAACGATTCTGCATCTACTACTATTACTCCACACATTGACCGACTCCTGCCTGCATCTAGAGTATTAAGTTCATAAGAAAATAGTAACGCATTAAGCAAGATGACATGATGTAGAGGGATAAACTCAAGCAATATGATATAAACCCCATCTTTTTATCCTCGATGGCAACAATACAATATGTACCTTGCTTCCCCTACTGTCACTGGGAAAGGACACCGCAAGATTGAACCCAAAGCTAAGCACTTATACCATTGCAAGAAAGATCAATCTAGTAGGCCAAACAAAACTGATAATTCGAAGAGACTTGCAAAGATAACCAATCACACATAAAAGAACTCAGAGAAGATTCAATTATTTCTCATAGATAAACTTGATCATAAACCCATAATTCATTGGATCTCGATGAACACACTTCAAAAAGAGTTACACCGAATAGATCTCCAAGAAGATCGAGGAGAACTTTGTATGGAGATTCAAAGAGAGAGAAGAAGCCATCTAGCTAATAACTATGGACCCGAAGGTCTATGGTAAACTACTCACTACTCATTGGAGAGGCCTTGGAGATGATGTAGAAGCCCTCCATGGTCGATTCCCCCTCCGGCAGAGCACCGGCGAAGGCTCCAATATGGGATCTTGCGGATACAGAAGGTTGCGGCGATGGAAATAGTTTTTCGTGGTGCTCCTGGATGTTTTCAGGGTACGTGGATATATATTGCCGAAGGAGGTAGGTCAGGGGAGCCTCGAGGGGCCCATGAGGGTGGGGGGCGTGCCCACCCCCTTAGGGCGCACCGGGAACCCTCGTGGACGCCTCGGTTGTTTCTTGACGTCCGCTCCAACTCTCCTGGATTGCGTTTGTTACAAAAAGATCACTCCTGAAGGTTCCATTCCGTTTGGACTCCGTTTGATATTCCTTTTCTTCGAACCACTGAAATAGGCAAAAAAACAGCAATTCGGGTTGGGCCTCCGGTTAGTAGGTTAGTCCCAAAAATGATATAAAGTGTAAAGTAAAGCCCATAAACATCCAAAATGGGTAATATAATAGAATGGAACAATAAAAAACTATTGATACGTTGGAGACATATCATTCAATAGTTCATTCGCTGAAAACACAACCAGCACAACTATCTAGGAAGTCCCTAGAAGCATCGGTTAGTGATACATCTCCGTTGTATCTTTAATTTTTTATTGTTTCATGTCAATATTATACAACCTTCACATACTTTCGGCAACATTTTATATGATTTATTGGACTAACCTATTGATCCAATGCCCAGTGTCGTTCATGTTTGTTGCATGTTTTTTGTTTCGCAGAATATCCATATCAAACGAATTCCAAATGTGATAAAAATTTACAGAGAATTATTTTGGGATATTTGTGATTTTTGCGAGGTGGAATCAATGCAAATGGAGGCTCGCGGCCTCCACAACCAATCAGGGCACACCGGGCACCCCCTCCTGCGCCCAAGTTTCTTGTCCCCTCTCCGTAAGCCGGTTGGGGCCCTTCTTCGGGCGCAAGAAAGATAATTTATGGAAAAAATCATGTAAAACTTTCAGCGCAATCAGAGTTATGGATCTCTGGGAATTTAAGAAACTCTGAAGGGCCAGAAAACAAGAACTCGAAAGAGAAGAGAACAGCTAGGGAGATCCAATCTCGGTGGGGCTCCCGCCCCTCCGCAGCCATGGAGGCCATGGACTAGAGGGGAACTCTCCTCCCATCTAGGGGGAGGCCAAGGAAGAAGAAGAAGGAGGGGGCTCTCTCCCCCTCTCTCCTAGTGGTGCCGGAACACCGCAGGGGCAATCATCGTGTGACGGCGATCTACTCCAACAACTTCTTCATCTTCACCAACAACTCCGTCACTTTCCCCCATCTATATTCATCGGTCCACTCTCCCGCAACCCGTTGTACCCTCTACTTGAACATGGTGCATTATGCTTCATACTATTATCCAATGATATGTTGCCATCCTATGATGCTTGAGTAGATCTATTTTGTCCTATGGGTTAATCGTGATCTTGGTTGGTATGAGTGTATATTTTATTATGCTATTGTCCTACGGTGCCCTCCCTGTCGCGCAAACGTGAGGGATCCCGGTGTAGGATGTTGCAATATGTTCATAATTTTTCTTATAGTGGGTGGCGTGAGTGACAGAATACATAGACTCGAGTAAGTGGGTTATTGCGTATGGGAGTAAAGAGGACTTGATACTTAATTCTATGGTTGGGTTTTACCTTAATGACCTTTGGTAGTTGCGGATGCTTGCTAGAGTTCCAATCATAAGTGCATATGATCCAAGTAGATAAAGTATTTTAGCTCATGCCTCTTGTCTGTGTCAAAACCGGCGGATCTCGAGTAGGGGGTCCCGAGCTGTGCGTCTAAGGCTAATGGTAACAGGAGGAAGGGGACACAATGTTTACCCAGGTTCGGGCCCTCTCTATGGAGGTAATACCCTACTTCCTGCTTGATTGATCTTGATGAATATGAGTATTACAAGAGTTGATCTACCATGAGATCATAATGGCTAAACCCTAGAAGCCTAGCCTATGAGATTATGATTGTTGTCTCTATGAACTAAACCCTTCGGTTTATATAACCACCGGAGGGGGCTAGGGTTACACAAAGTCGGTTACAGAGAAAGGAATCTACATATACGAATCGCCAAGCTTGCCTTCCACGCCAAGGAGAGTCCCAACCGGACACGGGAAGAAGTCTTCGTCTTGTATCTTCATATCCCAACAGTCCGGCTCATGTACATAGCCCGGCTGTCCGAGGACCCCTTAATACAGGACTCCCTCAGTAGCCCCCGAACCAGGCTTCAATGACAATGAGTCCGGCGCGCATATTGTCTTCGGCATTGCAAGGCGGGTTCCTTCTCCCAGTACTTCAAAGTACCTAACTTAAAGAGCAGTATCCGTCTCTCCATTTAATGTCGCGCTCATCGGCTTCTGCACCTTCATGATTTCAGCTTCCACGTGTCGAGCGAATAAGAGAGGTCGGAGCATTTTTTCACTTACCACCCTAACCATACAAGAAAGCCGTCTATTTAAAGAGATGGGGATCTTCAGATCCAGCCCACACCAAGCACATAATCCTTAGAGCTTGCCAGCAGAAACCACCCCAACATGGCTAGCGCTCCCAGCTCTTCCTCCCGCCCTCATGACCCCGAACATGGTAATTGGGAAAAGTGTTCCGTATCCCACGACCAACTGGTGAAGCTGCATTCCCAGGGATTTCTTCCCCCGTAGATCTAGTCCCCGTTCGAGCCGGATTGGCTTCCTTTGATGGTGGGGAGCAGGTGGAGAAGTACCCCAACCCATCCAGGGAAACGAATATGTTTGTTCCCTACTTGTTGAGAGGCGTTGGATTTCCAATCCATCTGTTCCTCCAAGTGCTTCTGGAGCATTATGGCCTCCAACTGCACAATTTTACTCCTGCCTCTATCCTGCACATCGCAGGTTACGTTGCTCTCTGTGAGCTATTTCTGGGTTGTGAGGCCCATTTCGAGTTATGGAAGAAGTTGTTTTGCCTCGTCCTTGGTAATCAAGAGGGATCAATATTCCAAGTGGGCGGAGCCAAGATATGGCGCATCGCCGGGACCGGATACCTATCTGGCACGCCGAAGAAGGAATCCAAAGAATGGCCTTACGAATGGTTCTATGTGGAGGACGTCTCCCTTCCTGACCCAGTCCGAAGGGGTCTTCCTGAATTTTCAAGTGCCCCATTGAAGAAGCGCCTCAGCTGGCGTCCCCGGAGTCTCAGGGAGGAAGATAGCACGGAAGTCCACCAATTGATGAGCAGGATAAAGATGATCTCTCAATCCGGATTGTCAATAGTCGAGGTTATGGCGATATCCATAATGCGAGGGGTTCAGCCACTCCAATACGGAGGGCACCCTATGTGGAACTTCAATGGAGAAGATGATGCCACCCGCTACGGTCGAAAGGGTTCGGACACTTCCGCTGCTTTGGAAAAAATACTATCCGGATTATACAAAGGGGAGAAAGAGGAGTTCATCCGCATTAAGCCCAGAGATGGATTTTCCATGTACAACCCTCCCAGCTGGGTGAGTTTCCATCCCACTACTCTACTCCATTTACTCCCTGAGTCCTTTTTCATAAATATTAATCCGTCCATTTATAACAGGAATGGCGGAAAATCACCACGGAGATCCACAGCCCCGCACCACAGCCAGAGGACCACGACCGGGCCCTTGACCCCGGAGGATCCGGATATATTCGTGGAGCTCGGGGAAGGTGTGTTTTACCACACGAGCTATGACGGCACAGAAGTGGCCATCATTGCTGACTATCCCGACCTTCTCCCTGCGTCGCATGTAAGTAATAAGGAGACTTATCCTTCGAGAGAATTTCCTCTTTCCGCCTTAACCACCGCACTATCTTATGCTTTAAAGGGAAGGCGATCGGCGCACCATGCTGCACCGGAAGCGACTCGCGGGAAAGCAGCGCCTGCGTCGGGAAGGCCCTCGAAGAGGAAGGCAAATAGAAATATGGCTGAGCCTTCATCGAAGAGGTATGATTTTAAAATATGTTCCATGGTTGTCATTTTAATGTATGACACTATCCGTTGTGTCTTATCAGGAAAAACATTCGCCGGACTATGTCCGGGGATCATGCCGGTCATGCCTCTACTAGCCGGATTCCGGACCCTGTCTCGAGGACTGAGGCTAACACGGAACTGACACCGGATTGTCCTTCTACGGAGGATTCGGATAAAGTATCCGTCACAAACTCCGAAGTGGAAAGCGCCATGAATCATCAGCGCTGGCGGGCCGCTCTTTGCAACCCTGGTTTTTCAGAAGAGGCTTTCAACGCCTTCAACTCGGGTGATGCATACATCTGAGCTGCTCGAGATGGGCTTTCCAAAGCCACAGATCAGTATTTGAAAGATATGCGGGTAAGTTCATACTTGCACAATTCTGATAATTATATACCAGTAGCCCCCGAGACTTGAAGCAGTTTAAGCAACTGATTTAAGGATCGTTGTATACCCAGGTGCTCAAAGAGCAGAACAACATGTTGTCTCAAGAGCTGAAGAAGTGTCCGGCCCAGCTAACTGCTGCTACCGCCTAACTGGAGAAATCCAAGAAGGCAGCATCTGGTAATGTTCCCCTCTATCAAGAAAACATGATCATATACCAGGAGTATTAATACAGGTGCAAATCTTATGGAAGAGTCATCAGATCATCTGGAAGAGGCACCGAAAGTCGCATGAGCGGGAGGTCTAGGAGCTCAAAGGCAACTGGCCGCGGGCGAACGTATACTAACATAGGTCAGGGTGGAGAAGAACAAACTCCAAGATGCCAACACCGAGCTAGGCGTGGAACTAAAAGATGTGCATGCCCAGCTGGCTGACTCCGTGAAGGAGAATAGGAGGCTGCGAGGCGGCATATTTAGTATGTGTTTGGACTTACCTTTACATAGTTTGGCAAGGAAAGAAACTGACAATAATTATGTCTGTAGGTATATTGACGGGCCGTCCCGAAGAGGAGGTGTCCGGATCATCGAGCGATCTGCTACAAGAGCTATCACAAATGCATGAGCGAGCTCGGCAGGCGATGCAAAGTATTGCCAAGGCCCTATGGCCATCGGACTCCCCTCTAGGAAGTATGGAGGGGCTTGTACAGCTATTCAAGGGAGCGCGGCGGCGCTTCCAATTATGGAAGAAATCGGCCTGCCGGGAAGGTGCGCGAGAGGCCTGGGCAATGGTGAAAACTCGGTATACCAAGCTCGACCCGAATCACACGGCCCGGGTCAGACCTGTAGGGTCAAATGGAGAAGAAATTCCCATTAGTTTGGTATATGACCAGGTACAAGTAGCCGCCAAGTATTCCCAACAGGATTGTAGGCTAGATAGCCTGTTGGATGGCATAGAGGAAGAAGTTTTTGAGTCCAAGTGACTATGTACTTCAATTGACAAATTTGTCCCTAGATGGATTGGAAAACGATTGTCATGGCAGACCTTTTCACTTTGACCTCTGGACCCGAAGGTGCGGAGTGTTTCCGAATACCCGCTCAGTAAGATATACTGGGGTACGCTTGGAAACCAGGTGTAGGGGTCATAGTTGCTTGAACAGACAAGTAGCCGGCTAGTTACGTTATATTAACTTTTGATCGTAAGAAACATCTTCCAGAGAGAATAGTTCCGTTAAGGGTTCCTTTCCCTGGGTCAGCATGCGTTAACGTGCATGTCCGAACTGTGTTTGAAAAAACCCACAGCATACATAACATATGGGGGTTCATAATGTGACAAGTAAAAACATCTTTAGTCCGCCGACCGAATATTCCCTTAAGAACGCTAGCTTTGGCTTCACCCAGTCTGAGGTACACATCCGGATGACCCGGCAATAACAATTGTAGAGGTGCTCCCTTTATGCCCTAGCCAAACTAACGGGAACGTAGGGCACAAGCACAGGAGCCAGGAAACCCAGCTTAAGTCATATCAATGCATATAATGGCGAAGAAAAGGTACATACGTGGAAAAGACACATATGTGGTGAGCTTGATGCTCGGAAAGTAATAAGCAGCTTCTGTACAAGAAGCCCCTAGGTATAATTGGCATACATATTAAAAGTTATATGTGTCGTAGGTGTACGGTTTAGCCATACGAGAGCTTTACAGCTTAAAAAAGGAATATGAAAAGAGAGGAAAATAAATAATGGAAACAAAAAGGGGGAAAAGGAGATGAACGAAGAGTCTGGCGCTAGGCATAGAATCTTCAGAGTCTGGCCGCGTTCCATGGGTTCGGCTCTAGGCAGTTGTCTGATGCATCACGCAGGCGGTACACTCCTCCGATAAGAACTTCGTCAATGATGAAGGGACCCTCCCACTTGGGCTTGAGTTTGTCCTTTTTCTTCTCCGGCAAGCGTAGAACAAGTTCACCAACATTATAAGTCTTGGCCCATACTTCTCTGCTTTGATACGTGCGGGCCTGTTGTTGATAAAATGTGGAACGGGCTTTTACGATGTCACGCTCCTCCTCCAGGGCATCTAAGTTGTACTGCCGATCCAACTTGGCTTCTCTCTCTTTATACATGCGCACTCGAGGTGAGTCATGAATAATGTCGCAGGGTAACACAGCCTTTGCGCCGTACACCATGAAGAAAGGTGTATATCCAGTAGAACGGTTGGGCGTGGTCCGGAGCCCCCAGAGTACAGAGTCAAGCTCCTCCACCCAATGCTTGTCTGATTCTTTCAAAGACCACACTAATCTGGGTTTGATGCTGCTCATAATAAGACCATTGGCTTGTTCGACTTGACCGTTGGTTTGTGGGTGGTATACGGAGGCGTAGTCGAGCTTGATGCCCAGATTGGCACACCAGGCTTTCACCTCATCGGCTATGAAATTGGAGCCGTTGTCGGTGATGATGCTGTGTGGAACACCATAACGGTGCACAACACCGGATATAAAGTCTATCACTGGCCCGGCTTCGACCGTTTTAACTGGTTTGGCCTCTATCCACTTAGTGAATTTATCCACCGTGACCAATAGATATTTTTCTTATGGCTTCCTCCTTTAAGGGGTCCGACCATATCAAGCCCCCAGACCGCAAAAGGCCAAGTGATGGGGATTGTTTGTAGAGCGGTGGGTGGCATATGTCTTTGGTTGGCAAAAAGCTGGCATCCGACGCAATGTTGGACAAGGTCATGTGCGTCTGCTCTGGCCGTTGGCCAATAGAAACCTATACGGAAGGCCTTGCTTACAGGGGCCCGAGCCGCTGCGTGGTGACCGCCGAGACCAGCGTGAATTTCAGCCAGGAGCTGCCGCCCTTCCTCCTCGGAGATACATCTTTGAAGTACTCCAGTAGCGCTTTTCTTGTAGAGTTCTCCCTCGTGAACTTTGTAGGCTTTAGAGAACCGCGCAATGTGGCGCACCTCATTCTGATCCTCAGGGATTTCTCGCCTGTTAAGGTAGGCCAAGAAGGGTTCAGTCCATGGGGCAATGACTGCCATGATTAAATGGGCCGACGGTGTAATTTCAATGGCTGAGCCCCCGGTGATGTCGGTGTGTTCGGAATCTGGGGTTGTAGTCGGGTCTGGATTGTTGTTGCCGCTCTCCCCTTGCCACACCATGGATGGCTTGAAAATCCTTTCCATAAAGATGTTAGGTGGCACGGGGTCGCGCTTGGCACCGATGCGAGCAAGGATGTCCGCCGCTTGATTACTTTCTCGAGCCACATGGTGAAATTCGAGCCCCTCGAACCGAGCTGACATATTTAGAATGGCGTTATGGTAAGCCGCCATCTTCGGATCCTTGGCATCAAAATCACCATTTATTTGAGATATTGCGAGGTTTGAATCCCCGTGCACTGCTAGGTATTGTATGCCCATGGAGACAGCCATCCGAAGACCATGCAATAAGGCCTCGTATTCGGCTGCATTGTTGGAGTCGGAGAATAATATTTGGAGGATGTACTGGATTGTGCCTCCAGTAGGGCATGTTAGGACAACGCCTGCCCCTAGGCCTGCCAACATTTTGGAGCCGTCGAAGTGCATGACCCAGTTGGAATATGTGTCGTACGCTTTAGGGAGTTCGGCCTCTGTCCATTCAGCGATGAAGTCGGCCAATACTTGGGATTTAATGCCCCGGCGTGGTTTGTATGCTATGTCGAATGGGAGGAGCTCAATGGCCCACTTGGAAATCCAGCCTGTAGCGTCGCAGTTGTTTATTATGTCATTGAGTGGTACTTCAGAGGCCACCGTTATTGAGCACTCTTGAAACTAGTGTCGTAGCTTCCAGGATGCCATGAAGATCGCGTATGCTACTTTTTGGTAATGAGGGTACCGGGATTTGCATGGTGTGAGGATGGTAGATACGTAGTATACCGGCTTCTGAAGCGGGGATTTGTGTCCGTCCTCCTCTCGTTCAACGACGAGCACCGTGCTTACGACTTGGTGTGTGGCCGATATGTATAATAACATGGGTTCGCTGACGTTCGGTGCAGCCAGGATTGGGTTGGTTGCTAGAAGAGCCTTTATTTCTTCCAGTCCGGCCGTTGCCGCGTCCGTCCACTCGAAGTGATCAGTGTGTCAGAGAAGGCGATAGAGTGGCAACGCCTTTTCTCCTAGTCTGGAGATAAAGCGGCCTAAAGCTGCCACACAGCCGGATAGTTTTTGGAGTTGTTTAAGGTCTGTCAGCGTAGCCAACTGTGACAAAGCACGGATTTTAGCTGGGTTTGCCTCAATTCCTCTATTAGAAACGATGAAGCCCAAAAGTTTTCCAGCGGGAACGCCGAAAACACACTTTTCCGGATTGAGCTTGATGTCATATGTTCGGAGGTTGTCGAATGTGAGATGCAGATCATCTATTAATGTCTCGATGTGTCTAGTTTTGATGACTACGTCATCTACGCATGCTTCAACTGTCTTGCTGCTACGTCTTGAGCTTGCGTTGGTTTTCCTTGAAGAGGAAAGGGTGATGCAGCAATAGTAGCGTATGTATTTCCCTCAGTTTTTGAGAACCAAGGTATCAATCCAGTAGGAGGCTCCTCAAAAGTCCCACGCACCTACACAAACAAACAAAGAACTCGCAACCAACGCAATAAAGGGGTTGTCAATCCCTTCAGGGCCACTTGCGAAAGTGAGATCTGATAGAGATAGTATGATAAGATAAATATATTTTTGGTATTTTATATATAGATTGGAAAAGTAAAGATGCAAATAAAAGTAGATTGAAAGCTGATATGAGAAAAGATAGACCCGGGGGCCATAGGTTTCACAAGTGGCTTCTCTCAAGATAGCATAAGTATTACGGTGGGTGAACAAATTATTGTCGAGCAATTGATAGAAAAGCGAATAATTATGAGATTATAAGGGCATGATCATGTATATAGGCATCACGTCCGCAACAAGTAGACCGACTCCTGCCTGCCTCTACTACTATTACTCCACACATCGACCGCTATCCAGCATGCATCTAGAGTATTAAGTTCATAAGAACATATTAACGCATTAAGAAAGATGACATGATGTAGAGGGATAAACTCATGTAATATGATATAAACCCCATCTTTTTATCCTCGATGGCAACAATACAATACGTGCCTTGCAACCCCTATTGTCATTGGGTAAGGACACCGCAAGATTGAACCCAAAGCTAAGCACTTCCCCCATTGCAAGAAAGATCAATCTAGTAGGCCAAACCAAACTGATAATTCGAAGAGACTTGCAAAGGTAACTCAATCATACATAAAAGAATTCAGAGGAGATTCAAATATTTCTCATAGATAAACTTGATCATAAACCCACAATTCATCGGATCTCGGCAAACACACCGCAAAAAGAGTTACATCAAATAGATCTCCACAAGAGAGGGGGAGAACATGGTATTGAGATCCAAAAAGAGAGAAGAAGCCATCTAGCTAATAACTATGGACCCAAAGGTCTATGGTAAACTACTCACAACTCATCGGAGGGGCTATGGTGTTGATGTAGAAGCCCTCCGTGGTCGATTCCCCCTCCGGCAGAGCGCCGGCGAAGGCTCCAAGATGGGATCTCGCGGATACAGAAGGTTACGGCGGTGGAAATTGTTTTTCGTTGGCTCCCTGGATCTTTTCGGGGTACGTGGGTATATATAGGAGGAAGAAGTAGGTCGGTGGCCGCCCGATGGGCACACGAGATAGGGGGCGTGCCCTGTAGGGGTGGGCGCGCCCTCCACCCTCGTGGCCGCCTCGATCGCTTCTTGACTAGCACTCCAAGTCCTCTGGATCACGTTTGTTCCAAAAATCATGCTCCCGAAGGTTTCATTCCATTTGGACTCCGTTTGATATTCCTTTTCTTTGAAATGCTGAAGTAGGCAAAAAAATAGCAATACAGGTTGGGCCTCTCGTTAGTAGGTTAGTCCCAAAAATGATATAAATGTGTAAAATAAATCCCATAAACATCCAAAAGGGGTAATATAATAGCATGGAACAATCAAAAATTATAGATACGTTGGAGACGTATCAAGCATCCCCAAGCTTAATTCCTGCTCGTCCTCGAGTAGGTAAAGATAAAAACAGAATTTTTGATGTGGAATGCTACCTCGCATAATTCTCAATGTAATTTTCTTTATTGTGGCATGAATGTTCAGATCCAAAAGATTCAAAATAAAAGTTCATATTGACATAAGAAATAGTAATACTTCAAGCATACTAATCAAAGCAATCATGTCTTCTCAAAATAACAGAGCTAAAGAAAGTTATCCCTACAAAATCATATATTCTGGCTGTTGCTCTATCTTCATCACACAAAGTATTTAATCATGCACAACCCGGATGACAAGCCAAGCAATTGTTTCATACTTTAGTAATCTCAAACTCTTTCAACTTTCACGCAATACGTGAGCGTGAGCCATGGACATAGCACTATATGTGGAATACAATGGTGGTTGTGGAGAAGACAAAAAGGAGAAGATAGTCTCACATCAACTAGGCGTATCAACGGGCTATGGAGATGCCCATTAATAGATATCAATGTGAGTGAGTAGGGATTGCCATGCAACGGATGCACTAGAGCTATAAATGTATGAAAGCTCAACAAAAGAAACTAAGTGGGTGTGCATCCAACTCGCTTGCTCACAAAGACTTAGGGCATTTTGAGGAAGCCCATCATTGGAATATACAAGCCAAGTTCTATAATGAAAAATTCCCACTAGTATATGAAAGGGACAACATAGGAGACTCTCTATCATGAAGATCATAGTGCTACTTTGAAGCACGTGTGGTAAAAGGATAGTAGCATTGTCCCTTCTCTCTTTTTCTCTCATTTTTTTGTTTTATTTTCTTTTATTTTCTTTTTTTTCAATCCTTTTTTTCTTTTTTTTCTTTTGGCCTTTCTCTTTTTTTCTTTTGTAAAGTCCGAAGTCTCATCCCGACTTGTGGGGGAATCATATTCTCCATCATCCTTTCCTCACTGGGACAATGCTCTAATAATGAAGATCATCACACTTTTATTTACTTACAACTAAGAATTACAAGTCAAAACTTAGAACAAGATATGACTCTATATGAGTGCCTCCGGTGGTGTACCGGGATATGCAATGAATCAAGAGTGACATGTATGAAAATTATGAAGGTGGCCTTGCCACAAATACGATGTCAACTACATGATCATGCAAAGAGCAATATGACGATGATGATGCATGTCATATAAACGGAACGGTGGAAAGTTGCATGGCAATATATCTCGGAATGGCTATGGAAATGCCATAATAGGTAGGTATGGTGGCTGTTTTGAGGATGGTATATGGTGGGTGTATGGTACCGGCGAAAGTTGCGCGGCACAAGAGAGGCTAGTAATGGTGGTAGGGTGAGATTGCGTATAATCCATGGACTCAACATTAATCAAAAGAACTCATATACTTATTGAAAAAATCTACAAGTCATCAAAAACAAAGTATTACACGCATGCTCCTAGGGGGATAGATTGGTAGGAAAAGACCATCGCTCGTCCCCGACCGCCACTCATATGGAAGACAATCAATAAATAAAATTGTGCTCCAACTTCATCACAAAGCGGTTCACCATACGTGCATGCTACGGGAACCACAAACTTCAACACAAGAATTCTTTAAATTCATAATCACCCAACTAGCATGACTCTAATATCACTACCTCCATATCTCAAAACAATTATCAAGTATCAAATTGATCATAGCGTCCAATTCACTTCCTATGATAGTTTTTGTTATACCCAACTTGGATGCCTACCATTCTAGGACCAATTTTATAACCATAGCAAATACCATGCTGTTCTAAGAGACTCTTAAAATAATACAAATGAAGCATGAGAAACTAGCAATTTCTACAAAATTAAGCCACGGCCGTGCTCTAAAAGATATAAGTGAAGCACTAAAGCAAAAACTATCTAGCTCAAAAGATATAAATGAAGCACATATAGTATTCTGATAAATTACAATCAAGTGGGCTTCTCCCAAAAGGTGTGTACAGCAAGGATGATTGTGGAAAACTAAAAATCAAATACTAATATCATACACGACACTCCAAGCAAAACACATATCATGTGGTGAATAAAAATATAGCTCCAAGTAAAGTTACCGATAAACGAAGACGAAAGAGGGGATGCCTTCCGGGGGCATCCCCAATCTTAGGATTTTGGCTATTCTTGAATATCTTGGGGTGCCATGGGCATCCCCAAGCTTAGGATTTTGCCACTCCTTATTCCATATGTCCATCAAATCTTTACCCAAAACTTGAAAAAATCACAACACAAAACTCAACAGGAAATCTCATAAGCTCCGTTAGTGAAAGAAAGCAAAATGACCACATAAGGTACTGTAATGAACTCATTCTTTATTTATATTGGTGTTAAACCTACTGTATTTCAAGTTGTCTATGGTTCATACCACTTAATACTAGCCATAGATGCATCAAAATAAGCAAACAACACACAAAAAACAGAATCTGTCAAAAACAGAACAATCTGTAGCAATCTGTAACTAACGCAAACTTATGGAACTCTAAAAATCCTACCAAAATAGGAAGTCTTGGAAAAATTGTCTATTGATCTGTATCATAACGAATCAATGCAAAATCACGTATCTGTGATTTAACAAAACTAATTTCATGCGTGCAAAGTTTCTGTTTTTCAGCAGAATCAAATTAACTATCATCGTAGGTTATCCTATAGGTTCTACTTGGCACAAACACTACTTAAAACATAAAAACACATCTAAACAGAAGGAAGAAGCAAAATTTATTACTGAACAGAAACTAAAACAAAAACCACAAAGACAATTGGGTTGCCTCCCAACTAGCTCTATCGTTTAACGCCCCTAGCTAGGCATAAAAGCGAAGATAGATCTAAGTAGTGCCATCTTTGGCACTCAATTCATAAGTTGCTCACATGATAGATGCATAACGTAATTTAATTTTCTTTCTTGGAAAGTGCTCCATGCCTTTCCTTAATGAAAATGGGAATCTAATGTTCCCTTCCTTCATATCAATAATCACGCCAACGTTCTAAGGAAAGGTCTACCAAGAATAATACGGCAAGAAAGATTGCAATCTATATCAAGAACGATAAAATCTACGGGCAACAAATTTCTATTTGCAACAATGAGAACATCATTGGTCCTCCCCATTGGCTTTTTAATGGTGGAATCCGCAAGGTGCAAATTTAAAGAGCAATCATCAAGATCATGGAAACCTAGAATATCACATAAAGTTTTCGGAATTGTGGAAACACTAGCACCCAAATCACACAAAGCAAAACACTCATGATCTTTAATTTTAATCTTTATATTAGTTTCCCACTCATCATTAAGTTTTCTAGGTATAGAAACTTCCAAATTAAGTTTTTCATCATAAGATTGCATCAAGGCATCAACAATATGTTTGGTCAAAGCTTTATTTTGACTATAAGCATGAGGAGAATTAACAACGGATTGCAACAAGGAAATACAACCTTATAAAGAACAATTATCAGAATCAAATTCCTTGATATCCGAGATAGTGGGTTCAATGCTATTTAGAGTCATGACCTCTCCAATCCCACTTTTACCAATTTAGCATCAAGATCTAAAAACTCCGAATTGTTGGGACGCCTTCTAACTAAAGTTGACTCATATCCAGTCCCATTATTATTAAGATTCATATTGAAAAACAAAGATCTAATAGGGGACACATCAATAACTTTAAGATCTTCATCATTATTTTCATTGAAACTAGAAGAACACGCCTTTACAAAGCAATCTTTCTTAGCACGCAATCTAGCGGTTCTTTCCTTGCACTCATCAATGGAAATTCTCATGGCTTTGAGAGACTCATTGATATCATGCTTATGAGGAGTAGATCTAAGTTTAAGAGAATCAACATCAAGCGAAAGTCTATCAACGTTCCTAGCCAAATCATCAACTTTGAGCAATTTTTCTTCAAGCAAGGCATTAAAATTCTTTTGAGAGATCATAAATTCTTTCACACTATTCTCAAAATCAGAGGGCATCTTATTAAAATTACCATAAGAATTATTGTAGGAATTTCCATAATTATTAGAGGAATTACTAGGGAACAGTCTAGGATTAAAGTTTCCTCTATAAGCATTGTTTCCAAAACTATTCCTACCAACAAAATTAACATCCATAGATTCATTATTATTCTCAATCAAAGTAGACAAATGCATATCATTGGGATCAATAGGAGCATTCTTAGTATCAAATAATTTCATAAGTTCATCCATCTTTCCACTCAAAACATTGATTTCTTCTATAGCATGCTCTTTTTTACTAGTCGATCTTTCGGTGTGCCATTGAGAATAATTAGCCATAATATTATCAAGAAGTTTTGTAGCATCTCCTAACGTGATTTCCATAAACGTGCCTACCACAGCCAAATCTAAAAGATTTCTAGAAGCAAAGTTCAATCCGGCATAAAAATTGTGTATGATCATCCATAAATTCAAACCATGAGTAGGGCAATTGTGAATCATCAATTTCATTCTTTCACAAGATTGGGCAACATGCTCATGATCAAGTTGTTTAAAATTCATAATATCGTTCCTAAGAGTGATGATCTTAGTGGGAGGAAAATATTTAGAGATAAAAGCATCTTTGCACTTATTCCATGAATCAATACTATTTTTAGGCAAAGACGAAAACCAAACTTTAGCACGATCTCTAAGTGAAAACGGAAATAACTTCAATTTAACAATATCATTATCCGTATCTTTCTTCTTTTGCATATCACACAAATCAACAAAGTTATTTAAATGGGTAGCGGCATCTTCACTAGGAAGGCCGGCAAATTGATCTTTCATAACAAGATTCGGCAAAGCAGTAGATTTCACAGGACTCAACATCATTAAGAGGAGCAATCCGAGTACTAAGGAAATCATTATTATTGGTATTGGAGAAATCACACAATTTGGTATTATCTTGCGCCATGGCAACAAGTAATCCAACACACAAGCATATAGAAAAAGGCAAGCGAAAAAGAGAGGAAAAGATTGGGAACGAGAGGGCAAATAAAACGGCAAGGGTGAAGTGGGGGAGAGGAAAACGAGAAGCAAATGGCAAATAATGTAAATGCGAGAAAGATGAGTTTGTGATGGGTACTTGGTATGTCTTGACTTGAGCGAAGACCTCCCCGGCAAGGGCGCCAAAAATCCTTCTTGCTACGTCTTGAGCTTGCGTTGGTTTTCCTTGAAGAGGAAAGGGTGATGCAGCAATAGTAGCGTAAGTATTTCCCTCAGTTTTTGAGAACCAAGGTATCAATCCGGTAGGAGGCTCCTCAAAAGTCCCATGCACCTACACAAACAAACAAAGAACTCACAACCAACAAAATAAAGGGGTTGTCAATCCCTTCACGGCCACTTGCGAAAGTGAGATCTGATAGAGATAGTATGATAAGATAAATATATTTTTGGTATTTTATAATATAGATTGGAAAAGTAAAGATGCAAATAAAAGTAGATTGAAAGCTGATATGCTAAAAGATAGACCCGGGGGCCATAGGTTTCACTAGTGGCTTCTCTCAAGATAGCATAAGTATTATGGTGGGTGAACAAATTACTGTCGAGCAATTGATAGAAAAGCGAATAATTATGAGATTATCTAGGCATGGTCATGTATATAGGCATCACGTCCGCAACAAGTAGACCGACTCCTGCCTGCATCTACTACTATTACTCCACACATCGACCGCTATCCAGCATGCATCCAGAGTATTAAGTTCATAAGAACAGAGTAACGCATTAAGAAAGATGACATGATGTAGAGGGATAAACTCATGTAATATGATATAAACCCCATCTTTTTATCCTGGATGGCAACAATACAATACGTGCCTTGCAACCCTTATTGTCACTGGGTAAGGACACCACAAGATTGAAACCAAGGCTAAGCACTTCTCCCAGTGCTAGAAAGATCAATCTAGTAGGTCAAACCAAGCTGATAATTCAAAGAGACTTGCAAAGATAACTCAATCATACATAAAAGAATTCAGAGGAGATTCAAATATTTCCCATAGATAAACTTGATCATAAACCCACAATTCATCGGATCTCGACAAACACACCGCAAAAAGAGTTACATCAAATAGATATCCACAAGAGAGGGGGAGAACATGGTATTGAGATTTAAAAAGAGAGAAGAAGCCATCTAGCTAATAACTATGGACCCGAAGGTCTGTGGTAAACTACTCACAACTCATCGGAGGGGCTATGGTGTTGATGTAGAAGCCCTCCATGGTCGATTCCCCCTCCGGTGCAGCACCGGCGAAGGCTCCAAGATGGGATCTTGCGGATACAGAAGGTTACGGCGGGGGAAATAGTTTTTCGTTGGCTCCCTGGATGTTTTCGGGGAATGTGCGTATATATAGGAGAAAGAAGTACGTCGGTGGCCGCCCGAGGGGCCCATGAGATAGGGGCGCGCCCTGTAGGGGTGGGCGCACCCTCCACCCTCGTGGCCTCCTCGATCGCTTCTTGACTTGCACTCCAAGTCCTCTGGATCACGTTTGTTCCAAAAATCACGCTCCCGAAGGTTTCATTCCATTTGGACTCCGTTTGATATTCCTTTTCTTCGAAATACTGAAATAGGCAAAAAAAACAGCAATCGGGCTGGGCCTCCGGTTAGTAGGTTAGTCCCAAAAATGATATAAATGTGTAAAATAAAGCCCATAAACATCCAAAAGGGGTAATATAATAGCATGGAACAATCAAAAATTATAGATACGTTGGAGACGTGTCACTTGCCGATTTGTTTCTCTAGGCATGTTTGAATCATGCGTTGATAGGTGGCACTGGCGTTTTTGAGCCCGAAAGGCATTGTCTTGAAGCAGATAGGCCCGTATGGGGTGATGAATGCCATTGCGGCCTAATCGTACTTCTTCATCTTGATTTGATGGTATCCAGAGTATGCGTCGAGGAAACACAATGAGTCGTGTCCCACAGTAGCGTCGATAATCTGGTCGATACGGGGGAGGGGGAAGGGATCCTTAGGGCAGGCCTTGTTGAGGTCTTTGAAATCGACACATAGGCGCCAGGGTTCATCCTTCTTTGGTACCATCACCAGATTTCTAGCCAGTCCGGGTGTTTTATCTCTCTGATTAATCCGGCCTCGAGAAACTTGGCTAGCTCCTCCCCCGTGGCTTGTCGTTTGGGTTCAGAAAAGGGCCGCAATGTTTGCTTGACTGGCTTATATCCCTTCAGTGTGTTTAGGCTATGTTCGGCCAGCCTGCGTGGGATCCCTGGCATATCAGAAGGGTGGCAGGCGAATATGTCCCAGTTTTCGTGTAGGAACGCCTATAGTGCGGCGTCGACCGTGGGGTCCAGCTGTGCCCCGATGGATGCTGTCTTCGTGGAGTCCGTTGGGTGGACTTCGAATTTGACTATTTTGTCTGCTAGTTTAAAGGAGGAGGATATGGGTCGCTTATCGGGTATCATGTCGTCCCTATCCACCGTGGAGCACAACACGGTTAATTCTTCGGCCACGAGGGCTTCAGACAATGCCTCGAGGGCCAAGGCGGCGGTTTTGTTTTCGGTGCGGAGTGCTATGTCCGGATCGCTGGCAAAAGTGATGATTCCATTGGGCCCTGGCATCTTGAGCTTCATGTACCCGTAATGGGGTATAGCTTGGAAGCTTGCAAATGCATCTCGCCCTAACAAGGCGTGATATCCACTATTGAAAGGGGCCACTTGGAAGGTTATCTCTTCGGACCGATAATTCTCTGGCGTGTCAAATACCACATCGAGTGTGATTTTTCCCGCTCATCGTGCCTCCTGATTGGGAATAATTCCTCGGAAGGTCGTGCTACTTTGCTCAATGCGGCTCCTGTCTATTTCCATTTTGTTGAGAGTTTCCTCGTAAATGAGGTTTAGTCCGCTGCCGCCATCCATGACCACTTTGGTAAGCCAAAAGTCGTCCACAATTGGACTAAGGACCAATGCGGCTGGTGCCCAGACTGTTCTGAATTTTGGTTCTTCACTGGAATTGAAAGTTATGGCCGTGCCATTCCAGGGGTTTATTGCTGCAACTTGGCAGACTTTGGCGAGGCGACAGAGTGCCCTTTTGCGCCTATTGTTTGAGGCAAAAGTATCGAAGACTGTCAGTACTGTAGGGTTGTTGTCCTCCGTGGGATGTTGCTCTGAGGTATTTTTGGTGAGGAGATCCTCGCCGCTCTTGGCCACCTGCCGGAGTATCCAACATGCTCTAAGGCTGTGGGTTGGTATGATGTCCGGTGTTGTGTGTACTTTGCATGGCCTATTGATCCATCCCTCCAAGACGGTTCCGCGCCCCACAATGGGCTTCGATTTTTTGTTATTGGATCAGGCGACCTACGAGGGTGCATCCTTTTTGTCTGGGCGAGGGGTTTAGTGGAAACTGGTGGCTCCCAAAAGGCTGCCTGAGTTTTCCAGGCACTTTCCATTGTGCAATACTTCTGTACTATTGTTGCCAAGTTAACGAAGTGTGATACGTGATGGCGGTTGATGGGACTGAGGATTCCCTCGTCCGTGCAATTTTTGCAGAATAATGAGATTGCGTTTTCATCACGGCAGTCTTTGATCTTGTCCTTGACAAGGAGGAATCTGGCCCAAAAGTGATGGACCATCTCCCGGGACTGCTGTCTGATGTGGGTAAGATCGCTTGTATCTGGGTGGGTGGGTGGATTTAAGTCTAAATCCTGGCCTAGTCTGGGATCTGTAGTTTGAGGAATTTCCAAGCTTAACAGCTCGGGCTCCGGAATATCAACCAATTTTTTAGGCCCACAGTCCGACTCTAAGTTCGGAATACGGGGCGCGTCCGCCCGCGGGCGGGTATCCAGCTTTGTGAGCTCAGAAATACGAACATAGTTTGTCCTCAATATGGAGGAAGAGTTGTCGTATTGCTCCTCCACTACCGCAATCTGATGGGTGATCGGCGGGATTCAATTTCTCTCTGATCGAGTTTAAGCCCAGTCCGATCATAGTCCGTAGCGACTCCCAAGGCGGTGATGCGATCCATGAGTTCATTTTAAGACGACAACTCCGTTGGATCCATCTGCTCAAAGTATTCTGAGCTGACACGGAGGCGATTTTTGATGACCCGAGAAGTCATCATCGGCCCGACGGCTGAACGGGCAGCCGTGGTGAAGCCGCCCAGCCGGAGGGTTTGGCCTCAGGCCAAGCCCCCCCAGCGGTGATGTTCTCCTTGATAACAAGGCAATCCATCAAGCCTATCTTCGACATCACAGCGGAACTCTCAATGAAAGCACCAATATCGGTGTCAAAACCGGCGGATCTCGGGTAGGGGGTCCCGAGTTGTGCGTCTAAGGCTAATGGTAATAGGAGGCGGGGGACACAATGTTTACCCAGGTTCGGGCCCTCTCTATGGAGGTAATACCCTACTTCCTGCTTGATTGATCTTGATGAATATGAGTATTACAAGAGTTGATCTACCACGAGATCGTAATGGCTAAACCCTAGAAGCCTAGCCTATGATCATTGTCTCTACAGACTAAACCCTCTGGTTTATATAACCACCGGAGGGGGCTTGGGTTACACAAAGTCGGTTACAGAGAAAGGAATCTACATATACGAATCGCCAAGCTTGCCTTCCACGCCAAGGAGAGTCCCACCCGGACACGGGAAGAAGTCTTTGTCTTGTATCTTCATAGCCCAACAGTCCGGCTCATGTACATAGTTCGGCTGTCCGAGGACCCCTTAATCCAGGACTCCCTCACATGTCCCTCATATAAAATCGCAAGAATGATTGCTGGTCTAGTTATTGATTTCCTAAGGACAATTCCGAAAATCCTATCACCACACTCTCTTTATTAAATTGTACTTTTATTAAAACAGCACCTAACTTTTATTTTCACGTTCTTTATTATCTTGCAAACCAATCCCGTTATACCTACAAAGTACTTCTAGTTTTATTCTTGTTCTAAGTAAAGCAAACGTTAAGCGTGCGTAGAGTTGTATCGGTGGTCGATAGAACTTGAGGGAATATTTGTTCTACCTTTAGCTCCTCATTGGGTTCGACACTCTTATTTATCGGAAAAGGCTTCAAATGATCCCCTATACTTTTGGGTTATCAAGACCTTTTTCTGGTGTCGTTGCTGGGGAGCAATAGCGTGGGGTGAATATTCTTGTGTGTGCTTGTTTGCTTTGCCACTAAGTAGTTTTTATTTTTTGTTCTAAGTTGTTCTCTATCTTTATTTGTGGATATGGAAGATGAAATGCCAAAAAAAATAGTGATACTTTCTACTCATGGAGATGGAGAACCACCTAAAACCCTCGATGGTCGTTATGTGAAAAATATTAAACACTACTTTGATAATCCTGAGAAAATCCCATTCAGCATGATAATGGGATACACGTTGGATCAACATGAATACTTTAGGATTATCGCTTGACACAAAAAGGGAAACTGTTATGGGATCAAATTGATATGTTGCATTGGTATACTTGGAATTTATACCAGAGATATGCTTATACTTGTTGCTCTAGGATAAAGGCTCCACACCTTCCATTTTCATGTGAATTTAGTGATAATGAAACCTTGGCTTCTTATTGTAGGATCAAAAGTATGTCTAGAGGGAGGTTGATTAGACTACTTGACCAAATAAAAACTTAACCTTTTCCCAATTTTAGTTCTTGGCAAATTTTAACAACTTAGCACAAGTCAAGCAATCTTAACACAATTCATGCAAGCGTGCAAAGAGTATATAATCAGCGGAAAGTAAAGCATGCAACTTGCAAGAATGTAAAGGGATGGGATTAGAGTGTGCAAACGCAATTGGAGACACGGATGTTTTTGGCGTGGTTCTGATAGGTGGTGCTATCGTACATCCACGTTGATGAAGACTTCAACCCACGAAGGGTAAAGGCTGCGTGAGTCCATGGAGGGCTCCACCCACGAAGGGTCCACGAAGAAGCAACCTTGTCTATCCCACCATGGCCATCGCCCATGAAGGACTTGCCTCACTAGGGTACATCTTCACGAAGTAGGCGATCTCCTTGCCATTACAAACACCTTGGTTCAACTCCACAATCTTGTCGGAGGCTCCCAAGTGACACCTAACCAATCTAGGAGACACCACTCTCCAAAAGGTAATAGATGGTGTATTGATGATGAAATCCTTGATCTTGTGCTTCAAATAATAGTCTCCCCAACACTCAACTCTCTCTCATAGGATTGGATTTGGTGGAAAGATTATTTGAGTGGAAAGCAACTTGGGGAAGGCTAGAGATCAAGATTCATATGGTTGGATTGGAATATCTTGGTCTCAACACATGAGTAGGTGGCTCTCTCTCAGAAAATGAGTAGTGGAAGTGTAGGCACGTTCTGATGGCTTCCCTCACGAATGAGGAGATGGTGGAGGGGTATATATAGCATCCACACAAAATCTAACCGTTACACACAATATACCAAACTCGATGGGACCAAATCAGAAAACTCGGTCGGACCGATCCAGTACATAATGTGACCATTAGGCAATTTTGGTGGGACCGACATGTCAACTAGGTGGGACCGATATCATTAGGGTTAGGGCATAACGTAATCTCGGTTTGACCGATTACTCAAACTCAGTGGGACCGACTTTGGTAATAAGCTACCAGAGAGTTGGTCAGGCAAAATCGGTGGGACCGATTCCCTCGTCCGGTGGGACCGAAGCGTTACGAAAATGAAACAGAGAGTTTGCATTGCAGACTCGGTGGGACCGATCGCTCATCTTAGTTAGACTAAAAAGTTACAAAGGGAAACAGAGAGTTTACAACCCCATCTCGGTGAGACCAAGATCCCTATCGGTGAGACCGAAGTGATTAGGGTTTCTGGCAGTGGCTATGTCAAATGAACTCGGTGGCGCCAGATGGATCAAATCGGTGGGGCCGAGTTTGACATTTGGTTTGGGACATGTGGATATAAGAAAGTGGTTGAGAGCTTTGGAGCATATCACTAAGAATTTTGAGCAAGCAAGCCATTAAGCAACATCTCATCCCCTTTTAATAGTATTGGCTTTCCTATAGACTCAATGTGATCTCTTGGACTTTAGAGCTTGAGTAAATCTTTTGTCCTTAGCATTTTGAGGGGTCCACAATCCTAATCCATGCCATGCCAATCATTGAACTTTCCTGAAATGTTTATCTTGAAATGGCATTAGTTCAATGAGCTATATGTTGTTAAACATTACCAAAACCACCTAGGGATAGTTGCACTTTCAATCTCCCCTTTTTGGTAATTGATGACAACATATAGATCAAATCTTTGACAAATGATAATAAGATTGAAATACATCGTTGCTTTGAGAAGTATGTGATAAGCAAGAGCTCCCCCTAAATTTGTGCATTTTTTAAAATTTTCTTTGGACTGCAAATGCACAATGTGTTAGGATCATGGGTCACTCTTCCATGTCACATACATCTTGGTGGAGCACTCAAAATGATAACAATTGAAAACATGCACTCATCACCAAGCAAAGTGAATGATCATAAATGGATATAAGGGATAATATCATTCAAGCACACATTAAGGTAGCATATGATCAAACACATGATCATCCAAGTATATCACAAAAGGCATAATGTGTCAAGCAAACACACAATAAAGTATCAAGCAACTAAAGTGCAAAGAGAGACAAAAACAACACTCTCTCTCTCGAATACTATGATCTATACATATTTCTCCCCCTTTGGCAACAAGTTACCAAAAAGTTAAAAATATGCATAGTGCTATACGTCTCTCAGGCTTGGTCTTCATGAGGTGGTGCAGAGATGACTCCAAGGACGAAGGCTTCTATTGAAGTAGCTGGAGCTGGTGGAGTGGCTGCTGGAGGTGGCACTGAAGTTGTGGCTGCTGGTGCAGATGTAGTGGCTCTAGTATCAGGAACAGGCACTACAGCAGACCTCTGATCTCTTGGCACTCTTGTGAAAGCATATGTAGTAGACTTGCCTTTCTTCTCCTCTACTTCCTCCTGGAGTTGCTCAACTATTGACTGAATCTCAGTTACTTTGACATCAAGATCATAGAATTTCTGTTCAATGATCCTCTCCAAACTCTCCTGATTTTGAGTCAGGGTGGCCAAGCCCTTCTCTATCCTCAAGGTGGATTGGATCAGATATCCAAGTTTATCTTGTTTACTCTTTAAGAACACCTGAGATGCCTCTTCAGCACTTGGAATCTTTGCAGCTTTCTCTGCCCTTGCCTTCTCTCTCTTCTCATGTGCTTTCACCGAGGAAGGATCTTCCTCATCCATGACAACAGTGTTATCCTCAAAATCTGGCTTGAGAGGTAAATGCTCCTTGTCCAACAAATAAGTGCTTGTGCCCATCTTGGAGTTGATGAGCACCTGAATTTGCGGAGCATACCCACAAGACCTCTTCTGATCTGCAGATGTCCTCTTGATTGTTTCCACAATCAGACTCATCACTTTGAACTTCTGAGGAACATCAAATATGTGCAACAAGTTGATGGAATGTCCTCTTATCATTCTGTGATCTCCAGAGTTGGGCAAAAGAGTATGCCCCAGGATGGTATTGATTGTAGGCAGGCCTGACAATAAGTGCTTCACTGAACCAAGCTTGTGAGATTCCAGGTATGCATCAGGAATTTCCTTGTACATACTTGCCATTGAGTTATGGTTTTTCTTCTTCTTGGCATACACATCCAAGTCATCCTCATGAGCTTATGGGGTATTTATCAATCCGGCCCATTCATCAACAGTGGATTGGTACCTAGTACCTTCTAACATCCATACAATTCTGCCATCAGGATAGAAGTGAGAAGTGGAGTAAAATTGCATGATCAGCTCATCATTCCACTTAGTGAGCTTCTAACCAACAAACTTGTCCACTTCACAAGCATTGAAGCTATCATAAACACCTGGGAAGTGATCTTCATTTTCTCTAATGTATGTCCAGTTAACCCATGTCATGTCACATACTATTGGCTTCTTGTCAAGCAGAATAGTCTCATAGAAATCTTGTTGTTCCTTAGTGTGGAACCTGTAATCCACAGCAGTTCTCCTTCTTACAGCATATGGGTCATTTTTCATCCAAAGTCTCAGACCTGCATCCTTCCTGGTGCTCATGTCCTCTGCCACGGGATGTGTATCATTGTGGTCTGGAATATTTGGTTTGAGCTTCCTTAGCACTTGGGCTTCAGCTTCTTCTTCTTCAACTTCAGGCACTGGGGCCTTTTTCTTCTCCTCGACAGGAATGTTTCTTAACTCCTCTTAGGTGCAGTCTTAGTGGCTGGAGCAGCAGCTTTGGGAGCAGGTTTGGGCTTAGCAGCATCCCCTAACTTAACTGCATCTCCCATTAGCTTTTGTGCCTTAGGTGCTGGAGCAGCATCCTCTTCCTCTTCAGAATCTCTCATCATAGAGGGCTTGCCAATGATCCTGGCAGTGGTCTTCTTGACCCTCTCTTTCCTCTTCTTCCCTTCTGCAACAGTCTCTTTGGGTTCAGATCCCAAAGTTTCTTGAGTAGAGGCTCTGGACTTAGACATAGGAACTCTCCTTTTTGGTGCTTTCTTGTTCAACCCTGGCTTGGTTGAAGCAGCAGTGCCAAACTCCTTCTTTGCCACCTTCTTCTTTGAAGTGGCCTCATCCTCAGCTGCAACATAATCTTCTAAATCTGAATCTGAAGTTCTCTTCTTTATTGCTCTAGTATCTGCCTTGGGAAAGCTACTAGGTGTGCTCCCGCTGCCCTCATCCTAGCTGCTGGAGGGACTAGTGCCCTCACTCAACTGCTCTTGCTTTTCAAATCTGTTCTGGCTGTCACTCTAGTCAGACATCTTGCAGGAAAGCTGTCAGCAGACCCTGTGAATAGGTTGTAGATGAGGTAGACTAGGTGAGCATCACAAAGTACAAAGGTTTTGCAAAACAAGTTGAGTCAAAAACTTAGTTTTAGTTCTCTACAGAAATGATCTCGGAGCTACCGAATTGTCAAACTCGGTGATACCAAAGCAATACTTGGAACCTAAACTAGTGAACTCGGTCAGACCGAGTCACAGTTCGGTGGCACCGAGATTGCTAGGGTTTCCCAGAATCTTGAACTCAGTCACACCGATTTGCAATTTTCGGTGAGACTGAAAAGCGCATGTGCAATGGCCTAAGCCAAATCGGTGAGACCGATTTCTACGTTTCGGTCGGTCCGAGATGATTTCTGCGGAGAGCTAACCCTAAAATTTTCGAATCAAACTAGGCCTAAGGAAGATTTAGATGGATAGATCAATCTCATTCGTGGCAAGAATCATGGCATTGTCCTCGTGCTAGGAATCAAAGTTAAAAAGACAGCACAAGGGGTCGAACACATACCCTAGAACGGCGGTTGTTCGCTACGGCGGCGACAGCGGAGCAGAATCCGTCGATGGTGGCAGAATCCAATGGCGGGACATCGCTGGCAGCAAGGAGACGATCTGGAGACCCGAAAAGGCAGAGAAGGACACGTGCGGGCTGAGGGGATTTGAAGTAATTTCCAAAATCTCACCCGTGGGTATTTATATTCCGACCCTGTCAGTGTGACCGAGTGGACCAACTCGGTGGCACCGAGATTGCAGAATCACAAGTGGTTGCTGCAACTCAGTGTGATTGAAGTGTTCAAATCGGTTGCACCGAGATGAAAACCCAGATCAACTTAGTGAACTCGGTTTGACCGAAATGGACGTCTCAGTCAGAACAAAATGCACAAAGAGGTTTTGGAAGTTTAAGTCTATGACAAATTGGGGACTCCGAGTGCTCCTCACACAGAGTGGTTCGAATCTGACTTGATCAAACTTTGTGATGTAGCATGAATAGAGTTTGAGACGAGAAAAGCATAGATAGCTAGAGAAGGTTCTTAGGCATTCTTGTCCATCCACTTGGCAAAAGAGAAAAAGAAACCAAACAAACAAAAAAATAAGTGGATGTCCTTGAATGAGTAAAATATGCAAACGACATGCTCACACAATAAAATGACGAATGAAATAAGTGACAAAGCATGCACAACCAATTCTAGCATCTATCAACCAATTGGCGATGACTAGCTCATCTATATATGAGTATACTGACTTAGGAGTCAAATGAGAACATTTGATCATAGGTCATACTCATCGTTTAAGCACAAGTGGGGTTACCACTTTTACATAAGCATTGTTGTGTTCACACCATTAGAGTTGCTTTATCTCAATTCTTTAGAGTAAAGCTCCCCCTAGATGTGAGATCCCCCCTAAGAGGGATGAACTAAACTTGGGTTTTGTCGATGATGACTTCATGTAGGTGTTGAAGATGTGGATGCTCAATGTTGTTGTAGATCATTTGGAGCAGTCCATTGGAGTGAGTTGCACTTTCAATACCTACACGGGTTAGTCCCACAAGGAACAAACAAGGATATCCATAGAAATAGAGTGATGCACACACAAGATGATGTCCATGAAAGCATTAGGTTACCTTGTCCCTTGTCTTACCAATAAGAGGGTTTGTGACTCCTTGAACTAGTGCTAGATGTGGAAGTAGATTGCACTTGTCCTTGCCAAAATGATATGAGTGAAGTATATTGGCAGAGTCACCCTCAAGAACTCTCTGGTCCTTCTTCTTTGGGATCCACATCATCTTGATGGGAATCCTTGGGGTTGTAGTCGTACTTGATTAAGTAGAACTTGATGCAGTCTTGGGAACCCACTTGACCAAGGCCTTGGAAGCTTCTTCAAATGCATCAATATCCTCTTGAAGCTTGTCCTTGCCTTTTTGATTGTGGTCTTGTGGTGGAAGATCATCTTGAGCTTGTGTCCCTTGGAAAGAAGTAGGGTCATACTTCTCTTGTTGAGGAACAAACTTCGTCGTGGGGTATTGATCTTCTTCCCACTCAACTCCATTGGCATTGAACTTTCGTTCAAAACCAACACCTTGATTCTTCCGGTGCCTTCCTTGCTTGCGTACAATTTCCTCAAATTGCTTACTTTCGGAAAGGCTCTTGTAGACACCATTCTCTATAACTCCCTCCAATAAGCTACTTTCTTGCTCAAGTGTAACTTGGCTAAGAGAATCATTAGTGGAATCAAGAGAACTACTAGAAGCAACAACATTGGATTTAGCATGATTATTGTTACTACTAGAAGAAGAATCTTTCTTACTCTTGTTGCTAGATTTTAGTTGTGGCATGTAAGTAGATAAGAGTAAACGCTTGGCAATGTAAGAAGAATTTTTCTTGCGAAGATTATCATTGATTGCCTTTAAAACCTCATGTTCTTGCTCAAGGTTGAGCTTTTCAAAGCATAACTTCTCATGAGTCTTTGAAAGTTCTCGATGATCTTCGAAGGTAGTTTCATGATCTAACTTAAGAGTGTTTAGTTCTTTAGTTAGACGCTCAATCTTCTCCTTATCATTGTCATTTGTTTTATCTCGATTAGCATGATTAATTGACGTTTCATCATAGTATTCATCACTAGAGTTGTCAACAAGTAAGTCATCATCACCGAACAAGTCATCTTCATCACTATTGAAATCAACATACTCAGGGTGTGATACCTTTGGGCCTTTAGCCATGAATCATCTTCCAATTCCTTCATTTGGTGAGTCAAATATGTCATAGGAGTTGGTTGACACAAGTTCTATACTGGCAACACCTTCATCTTGAGTATATTCGGAGTCGGAGTGACAGCTTCTCTCGGAGTGATGGTCGGAGTCGGAGCCGGATACCCATTCACCAACATGAGCTTGATGTCTTCTCTTTGTGTAGCTCTTTGATGATTTGTCCTTCCTTTTTGTGTAAGACGGTACGTATGGATGTAAGACTCTTGTTATTCAGCTTATATGTGTTTAGTGAGCATTGATATCTGGGAACATTGTGCATGTGCATTTGGTGATCATGACTTATGAGTCGGGATCCCCACACTGCAAGACCCCCAAGACAAGACACTCACAAGGGCCCTCCGGCATCGTGAGGCGGACGATGCCAAGACCTCCCGAGGCGAATCCTTGCTTCTCCGGGAGGTTCTTCGTTCATAACGATCATCTCTACTCCTTCTCTCTCTTGGTGGTGATTCTTCTCTTCTACTTCTTCTTTTAGGTGAACCTTCTCTCCTTTTGTAAGGAGTCGTACACTCATTGGAGTAGTGTCCGGGTCTTCCACAATTGTAGCAATTACGTTCTCGACTCTAAGACGTTTTGTCATTGTAGGACCTTGACTTGGAGCTTCCTTGCTTGCTTCTACTCTTGTAGAACTTGTTGAAGTTTTTCACCATTAGGCTCAATTCCTCATTGAAGGTTTGTTTTCCCTTGATGATGTAGGAGCATCACATGAGGCTTTGTAAGCACCACTTGACTTGTTGTGAAGCTCTTCTTTATCCTTGAGTGACATCTCATGAGCAACAATTCTTCCGATTACTTTCGTTGGCTTGAGATCTTTGTAATTGGGCATCATTTGGATTAATGTGCACACGGTATATTATTTTCCATCCAAGGCTCTTAGGATCTTCTTGATGATGAATTTGTCGGTCATCGCTTCACTTCCTAGAAGGCAATCTCATTTGTGATGATAGCAAGCCTAGAGTGCATTTCAGCGACACCTTCACCATCCTTCATTTTGAACTTATCAAGTTGACTTTGAAGAACATCCAATTTGGATTCCTTGACGGAGTTGGTACCTTCGTGCATATCAATCAAAGTATCCAAAATTTCCTTTGCATTCTCAAGGCGGCTGATTTTCTTGAATTATTCAGGGCACAATCCGTTGAAGAGGATATCACAAGCTTGAGCGTTGTATTGCAGCATCTTCAACTCTTCCGTGGTAGCTTTATGGTTCAGTTCTCTCCCATCGAAGAATTCAACTTGCAAGCCAATACACACAATAGCCCAAATGGCGGGGTTATGTCCAAGAATATGCATTTTCATCTTTTGCTTCCAAGTAGCAAAATTTGTACCATCAAAGTAAGGACCTCTACGGTGGTAATTTCCCTCGCTAGACGCCATACTCTCCTAGGTTGTGAAACCAAGGCTATGATCACCAAAAGCTATGGAAATCAAGGCAAATGGAGACCAAAGCTCTGATACCAATTGTAGTATCTAAAGTATGTCTAGAGGGGGTGATTAGACTACTTGACCAAATAAAAACTTAACCTTTTCCCAATTTTACTTCTTGGCAGATTTTAACAACTTAGCACAAGTCAAGCAATCTTAACACAATTCATGCAAGCATGCAAAGAGTATATAAGCAGTGGAAAGTAAAGCATGCAACTTGCAAGAATGTAAAGGGATGGGATTGGAGTGTGCAAACGCAATTGGAGACACGGATGTTTTTGGCGTGGTTCCGATAGGTGGTTCCATCGTACATCCACGTTGATGGAGACTTCAACCACGAAGGGTAACGGCTGCGCGAGTCCACGGAGGGATCCACCCATGAAGGGTCCACGAAGAAGCAACCTTGTCTATCCCACCATGGCCAACGCCCACGAAGGACTTGCCTCACTAGGGTAGATCTTCACGAAGTAGGCGATCTCCTTGCCCTTAAAAACTCCTTGGTTCAACTCCACAATCTTGTCGGAGGCTCCCAAATGACACCTAACCAATCTAGGAGACACCACTCTCCAAAAGGTAATAGATGGTGTGTTGATGATGAACTCCTTGCTCTTGTTCTTCAAATGATAGTCTCCCCAACACTCAACTCTCTCTCATAGGATTGGATTTGGCGGAAAGATGATTTGAGTGGAAAGCAACTTGGGGAAGGCTAGAGATCAAGATTCATATGGTTGGATTGGAATATCTTGGTCTCAACACATGACTAGGTGGCTCTCTCTCTGAAAATGAGTAGTGGAAGTGTAGGCACGTTCTGATGGCTTCCCTCACAAATGAGGAGAGGGTGGAGGGGTATATATAGCCTGCACACAAAATCTAACCGTTACACACAATATACCAAACTCGGTCGGACCGATCCTGTATATAATCTGACCGTTAGGCAATTTTCGTGGGGCCGACATGTCAACTCGGTGGGACCGATATCATTAGGGTTAGGGCATAACGTAATCTCAGTTTGACCGATTACACAAACTCGGTAGGACCAACTTTGGTAATAAGCTAACCAGAGAGTTGGTCAGGCAAACTCGGTGGGACCAATTCGCTCATCTCGGTGGGAGTGAAGCGTTACAAAAAGGAAACAGAGAGTTTGCATTGCAGACTCGGTGGGACCGATCGCTCATCTCGGTTAGATCAAAATGTTTCAAGGGAAAAGAGAGTTTGCAACCCCATCTCGGTGAGACCGAGATCCCTATCGGTGAGACCGAAGTGGCTAGGGTTTCTGGTAGTGGCTATGGCAAATGAACTCGGTGGCGCCGGATGGAACAAATCGGTGGGGCCGAGTTTGACTTTTGGTTTGGGACATATGTGGATATGAGAAAGTGGTTGAGGGCTTTGGAGCATATCACTAAGCATTTTAAGCAAGCAAGGCATTAAGCAACACCTCATCCCCTTTTAATAGTATTGGCTTTCCTATAGACTCAATGTGATCTTGGATCACTAAAAATAGAAAATGTAGAGTCTTGGACTTTAGAGCTTGAGCCAATCTTTTGTCCTTAGCATTTTGAGGGGTCCACAATCCTAATCCATGCCATGCCAATCATTTAACTTTCCTGAAATATTTATCTCGAAATGGCATTAGTTCAATGAGCTATATGTTGTTAATCATTACCAAAACCACCCAGGGATAGTTGCACTTTCACTTATGCTAATGGTAGATATGATTACCATGTGTCGGTGTACTAGAGTAGGGGTACCCTAATACCCCGAACTTGTGCACGGGCAGTTGCAGCGCCCCGCGGCAAGGGCTTGCCGGGTGACCGCCAGGGTCCTCCGTGGTCCCTTTGAAGCCATTCAAGAACAAAGTATTCAAGCCAAGAAGACAAGGCCCCGACAAGAGGAGCTTGCCGGGAAAGGCCAACCAAGGCATCTCAAGGAACTTGCCGCGACGCACCACGCGTCCCGGCAAGGCCCGGTGAGTGACAAGCTTCTGGGCGCGACAAGACAACAACCGCGGCAAGGCACTTGCCACGGCAAGCAGCCACTCTGTGCCCACGCTCCAGCGCATCCACCAACGTGTCGCCCTGGGGGCCTTTCCAGGCGCGCGTGGCGGGAGGCTGTGCAGCTAGCGGTGCGCGGTGGCATGCGATGCTGACAAGATCGCCATCGTGGCAAGCGGTGGCGCCCCTGACGGTCCTTTTCTGCACTGTTTGGGCGATGCAGACGGGCATTTAATGCCCTTGTCCCCTACCGTCAGGGTTAGGTAGGATACACTGTACAGGTAGCTGTACCAACCACCTCCCTTTTTACGTTTTTACCCCTATCTACTTTGCCACCTGTCGGTGACCCCTTGAGCATATAAAAGGAGGCCCATGCGCAACATAGAAGGGGTTCGGCTCAGTTCGAAGCATAAACACTGACGCTCGGTCTCGTTAGCTGCTCACGTGTACTGTAACACTCAGCGCTCCCAAGCAAGAACACAATACAATCAGACAAGCAGCAGTAGGAGTGTTATCTCTCCGGAGAGCTCCGGAGCTGGGTAAACTGCTCGTGTGCTTCGCCTCGATCTACTCTTCGTGCGACCTCCGCCCCCCGCCGAACCGAAAGGGGCTCGGTCTGCCAGTCCCATAGGTGTTCGTGGATCAGTTTCCCCGACATCTTTAGCGCACCAGGTAGGGGGCGTCGAGATTGTGTGAACCTGATCCGGCATTCACACGAGCTAGATCTTCATCTTCTTCATCAACATGCCACCAAAGAAGAAGGCCTTGGAGGCAGCTGTTCCGTCCGCGTCGATCCCACCGCCACCGGAGCAAGCGGGTGGTGGGGTAGACGCCAGCGGAAGAACGGGCATGGACGAGGAAGCTTACGGTGCTGCCAGGTCCATGGACAAGGCTGCGCAAACCTCGGTGTCCGTACATCCGCCACGCCCATCTCAGGAAGCGCAGGACCGACAGCGTCATGGTATTCGCAATACCATACATTTGTTGGACCAAGATCAAGCTGGTGGGTCTCGGGGCGCTCGAGACCAGCATGCACGCCAACGTGCTGGCACGAGCGAGACACGGTCGCCTGGACGGGATACTGCTCCTTCTAACATTGTTAGAAGTCCGAGCAGATCCCGCTCCTCGCACCGTTCGCCACTGCCGCCCACCACTCCAGCAGAAGCTTTGGCGCGAGCTCAACTGCTCCTGGATTACCCTCCAACGGCGGACAAGACCGATCAATGGAGGGCCACCATTCAGAGTCTCATCGGCTTCGCCAACGGTGACACTCCACGGCAGCCGAGCACGCCGCCGCCGCGGCAGGACGGCCAGGCGCGAGCCGGTGGCGACAACACCGGTGGGGGTGCAACCACCATGTACTCTCCACCCCGAAGGCCAAGATCGCCGACTCGTCGGGTCCACCTCGACAGCGACTCCACCGCATCATCGGATCCATGAGCTCGTCGCGATCAACGCCAAGTTCTTCGCGAACGACAGCAAGAAGACGCTCGTACCCGCATCGAGCGTCGAAGAGAAGCGCGGCGTCAATCTGACCAGCGCGCTGGGCCCTCTGTCGACATGTGTGCGCCAGGAGAACCAGGCGACTTACCGTACGCGGTAGGCTGCCCTGCGTTCACTCGTGAGCTGCGGCAAGTCCAGTGGCCCAGCAATAAGAATTTCAAGCCAGACGTACCGGAGAAGTACGACGGCAAGACGCATCTGTCGGAGTTCCTCAGCATCTACACCATCGCGGTGCAAGCCGCCGGGGGGCGAGACGACAAGATCCTTGCCAACTACTTCTCTCTGGTACTCAAACCCAATGTCAGATCCTGGCTCATGCACTTGCCGGACAACTCCATATCTTCCTGGGCAGATCTATGCCATCAGTTTGTCGGTGCCTTTACAGGCGGCCACAAGCCTCATGGCCAAGAGAGCGACCTTCATCTGCTCGCCCAGAAGGAAGGAGAGCCCCTGCGCAAGTACATTCAGAGATTCAGCAACGTACAGCACAACATCCCAGATGTCCACCCTGCCGCGGTAATCAGCCCGTTCCATCAGAACTTGCGGAACCGCAGGATGCGGGAGGAGATGGCGATGTGCAAGATCAGAGACGTCAGTGAGCTATATGCCCTGGCCGACAAGTGTGCACGTGCTGAGGAAGGGAGGAGACTCCCCAGAGAGAATATAGGAGCAGGAGGATCTGACAGTGAGGATGCTGCCCCGGCAAAGAAAAACCAGCGGCGGAACAACAGGAAGAAGAAAGGCAAAGAGGTGCTAGTTGTTGAGCATTCCGGCAACGGAGGTGGCGCCAAGAAAGCCAAAGCTGGTGGCTCCGGCAAGGAGATTGCCGCAGAGGCTGTGGCGGTTGCCGACAAGCAGGACGGCACCAACAAGCAGTACTGCAAGATCCACCGCACCAAGGGCCATGATCTCCAGAGCTGCAAGAAGGTCGAGCAGCTTGTCAAGCAGCAAAAAGCTGAGTACGAGCGACGCGACAAGGAGAAGGCCCAGGAGGGTGCTGGAGGATCCGGCAAGAAACATCCCGGCCGGGGAGGACGCCACGGCAAGGCCAAGCAGCGGCAAGAAGACAGACCTCCCCACGGTGCGACAAGGATGAAGATGACGATGACGACGAAGACATGGATGATGATGAGACCGATGGGCAGGAGTTCCAGAAAGCCACAGAGGTCATGTGCGTTGATGGCGGTGCTTCTCTGCATACTTCACACCGCCAACTCAAACAGTGGGTGCGGGAAGTTAATGCAGCGGAACCACCCGTCGAGTCACGCAAGCCTCTGAAATGGCCCAGCACGCCTATCATCTTTGATATTGAGGACCACCCTGATCGCATAACTGCGGTCGGGTGCTTGCCGATGTTGGTTTCACCAACTATCCGCAACCTCAAGGTCACTAAGATGCTAGTTGACGGCGGGGCCGGCTTGAACCTGATCTCCTCCGCGGTACTCCAGAAACTCCAGATCCCTGACAGCGAGCTCGAAGAGACCGGCATATTCCAAGGAATCAATCCGGGAAGGAGCAAGCTGAAGGGAAAGATCACGTTGCCGGTAACATTTGGCAGCGAGTTGAACTTCAGGACTGAGAGGGTCACTTTTGATGTTGCTGATTTTCCATTACCTTACAATGGGATACTCGGCCGTCCAGCACTCGCCAAATTCATGGCAGCCTCTCACTATGCCTACAACATGTTGAAGATGCCAGGCCCGATAAGTGTCATCTCTGTCCCTGGCGACAAGAAGGATGCTCTTATCTGCGCCGACAAGATCTATCGGGAAGCAGCAGCCGCAGCAGATCGCAAATCACTTGCCGCTGAAGCTCCCGGGGGGAAGAAGACCAAGTCCGGCAAGAGTTATGATCCCCACTCCGGCAAGCGCACCTCCTCGGAGTGCTGCGCTACCGTCAAGGACGCACCATCGAGCTCCACCGGCAAGTGCAAGAAGGCAATGGCAGCTCCACCTGAGACCAAGAAGGTGCCCGCCAAGGAGGACGGCACTGGTGGTACTTTCACCATCAGTGCCACTCTCGACCCTAAATAGGAAAGCGCGCTCGTTGCTTTCCTGTGGGCGAACGTCGACGTGTTTGCGTGGCAACCGTCTGACATCCCCGGTGTTCCCAGGAAAGTAATTGAGCACCACCTGGCCGCCTGTCCTCATGCGCGGCCCGTCAAGCAGAAAGTCAGGAAACAGGCAGTGGAGCGCCAAGAATTCATTGCGGAAGAAATCAAGAAATTGGAAGCAGTAGGCCTTGTCAGAGGAGTGCTCCATCCTACGTGGCTGGCTAATCCTGTAGTCGTGCGGAAGGCAAACGGGAAATGGAGGCTTTGTATTGACTTTACCGATGTTAATAAAGCTTGTCCCAAAGACCCATTTCCCTTGCCATGCATCGATCAGATCGTTGACTCCACGGCCGGATGTGACTTGCTTTCATTTCTTGATGCATACTCAGGATACCATCAGATCTTCATGGCACAAGAGGATGAGGAGAAGACCGCATTCATCACACCATGTGGCACCTACTATTTCGTACGGATGCCCTTCGGTTTAAAGAATGCTGGTTCAACATTTGCAAGGGTAGTCCATCATGCTTTTGAGCCACAGATGCACAGAAATGTGGAAGCCTACATGGATGACATAGTGGTCAAGAGCAAGGACAGGGCGACCCTGATTCAAGATTTAGATGAAACCTCTGCAAATCTGCGCAAGATCAACCTCAAGCTGAACCCCGAGAAGTGTGTGTTTGGAGTTCCCTCCGGCAAGCTTCTCGGGTTCTTCGTGTCTCAGCGGGGGATTGAAGCCAACCCCGACAAGATCAAGGCCATTGAGCAGGTTGAAGCACCCAAGCGCGTCAAGGATGTATGAAGACTTGCCGGTTGCGTGGCTGCTCTCAGCAGGTTTATCTCAAGATCTGCTGAGCGCGCCCTGCCGTTTTTCAAAATATTGAAAAAGGCAGGTCCAATGAAATGGACTCGGGAGGCGGAGGTTGCACTGCAGGATTTGAAGAGATACATGTCCTCCACTCCAATACTTGTCGCACCTAAGCCACAAGAGAAGTTGCTGCTGTATATAGCAGCAACCAATCAAGTGGTTAGTGATGTGTTAGTAGCGGAGAGGGAGGCGGACGATGAGCCAGCAACCACGACAGATGCATCCAGCGACAAGCAGGGGGCTTCGCCGGCAAGCTCTGGTCCCGACAAAGATGAATCTGCGCAAACACATGAGAAGATGCAGAAAAGGATGGTGCAGCGCCCAGTTTACTTTGTCAGTTCCCTTCTGCAGGGAGCTAGGTCAAGGTACTCTGGTGTGCAGAAATTCCTTTTCAGCCTTCTCATGGCCTCGAGAAAGCTGCGCCATTACTTCCAAGCACATGAGATCACTGTTGTCACTCGTTTTCCGCTGAAGAGGATACTGCAAAATCCAGAGGCAACAGGCAGGATTGTCGAGTGGGCACTGGAACTGTCAAGCTTTGGCCTCAAGTTTGAGAGCACTTCAACTATCCAAAGCAGGGCATTGGCGGAGTTCATAGCGGAATGGACACCAACACAAGATGAAGAAATTCTAGAAACGAGCATCCCCGTCAAGGAGGCAAGCAAAGAGTGGCTGATGTACTTTGATGGTGCCTTCTCGCTGCAAGGCGCCGGTGCGGGTGTGCTGCTTGTCGCACCCACCGGAGAGCACCTCAAGTATGTAGTCCAGATGCACTTTCCCAAGGAGCAGGCAACCAACGATACAGCAGAGTATGAAGGCTTGCTTGCCGGTCTAAGGATCGCAGCAGACCTTGGGATTAAGAAGCTCATCATCAGGGGTGACTCGCAGCTTGTCGTCTGCCAAGTGAACAAGAATTATCAGAGTCCGTTGATGGAAGCTTATGTTGATGAAGTGAGAAAGCTAGAAGAGCACTTTGACGGCCTACAGATGGAGCATGTTCCAAGAGCTCAGAATGACATTGCTGATGGCCTGTCAAAGTGCGCCGCACTTAAGTTACCTGTGGAACCAGGGATCTTTGTGCTCAAGCTGACTCAACCGTCTGTGACACCATCAACTGGACAGAGCAAGAAGAAGAAGTTGATTTCTGGTGACTATTTTCCAGCAGAGCTCCCCGAAGCCGCCGCCAAGAAGGTCCCCAAGATCAACACCAAGAGTGCTGAGGAGCAGTCTGCTCCGGCAAAACTTAGGGTTTGTTCCGTTGAAGCAGACGCTCCCGACAAGTTTTGCCCCGGCAAGCTTGTCGGGGAACATCAAGCTCCGGCTGAGCCGCAGGTTCTTGCCGTAGAAGCGGATGTTCCCGCAGCAGCAGATGTGCCTTTAGTCCTTGTTGTCGAGCCACAAGCTCCAGCATGGGCACAGCAGATTGTCCGTTTCCTTCAGACAGGAGAACTTCCCAAAGAGCAAGAAGAAGCAGAAAAAGTAGCCCGGCAGTCAAGTATGTACCAGTTTGTTGATAGCACACTGTACAGAAGAAGACTCAACGGAGTGAAATTGAAGTGTATTCACCGGGAAGATGGACAAAAGCTGTTGGCAGAGATACACGGAGGCATATGTGGTCACCACATTGGCGCAAGAGCACTTGCCAGCAAAGCTTTCCGGCAAGGTTTCTTTTGGCCGACAGCCCTCCAGGATGCAATTGCACAAATAACCAAATGTGAAGCGTGCCAGTTCCATTCCAAGCAAATACACCAGCCAGCTCAAGCTCTCCAGACGATCCCTTTATCCTGGCCATTTTCGGTCTGGGGGCTCGACATCCTCGGCCCCTTTCCCCGAGCTATCGGAGGCTTTGAGTACTTGTACGTTGCAATCGACAAGTTCACAAAGTGGCCGGAGGTGGAACCAGTGAGGAAGGTGACAGCACAGTCAGCAGTCAAGTTCTTCAGGTCGATTGTTTGCCGTTTCAGAATCCCTAACAGGATCATCACCGACAATGGCACGCAATTCACGAGCCGCACCTTCATGCAGTACATCCAAGATCTTGGCGCCAAGGTCTGCTTCGCTTCTGTTGCTCATCCGAGAAGCAACGGTCAAGCGGAGAGGGCAAATGCTGAAGTGCTGCGCGGGCTCAAGACCAGGACTTTCAACAGGCTGCGCAAGTGCGGAAGGAACTGGATTGAGGAGCTGCCGGTGGTTCTTTGGTCGATCAAGACGATGCCAAATCGAGCCACCGGCCAGACACCTTTCGCTCTAGTCTATGGAGAAGAGGCAGTTCTCCCCACGGAACTCGTATATGGATCACCTCGAGTGCTCGCTTATGATGAGCTTGAGCAAGAGCAGCTGCGGAAAGATGACGCGCTGCTCCTTGAGGAGGACCGTCTTCAGGCTGCTGTACGAGCTGCTCGATACCAGCAAGCTTTGCGCCACTACCATAGCCACAAAGTTAATGCCAGAAGTTTCGAGGAAGGCGACCTTGTTCTTCGGCGCGTTCAATCCGCCAAGAATTCCAACAAGTTGACGCCAAAGTGGGAAGGCCCTTACCGGGTGAAACGAGTCACTAGGCCTGGCGCTGTCCACCTTGAGACCGAAGATGGCATTCCGGTGAGTAACTCCTGGAACATTGAGCATCTTCGTAAGTTTTACCCGTAGGGCGCGGTTGCCGGAACCTGTTCCGACAACCACCTTTTGTACAAGACTTGCCGATGTTGCATGTAATCCTTTGTACAAAGCCGGGCGCAGATCCCGTGCATAAGTAAAGCTCATGTGCTCCGCACATCTTGTCAATTTCATGCGTTATGTTCTTTCTTGCATACGTTATCTGACACTTTGTGCAGCACCTACCCCCGGTAAGCAATAACGAGCCGCAAGGCTCCATATCTTTATTTTCTCTTCTTTCTTTTCCTCAACAAAGGAAAGGAAGGTTCCCTCGCACACAAGTTTGCCGGGGGGAAGGAGAAGGTAATGGTGTGGACCAGGCGTCGTTTAAGGAAGTTTTGCCTTGCCGGGAAGCAAACGACAGAAAAGCTAAGTTGCCAAAGTTTGAGCAATTAGTTTTAATTTTTAAGTTATCTTCCTCGAACGACCGTGCTTTGTATGGAAAACCTGTGCGCGGAGGAACCAACTCGTAGCTAGTTGCGCCCTTACTTTGTTTCGAGTCCGCTCAACAACTTAAGTGTGCTGCATCTAGTCGCGACAAGGTTTCTTGTCGGAAGCGGCACCGCCAGCAGGCTGCTGACGTCCCGCACTCAGCGCTCGCGGCTCGGGGGCCTGCGCCGACAAGTTCCCTAAAAGCATAGGGTAAAAACATACAAAGGAAGGAATCTAGTAAAGGAAATAACATAGCGATCATTACCCAAAATAAAGTTATATTACAAGATAACTTGTCGCAGCTCTAACAGATTGTTCCCACAACATGACCAGCAGCGACAAGGAAAAAGATAAAACGGGCGGCCTAGTCTACGCGATCGCCCTCAACCCTCTTGATCCCGCTCACCTTGTCCACAATCGGTGCGACAAGGGCCTTGAGCGCTTCCAGATCAGCATCCGGCGGCAGGGACTTAAGGACATTGGTGAAGTTGAGGCCTGGGTTGCGGAAGGCCACCTTCATCACCACTTTCTGAAGAGCTCCTGCACAGATCTTGCGCGACTCGTCGGCCAGCTGCTTTGGGATCTTCTCCCAGAGTCGCTGGAGGGCCGTCGCCACGCCTTTGAAGAACAGGCTGAGATTGGCGCTGGGTTGGAGATGCTCGTCGGAAGAATACCCAAAGTCCTCCATCCCCAGCTGCACCAGCTCCCCGTCGATGACTGCGGCAATATTCACCAGACCCTCGGTCCAGTGCTCCACAGTCTCCCTAAATGAGTTCTGGGTGACGGCAATACTAGCCAGCAGCGCCTCGTCGGCCTTGATCTTATCCGACAAGGCCACCTCCCGCTCCCTGGCGCCGTCCAGCGTCTGAGTCAACGTGGCCAGCTTCAGCTCGAGATCTGCATTGGAGTCCTTGGCGGCGCTGAGCTCCTTGCTCCTCTCAGCGAGAAGGCCCTGCAGCTCACCATGAGCGGCAGCGTCCTTCTCGCGCTCACGCTTGAGCGCGGCAAGCTCCTCGCCGCTCGCCCGGAGATCGGTTTCCAGCTGCGCCACCTTCGTCTCCAGCTCCTTCTTGGCGGCCTCAGCAGCTGCGGCAGTGTCCTTTGCTTCCTTGAGCGCCCCGCCAATTGCTTGCTCGCGCTCGGCAAGCTCCTCTTTGTGGTTGTCAAGGTTGACCTTGCGCTGCGCCAACTCTCCTTCTTGCGCAAATAGATTTTCGGCGACAAGCCGCTGCTTCTCTTCGACCTCAGCCTTCTCGAGGAGGAAGGCTTTCCGCTCCTCAAGAAGTTGCTCCCGCTCCTCTGCCAAGGACCGGAGAGTTTCCTGCCTAAGGCCCCGGAGCTCCTCCGCGCGCTTCTCGATGTCAACTCTCGCCCTCACGACAAACGCTTCTCGGGAAGCCAGCTTGGCTTGTCGAGCGCGGTAGAGCGACATCAGTTTCCGCAGCAGTCGCTCCTCCTCAAGCTCGTCGTTGCTGCTGCTTGGCGCGTCGACCAGCGTCAGCCCAGCGGAGGCGAGCACTTCTCCATCCAGGATTTCTCCTTCGACCGGCGCCCTGGAGCTTGACGCCCAGGGGAGCTTGATGAAGATGCCATCACCGGCCTTCAAGTAGGCGCCGGGCTGGGGCTCTTTGGAGCCTGGCTCTGCAGCAGCAGCGGAAGGATCGGCGGTAGGCGCAGCGCCTGGCGCTCCTGCGGCCTCGGGGCCGTCAGTGCGATCGCCGGATCCCTCGCCAGCTTCTGCGGTGGCAGCTTCGGCGGCCTCTTCGCCGGCGGACTCATCAGCACCGGCCTCTCCTTCGGTAGCGACGGCGTCGTCGGCACTGCCACGCGCGCCCTCCTCGCCGGCGTCATCGGTCTCCATCGGCTCCGTGGCAGGTGGATCTGACGAACGGAAAAGGGAGAGAAGTCAAGCAAAATGCAAGGAGAAAATCAGGAGAAGAAAAACCCAAGGGCCAGTTCTCAGGCAAAGGGATTACCTGTGCTAGGGTCCGCAGTCATAGTCTCAACCACCGGAGGATCACTGGTGTCGTCCCTTGCCGGAGAACTATCCCTTGCCGGAGAGTTCTCCCTTGCCGGAGAACGCTCCCTTGCCGGGGATGCCTCCCTTGGCAGTGTAGTAGAAGCGGATGGCACTTCGGGAGCGGCTTCCGGGCACTCCTGGTGAGGCTGCTCCGCTCCTACACAAATCCAACAGTCAAGATATCATCAAAGAAAGAGCAACCATGAGTGCCTGTCAGCAAGAAGTAAATCATGTACTTACGCTGGGGGCTGCGCTGGGGGCTGCTTTGGGGAGTAGCTGCCGGGTCCGTCAACGTGGTCTCAGACACACCCCTGCTGACACGGTGGGGTCATCCTCGATGACAATCACCGCGGCCTTGGCTCTCTTCGCCGCTCTCTGGGCCAGCGTCCTGAAAAGGAATGGGTTCAGAGTGAAGCAAGTCAGATACAGGACCAAAGCAACAGAATTGAAGAACTACAAGAACAGCGAAGAATCTTACTCTTCTTCTTCCTCGTCGGAGCTGAGCGCGGAGAGATCGAAGTCCGGCTCCCCTCCGGTGCGACGAGGCGGAGGAGTAGGTTCCCTTGCCCGCTTGGCAGGACCGGTGGCCGTGGACCGGGAAGATCCCGCTCCAGTTGCCGCAGCCGCGTGAGGCGCTCCCGCAGCAACAGTGCTTGCCGCGGTAGAGCGTGTCGCACGGCTCGGCGGCTGTTGGCTCGTCTGCCGCCCCGCTGCGTCCCCGGCCTTGCGGAGACGCCTCCTTGCCGGGGCCGGGGGCTCCGCCTGCGGCAGGCTGTCTGAAGGTTCGGGCTCTTCCTCGCCGGGCTCGCTCGGCTCAGCTTCAGGGCCGGCAAGATCTTCCTCGCCGGCAAACTCCTCGCGCTCGGCAAGGCTTGCCGCCTCTGCTGCCTCTGCCTCCTCCACGGTGAACCCGAACTTGCCCGCGGCAGCTGCGGCCGCAGCCTCTTCCATCCTAGTGGCAATGCGCTGCAGCTCCGCATCGGTGGTGTCGCGGGTGAGGCTCTTCTGCTCATCAGCGCGGACCGGCACTTCTACCAAGTCGTCGAAGAACGCCCGCACGACGTCATCCGCAGGCTCTTGCCAAGTTGGGGCGATTCCGTGCGAATCGCACAACAGCATCATCGCGCGGATCCGGTCGAGCGAAGAATTGTTGCACAACGGAACAATGCTCCTCGGCAACGTGAATGGATGCTGAGGATCGCGTTTGAACAGCTCCAGGAGCATCGCGTCCAGCTCCAGGACGGTGAAGTTGAAGTTGAGGCCTGGGAGCAGCCTCATGATATCCGCCGAGTTCTTGAACTCCCAGGCGGGTCTCCCCCTCTCCTGCAGGGGGGGGATGCAGCGGCGAAGGAAATTTGCGCCAACGGCGCCTACAGTGAGCCCGACAAGCCTGAGGCGAAGGATTCGGGTAACGGCGATCTTCATCCTGTCGTCCTCCGGGGCCACGTTGCTCCAATTGTTGCCGCACACTATTGGGGCTTGGCGCAGGGCAGTAAACGGCTGCGGGTTCTCCTCGACGATCCAGCACCACTCCGCTCTCCACTCCTCCCATTTGCTGCGAAGCTCTGCCTCCAGATAAGCCTCTTTCTTGCCGACTCTCGAGATCCAGGCAATTCCGCCGGCAAGGGGCTCTCCTCTCTCGACTCGAGGCATAAAGAAATGGCGGAAGAGAGCTACATTTGGGTGGACTCCGACAAAGTTTTCGCACAGATGTGCGAAAACTGCCATGGTCAGAACGGCGTTGGGGGTGAAGTCAAGGAGGCGGAGCCCGTAGGTGTTCATGATGTCGCAGAAGAATTCTGAGAAGGGCGAGCAGAGCCTGCAATAGAAGAACAGCGCGAAGAAGGGGTACCCGTTTGGAGCCAGTTCCGAAGCGGCGGCCAGGAGTACCCTCGTGTGCGGATGCGCTCGCGTCTCCGTCGACCAGAAGAGGTAGTAGTACTCCCTCAGCTCATGCGCACCGAGCTGGGGGGAGAAGATCGCCCGCTCCTTCCGCAACGCCGCGAGCCGCTGCGCCACGGCCGACTTCACGCCCTTCCCCTTGTCGGCTTTTGGAGCCATGGCGGAGGTGGTGGGAGAGATCGACGGCGTTGGTGATGCTGGTGGCAATGGGGGGCGGAGCCCTGCTCTCTTTCAGCTTCGGGAAGAAGAGGGGAGCAGCGGAGATTTGTGAGAATGGAGAAGCAACCGGCGAGATGGGCGAACTGCCCCTGTTTCCCCTGCTTATAAAGAGGGAGGGGGCGGACGTTTCGCCCTTCCGAATAAAGAATCCACCCACGATCTCTCCCACGACGCCGCATTCGACGCGTGCCGTTGGGGAGGGCGCGGTGGATACGGAGTAAGATACGGCGTAACCCAGGCCGCATGTGCCCGTGCCCTGTTTTGGGATTGGCCCAACAGCGCTCGGCACCGTGTGTGGCCCAGGCCCGGGGGCTCCTGTCGGTGTACTAGAGTAGGGGTACCCTAATACCCCGAACTTGTGCACGGGCAGTTGCAGCGCCCCGCGGCAAGGGCTTGCCGGGTGACCGCTAGGGTCCTCCGTGGTCCCTTTGAAGCCATTCAAGAATAAAGTATTCAAGCCAAGAAGACAAGGCCCTGGCAAGAGGAGCTTGCCGGGAAAGGCCAACCGAGACATCTCAAGGAACTTGGCGCGATGCACCACGCGTCCCGGCAAGGCCCGGTGAGCGACAAGCTTCCGGGCGCGATAAGACAACGACCGTGGCAAGGCACTTGCCGTGGCAAGCGGCCACTCTGTGCCCACGCTCCAGCGCATCCACCAACATGTCGCCCTGGGGGCCTTGCCAGGCGCGCGTGGCGGGAGGCTGTGCAGCCAGCGGTGCGCGGTGGCATGCGATGCTGACAAGATCGCCATTGTGGCAAGCGGTGGCGCCCCTGATGGTACTTTTCTGCATTGTTTGGGTGACGCAGACGGGCATTTAATGCCCTTGTCCCCTGCTGTCAGGGTTAGGTAGGATACACTGTACAGGTAGCTGTACCAACCACCTCCCTTTTTACGTTTTTACCCCTGTCTACTTTGCCACCTGTCGGTGACCCCTTGAGCATATAAAAGGAGGCCCATGCGCAACGTAGAAGGGGTTCGGCTCAGTTCGAAGCATAAACACTGACGCTCGGTCTCGTTAGCTGCTCACGTGTACTGTAACACTCAGCGCTCCCAAGCAAGAACACAATACAATCAGACAAGCAGTAGTAGGAGTGTTATCTCTCCGGAGAGCTCCGAAGCTGGGTAAACTGCTCGTGTGCTTCGCCTCGATCTGCTCTTCGTGCGACCTCCGCCCCCCACCAAACCGAAAGGGGCTCGGTCCGCCGGTCCCATAGGTGTTCGTGGATCAGTTTCCCCGACACCATGATGTGGAACGAATAGAAGAATTTGTTGCTTTTAAGGGTGCTTATGAAATTGAATCTTTGTTTGAAAAGTATGAAGATTTTGATGATTCGGTTTATAGACCTGAAAATTTTCCTATCCTTAAATATTGCTATGAGAATTATAAATACAATTTCAATATTGATGCGTTTATTGAGGAAGTCTTTGTTGGCCAAGAAGAGAATAATATTTTGCAGAGGTCTATGGAAGAAGGAATTGATGAAACTCTGAGCTCATTGGATGAAAAGGATGGCGTGGAGAGAGAAGAACAAAAGGAGGAAGAGCGGATTATCTACACGTGCCCACTTTCTAATGAGAGTAACTCTTCAACTCATACATTATTTAATTTCCCTTTATGCTTACCGAAAGATGAATGCTATGATAATTTCTATGATCCCATTGATTCATTTGAAATATCCCTTTTTGATGAACTTGATGCTTGCTATGCTTGTGGCCAAGATGCCAATATGAATTATGCTTATGGAGATGAACTTACTATAGTTCCTTATGTTCAGAATGAAATTGTTGCTATTGCACCCACACATGATAGTCCTATTATCTTTTTGAATTCTCCCAACTACACTATATCGGAGAAGTTTGCACTTATTAAGGATTATATTGATAGGTTGCATTCTACCATTACACATGATAATTTTGATGAATATAATGCTTGATGCTCCTACTTGCAATTATTATGAGAGAGGAACTACATCTCCGCCTCTCTATGTTTCAAATACAATAAAATTGCAAGAAACTACTTATGATATGTATTGGCCTTTACTTGATGTGCATGAATTGTTCTTTTATGACATGCTGATGCATATGAAGAGAGTTAGACTTCGTCATTGCATGGTATATGTTCCCTCATGCTCACTACTAATCATTGCTAACTAAAATTGGCTTTGATATACCTTGGGGTCCGAGTGGATCAATTACTTGAGCACTTTATGCCTAGCTTAATGGCTTTAAAGAAAGCGCTGCTAGGCAGACAACCCGGAAGTTTTAGAGAGTCATTTATTTCTGTTGACTGCTTTTATAAAGTAACAAAAAAATATAGAGAGGAACCTAAAACCTTCCAAAAAGAAAAGTGAAAGTGAGAAAGACAAGCACCGTCAAAGTGGGGGACGTCCTTGAACTTTGTTCATGCCCATCGAAACTTTGCGAATCTCAATTACAGAAACTTTTCAAAAAAATAATTATCCCCTTGTACAAATACATTGTATTATAAAAAAATGTGCCAAGATTTTCCTTACGATGATTAGATTGCTTGTTGGTATGTGCGGTGTAAAATAGAAACTTTGGCTATAGTGCGTGAATTTTCGTCTTTTATTGGAACGTCAAAAGTCACTGAAATTTCTAGACAGTATTTCCATGCAAATTGTTTATGTTTTCCTAATTTTTAGAATTTTTGGAGTTACACAAGTATGTTGAATGTTCATATTGCTACAGACTGTCCTGTTTAAGACAGATTCTGTTTTTGATGCATTGTTTTGCTTGTTTTGATGAAACTATCAATTTTATCGATGGTATATGCCATGGAACAGTTATAATACATTAGCTACATTGCAAAATAAAAGTATGAATGGGTTTGCAATAGTACTTAAATTAGTGATTTGCATTATTATACTAGCGGATCTCACCAGTTTTCTGTTAAGTTTTGTTTGGGTGAAGTGATCAAAGATCGAGGAGGTCTCGATAGGAGGAGAAGGAGGAGAGTCAAGAGTTCAAGCTTGGGGATTCCCAAGGCACCCCAAGTAAATATCCAAGGAGACTCAAGCATCTAAGCTTGGGGATGCCCCAGAAGGCATCCCATCTTTCTTCAACAAGTATCGGTATCTTTTCATCTTCGTTTCATTCATGTTATATGTTTTCATTTTTATTTTATGCACCATGCTGGTATGAGATAGTCCATGGGAAAGAACATGTGGTGCCCCCATGTTTGGTTTTGGTAATTGATGACAATCTCTATGGACTAATGGTTGCCTTGAGTTTTATTTGAAGGATTTGTCCATAGGCTTTTCTTGGAGTCCATTTGTTGGTTTCAAGGAGAGTTTTGTGATGACCAAGGTGCCATTCAAGGAATTACCTAAAGATTGGTCATGTGAGAGGTTGATCAAGACTAAGTCAAAGAGTAAATCAAGTTGATCAACACACAAAGCATAGAAGATGTACCGAGAGGGATCAAGCGATCACATGGTATGGTAAGCATTGTCAATTATGCTTTGTGTACTAACCCATGATCTTCGTGAGAGTTCTTTGTGGGGTTAGGTTGTGGTGTGCAAGTTCAAGTGAAGCATCATGAAGAGATAAAATGCTTCAAGCTTGACGTCCATTGTTGTGACAATGGACTTGTGAAGATGTGCAGAAGAGTGGCTCACCCATAGTGGAGTATGGGGAGCAATCAACTAGTCTTCATCGAGCCAACGCAATCAAGAAAGGTGGTCCAACTTGAGGGAGTCAAGATCGTCATCATCTAGCTCAAGTGGACCATGTGCAAGGCAAAGGTTTGCCCTTGATAGGTTTCTATTTTACCGGTCTCATGATGGTAGTTGGGAGACCGGGTTTTAGGATCGTTAACGTACTATCAAGGGGGGCTCTCGATGAGTAACTTGATCATATCATTCGTAGAGATCTCAAACCATTGCATCCTTGCATCATATTTATTGGTTCTTGTTTGGTTCTTATCCTTGTGAGATTTGGAGCTTATGGTCATTTTCTTGACAAGCTCGAGTTCATCGAAAATGGAGTTCACATGCATCTTCTATGATGTTTTCGATGTTGGAGGTTCTGCCGGTTCTTCTCGGTTGGAGGTTTCTATCCTCTTCTTCGCTCTTTTGATGCTACTCGTTGTCTTGTTTCAAACAAGCTTGAGTTTGCTCAATTCAGAGCTCATATGAAGAAGTTATGGCAGTTCTGTTTTTCTCCCTGCGGTAGTACCGCGGTGGCAGCGGTAGTACCGCTTGTAGCGTCAAGCGGTAGTACCGCTCTAGTACCGCTCTACTACCACCTCGATTTTGGGTCTGCTCTTTTTGTGTCGGGTTTAGCAGTAGTTGCACGGCAGTTGGGCGGTAGTACCGCCTATAAGCGGTAGTACCACTCCGGTCGGGCGGTAGTACTGCTACTGCATTACTGCCACCGTTCTCTGCTCTGCCCTGCCTCATTTGGTCCCGTGTTCTGCTCCTCCAGCGGTAGTACCGCTGGGGTGAGCGGTAGTACCGCTTATAAGTGGTACTACCGCCCCAAGGTTCATGTCTTGTTGCTCTTTTTCTCTGCTTCTTCCGCCTGAGCGGTAGTACCGCTCGTGGAGCGGTAGTACCGCTCGTGGAGCGGTAGTACCGCTCGTGTGCGGGCTGAGCACATAACGGTTGGATGTTTCCCCTCCTATATAAGGGGGTCTTCTTTCCCAATGAACCTTATCCTTGGAGCTCGTGTTCTTCCCCCATTGTTGACCTTCTTCGAGCTTGCTAACTCTCAATCCCTCCATGGACTCTTGCTAGTTTTTGAGGGAAAAGAGAGAGGAGATCTAGATCCACATTTCCACCAATCACTTTCTCCTCTATGTGAGGGGAACCCCTTGGAGCTATATCTTGGAGTTCTTGGTGTTCTCCTTCTTGTTCTTCCTCTCATCTTCCTCCCTAGCATTAGTTGCTTCGGTGGGATTTGAGAGAGAAGGACTTGGGCACTCTGTGTGCCCTTGCCATTGCATTTGGTGCATCGGTTTGAGTTCTCCATGTGATACGTGGAAGTTACAAGTTGAGAAGCTTATTACTCTTGGGTGCTTGGTACCCTTGAGCTTGTTACTCTTGGGTGTTTGGACACCCTAGAGCTTGTTCCTCTTGGGTGCCTTGGCGCCCTAGACGGTTGGAGTTGTTCGGAGCTCAATCATTGTGGTGTAAAGCTCCGGGCAAGCGCCGGGGTCTCCAATTAGGTTATGGAGATCGCCCCGAGCATTTTCACGGGTACCGGTGACCGCCCCCAAGGGTTGCCAAAGTGTACGGGTTCGGTGACCGCCCCCAAGGGTCGCCATTTGTACGGGTTCGATGACCGCCCTCAAGGGACCCTTAGTGGAATCACGGCATCTTGCATTATGCGAGGGCGTGAGGAGATTACGGTGGCCCTAGTGGCTTCTTGGGGAGCATTGTGCCTCCACACTGCTCCAAACGGAGATTAGCATCCGCAAGGGTGTGAACTTCGGGATACATCGTCGTCTCCGCGTGCCTCGGTTATCTCTTACCCGAGCCCTTTACTTATGCACTTTACTTTGTGGTAGCCATATTGTTCTTTGTCATATATCTTGCTATCACATAGTTGCTTATCTTGCTTAGCATAATTTGTTGGTGCACATAGGTGAGCCTAGTTGTTTTAGTTTTTGTGCTTGACAAATTAACCGCTAGGTTTATTCCGCATTTGTTCAAGCCTAAACCGTAATTATTTTAAAGCGCCTATTCACCCCCCCCCTCTAGGCGACATCCTCTTTCTTTCACCATGGTTGATTTATAGAATGTTCATTGCACTTCACTTATATCTTTTGAGTATGGCTTTATAGAATGCTTCATGTGGTTCACTTATATCATTTGAAGTTTGGATTGCCTGTTTCTCTTCACATGGAAAACCGTTATTTGTAGAATGCTCTTTTGCTTCACTTATATTTATGAGAGCATGATATTTTTTAGAAAGAATTAAACTCTAATGCTTCACTTATATCTATTTAGAGAGTCAATAGGAATTGGTCATTTAGATGGTTAGTCGTAAAATCCTACATAAAACTTATGGGTCACTAAATATGATATGTTTGATTCCTTGCAATAGTTTTGCGATATAGAGATGGCATATGTGGGAGGTACTATTGGATGATTGTGTTTAGTAAGATATTGGTGTTAAGGTTTGTGATTCCCGAAGCATGCACGTATAGTCTCTCGTTATGCTATGAAATTGGAGCATGATTTATTATTGATTGTCTTCCTTTGTGTGGAGGTTGAGGGCGTGCGATGGTTAACTTATACCAACCTTGCCCCTAGGGGCATGCGTAGTAATACTTTGCTTTGAGGCTAATAAAATTTTACAATAAATATATGAGTTCTTTATGACTAATGTGAGTCCATGGATTATAAGCACTCTTACCTTTCTGCAATTTGCTAGCCTCTACGGTACCGCATTGCCCTTTCTCACCTCAAGAATCGGTGCAAACTTCGCTGGTGCATCCAAACCCCGTGATATGATACGCTCTATCACACATAAGCCTTATTATATCTTCCTCAAAACAGCCACTATACCTACCTATTATGGCCTTTAGATAGCCATTCTGAGATATATTGCCATGCAACTTCCACCGCTTCTGTTCTGATGACTTGAGCATTCATTGTCAAATTGCTTTGCATGATTGTAAGATAGCTAGCATGATGTTTCCATGGCTTGTCCTTTTTTGATATCTCTGCTATGCTAGATCATTGCACATCCTGGTACACTGCCAGAGGCATTCATATACGTTCAATATTTTCTTCTATGTATCAAGTTGTAATATTGAGTTGTAAGTAAATAGAAGTGTGATGATCATCATTATTCATTATTAAAGCATGTCCCAATGAGGAAAGGATGATGGAGACTATGATTCCCCCACAAGTCGGCATCTGGACGGAAAAAAAGAAAAAAAAAGATCCGGGCAAAAGAGAAGGGGCATGCAAATACCACACTTGTGCTTCAAAGTAGCACCATGTTTTTCATATAGAGAGTCTCCTGTGTTATCATTTTCATATACTATTGGGAATTTTTCATTATAGGATTAGATGGACACCCACCTACTTTTCATATTGAGATTTCATACACTTATAGCTCTTAGTGCATTTGTTGCATGGCAACCCCTACTCCTTGCATTAATATAAATTGATGGGCATCTCCATAGCCCGTTGGTTAGCCGCGTCGATGTGAGAGTTTCTTACTTTTTTGCCTTCTCTACATTTACCCCTATGATCATACTCTATTCCACCCATAGTTCTATATCCCTGGCTCACGTTCATGTATTGCGTGAGGGTTGAAAGAGTTGGAGCGCATTAAAAAGTATGAACCAATTGCTTGGCTGACACTGGGGTAGTACATGATAAATACCTTGTGTTAAGAAGATGGAGCATGACAAGACTATAAGATTTTGTAGGGATAACGTTCTTTAGCATTTGATATTTTAAAAGACATGATTGTTTGTTGGGATACCTGAGTATTGATGTCTTTATGTCAAATTATAGACTATTGCTTTGAAACACCCGTGTCTTCATATTCATGCCATGATTAGATATATGATCAAGATTATGCTAGGTATAATTCCACATCAAAAATTATCTCTTTTATCATTTACCTACTTGAGGACGAGCAGGAATTAAGCTTGGGGATGTTGATACGCCACTGTTGTATTTATAATTTTTGATTGTTTCATGCCAATATTATAGAACTATCACATACTTTTGGCAACATTTTATATGATTTATTGGACTAACCTATTGATCCAATGCCCAGCGCTAGTTCATGTTTCTTGCATATTTATTGTTTCGCAGAATATCCATATCCAACGAAGTCCAAACGTGATAAAAATTTAGTGAAAATTATTTTCAAATATTTGTGATTTTTGGGAGGTGGAATCAACGCAAACGAAGGTCCACAGCCTCCACAACCCATCAGGGCGCGCCGGGCACCCTGGCGCGCCCAGGTGTCTTGTGACCTCCCCGTAAGTCAGTTGGGGCCCTTCTTCGGGTGCAAGAAAGATAATTTGTGCAAAAAATCGTGTAAAAATTTCAGCTCAATCGGAGTTACGGATCTTCGAGAATTTAAGAAACGGTGAAGGGCCAAAAAACAAGAACACGAAACAGGAGAGAACAGAGAGGGAGATTCAATCTCGGAGGGGCTCCCGCCCCTCCGCCACCATGGAAGCCATAAACCAGAGGGGGAACTCTCCTCCCATCTAGGGGGAGGCCAAGTAAGAAGAAGAAGGAGGGGGCTCTCTCCCGCTCTCTCCAGGTGGCGTCGGAACGCTGCTGGGGCAATCATCGTGTGATGGTGATCTACTCCAACAACTCTGTCATCTTCACCAACAACTCCATCACTTTCCCCCATCTATATTCAGCAGTCCACTCTCCCACAACCCGATGTACCCTCTACTTAAACATGGTGCTTTATGCTTCATACTATTATCCAATGATATGTTGCCATCCTATGATGATTGAGTAGATCTATTTTGTCCAATGGGTTAATCGTGATCTTGGTTGGTATAAGTGTATATTTTATTATGGTGTTGTCTATGGTGCCCTCCATGTCACGCAAACGTGAGGGATCCCCATTGTAGGGTGTTGCAACGTTCATAATTCGCTTATAGTGGGTGGCGTGACTGACAGAATACACAGACCCAAGTAAGTGGGCTATTGCGTATGAGAGTAAAGAGTACTTGATACTTAATGCTATGGTCAGTTTTACTATAATGATCTTTGATAGTTGCGGATGCTTGCTAGAGTTCCAATCATAAGTGCATATGATCCAAGTAGAGAAAGTATGTTAGCTCATGCATCTCCCTCGTATAAAATTGCAAGGATGGTTACCAGTCTAGTTATCGATTGCCTAAGGACAATTCCGCAAATCCTATCACCATTTTCCACACTCACTTTATTAAATTTTACTTTTATCAAAACAGCACCTAACTTTTATTTTCACGTTCTTTATTATCTTGCAAACATATCTCGTTATACCTACAATGTACTTCTAGCTTTATTCTTGTTCTAGGTAAAGCAAACGTTAAGCGTGCGTAGAGTTGTATCAGTGGTCGATAGAACTTGAGGGAATATTTGTTCTACCTTTAGCTCCTCGTTGGGTTCGACACTCTTATTTATCGAAAAGGGCTACAGACAACCCCCTATACTTGTGGGTTATAGTTAGCCCATTATAGAAGATATGAAGTATTTCATTTTTCTTGAGACAATGATCAGGCAAAGCATTAAGTAATTGGAGAAGCCTCCCCCAAGCTTGTGGGAGACTCTCTTCTTGAATTTGCACAAAGTTAAATATTTCCTATAAGGCAGCTTGTTTCTTATGAGCAGGAAAATATTTTTTAGAGAAGTAATAAATCATATCCTAGGGACTACGCACACAGCTAGGAGCAAGAGTATTGTACCATATCTTACCATCACCCTTTAATGAGAATGGAAATAACTTTAGAATATAGTAGTAGCGAATTTTTTCATCATGAGAAAATGGGGTGGCTATATCATTTAATTTAGTAAGATGTGCCACAACAGTCTCAATTTCATAGCCATGGAAAGGATCAGATTCAATCATAGTAATTAAATCTGGGTCGAAAGAGAATACATAATCCTTATCAGTAATAAAGATAGGTGAAGTAGCAAACTTAGGATCATATTTCATTCTAGCATTCAAAGATTTTTCTATCAGCTTGCATAGTAATTTCTTAAGATCATCTCTATCCTTACAAGCAAGAAAGTCTCTAGCTGCCTCTCCATCCATAACATAACCCTCAGGTATTTTAGGCAATTCATATCTAGGGGCACTAGTTCCAAGAGGTGAATCATGATTCTAAGTTTCAATACTTTCTTCAGTTTTAGCATTCTCAATATCTTTAGCTCTAGCAAGTTGTTCATCAAGAAATTCACCTAGTGGCACAGTTTTATCAATCAAGGTACTAGCATCATCATAAGCATCATTCATAGCAGAAGCAGCATCATCAATTACTTGCGACATATCAGAATTGATAGCAGGTGGTGGTGTTGCAAGCTTACTCAAAACAGAAGGTGATTTAAGTGCAGAGCTAGATGGAAATTCCTTACCTCCCCTCATCTTAGAGGGAACAATCTTGGTTCTGGTATATTTCAAATTCTTCATAGTGATCATCAGATATAAATCCCAAGTGACTCAAAAAATATTGTTATGCTCCCCGGCAACGGCGCCAGAAAAAGGTCTTGATAACCCACAAGTATAGGGGACCGCAACAAATTTCGAGGGTAGAGTATTCAACCCAAAATCATTGATTCGACACAAGGGGAGTCAAAGAATATTTGTAAGTATTAGCACTTGAGTGGTCAATTCAACCACACCTGGAGACTAAATATCTGCAGGAGAGTGATCAGTAGCACAGTAGTATGATAGTTTGATAGCAGTAGCAATGATAGCAATAGTAGTAGTAACAATAGTAGCAGTAGTGTTGTAGCAGTTGTAATAGTAGTAACAGCAGTGGTAACTTAGCAAGAACAATATGTGAAAAGCTCGTAGGCATTGGATCGGTGATATTCATCATATACCAGTCATAACCTAGGGTAACATAGAACTAGCTCCAGTTTGTCAATGTAATGTGCTATGTCTTGAGCTTGCGTTGGTTTTCCTTGAAGAGGAAAGGGTGATGCAGCAATAGTAGCGTAAGTATTTCCCTCAGTTTTTGAGAACCAAGGTATCAATCCAGTAGGAGGCTCCTCAAAAGTCCCACGCACCTACACAAACAAACAAGAACTCGCAACCAACACAATAAAGGGGTTGTCAATCCCTTCACGACCACTTGCGAAAGTGAGATCTGATAGAGATAGTATGATAAGACAAATATATTTTTGGTATTTTATGATATAGATTGGAAAAGTAAAGATGCAAATAAAAATAGATTAAAAGCTTATATGATAAAAGATAGACCCGGGGGCCATAGGTTTCACTAGTGGCTTCTCTCAAAATAGCATAAGTATTACGGTGGGTGAACAAATTACTGTCGAGCAATTGATAGAAAAGCGAATAATTATGAGATTATCTAGGCATGATCATGTATATAGGCATCACGTCTGTGACAAGTAGACCGACTCCTGCCTGCATCTACTACTATTACTCCACACATCGAACGCTATCCAGCATGCACCTATTAAGTTCACAAAGAACAGAGTAACGCATTCAGAAAGATGACATGATGTAGAGGGATAAACTCATGCAATATGATATAAACCCCATATTTTTATCCTCGATGGCGACAATGCAATATGTGCCTTGCTGCCCCTACTGTCACTGGGAAAGGACACCGCAAGATTGAACCCAAAGCTAACACTTCTCCCATTGCAAGAAAGATCAATCTAGTAGGCCAAACCAAACTGATAATTCAAAGAGACTTGCAAAGATAACTTAATCACACATAAAAGAATTCAGAGGAGATTCAAATATTTCTCATAGATAAACTTGATCATAAACCCACAATTCATCGGATCTCGACAAACACACCGCAAAAAGAGTTACATCGAATAGATCTCCAAGAAGATCGAGGAGAACATGGTATTGAGATTCAAAGAGATAGAAGAAGCCATCTAGCTAATAACTATGGACCCAAAGGTCTGTGGTAAACTACTCACAACTCATCGGAGGGGCAATGGTGTTGATGTAGAAGCCCTCCGTGGTTGATTCCCCATCCGGCGGAGCACCGGCGAAGGCTCCAAGATGGGATCTCGCGGATATAGAAGGTTACGGCGGTGGAAATAGTTTTTCGTGGTCGCTTCTGATGTTCTCGAGGTACGTGGGTATATATAGGAGGAAGAAGTAGGTTGGTGGACTCCCGAGGGGCCCACGAGATAGGGGGCGCGCCCAGTAGGGGGGCGCGCCCTCCACCCTCGTGGCCCTCTCTATTGTTTCTCGACTTGCACTCCAAGTCCTCTGGATCACATTTGTTCCAAAAAGATCGCTCCCGAAGGTTTCATTCCGTTTGGACTCCGTTTGATATTCCTTTTCTTCGAAATACTGAAATAGGCAAAAAAAACAGCAATACGGGTTGGGCCTCCGGTTAGTAGGTTAGTCCCAAAAATGATATATAAGTGTAAAGTAAAGCCCATAAACATCCAAAATGGGTAATATAATAGGATGGAACAATCAAAAATTATAGATACGTTGGAGACGTATCATAATGTAGGCATGTATTCCGTAAATAGTCATATGTGCTTATGGAAAAGAACTTTCATGACATCTTTTGTCCTACCCTCCCATGGCAGTGGGGTCCATAAGGAAACTAAAGGATATTAAGGCCTCCTTTTAATAGAGAATAGGAACAAAGCATTAACACATAGTGAATACATGAACTCCACAAATTACGGTAATCACCGGAAAGAATCCCAATTGTTGTCACTTTAGGGTATGCGAATCATAACTCATAATAGGTGCATACAACTTGCAAGATTGGATGAAGAACATAGATATATTAATGAAAACATAAAGTTTAGATCTGAAATCATGGCACTCGGGCCCTAGTGACAAGCATTAAGCATAGCAAAGTCATGGCAACATCTATCTCAGAGCATAGTGGATACTAGGGATCAAGCCCTAACAAAACTAAATCGATTACATGATGAATCTAATCCAACCCATCACCATCCAGCAAGCCTACGAAGGAATTACTTACTCCCGGCGGTGAGCATCATGAAATTGGTGATGGAGGATGGTTGATGATGACAAAGACGGAAGATCCCTCTCTTCGGAGCCCCGAACGGACTCTAGAACTGGCCTCCCGATGAAGAACAGGAGCTGGCATGCCTCCGTATCATAAAATGCGATGAAACTTCCTCTCCTATTTTTTCCCCAAAAATAGGATTCTATAGAGTTGCAATTAGGGTTAGCGGAGCCTCGTGGGCCCCACTACCCACCAGGGTGCGCCAAAGGGAGGTGGCGCGCCCTGGTGCATAGTGGACAGCTGGGGCCCCCTCCAGTGGGTCTTGGTTCCAGTAATTTTCTTTTACTCCAAAATAATTCTCCAAAAAGTTTGCCAATTCCAGGAACTTTTATTACTACACAAAAACAACACCATGGTAGTACTGCTGAAAACAGCGTTAGTCCGGGTTATTTTCATTCGAATCATGAAAATTAGAGTCCAAAAGAAGAGCAAAACCGATAGGAAAAGTAGATACGACAGAGATCTATCACCTACCCCTAACACACCGACGCCCCTACCCCCTGACGTGCCGCTGCCCTACCCCCGACGTGCCTCTACTTCTACTCCCTAACACGCCGCCGCCTCCGGCCCCCAGTGCGCCAGCCATGCCACCCCTCTCCCCCAACGCGCCACCACCTCCTCCCGAACGCGTGGCCGCTCACCGTCCACCCTTTCATGGCGCCGTCCCACCACCACCCCACCTCAGCATGAAGGCCACCTCCCTGCGCATCAGCCACACCTTTCGATGCGCGATGACACACTGCCTAGCCTGCCGTCTCCCCCGTGCTCTGGCCGCCCTCCTCCCGATGCTCTGGCCTCCTCCCTCCCCCACTGTTGGTGTCAAAACCGGCGGATCTCGGGTAGGGGGTCCCGAACTGTGCGTCTAAGGCTAATGGTAACAGGAGGCGGGGGACACGATGTTTACCCAGGTTTGGGCCCTCTTTATGGAGGTAATACGCTACTTCCTGCTTGATTGATCTTGATGATATGAGTATTACAAGAGTTGATCTACCACTAGATCGTAGACGCTAAACCCTAGAAGCTAGCCTATGATTATGATTGTTGTTGTCCTACCGGACTAAACCCTCTGGTTTATATAGACACCGGAGGGGGCTAGGGTTACACAGAGTCGGTTACAAAAAAGGAGATGTACATATCCGAATTGCCAAGCTTGCCTTCCACGCAAGGGAGAGTCCCACCCGGACACGGCACGAAGTCTTCAATCTTGTATCTTCGTAGTCCAACAGTCCGGCATAAGCATATATTCCGACTGTCCGAGGACCCACTATTCCAGGACTCCCTCAGTAGCCCCTAAACCAGGCTTCAATGACGTTGAGTCCGGCGCGTAGATCGTCTTCGGCATTGCAAGGCAGGTTCTTCTCCGAATTCTCCGGAGTACCTGTTGTAACGAGCAGTGTCCGACTTCCCATTTAATGTTGCACTCATCGTCTTCTGTACCTTAATAATGTTAGTCTCCACGTGTCGAGCGAATGCGAGAAGCCGGGGCATTTTTACACTTGCCACCCTGACCATGTAAATAAATCGTCTATTAAAGAGACGGGGATCCTCAGATCCATCTTCCCCAAGCGAGGATTCATCAGAGCACGCCCAAAAAAACCATACCATCATGGCCGGCAACCGTAGCTCCTCCTCTCGCCCCCCATAGTGCCAAGCCAGGTGATTGGGAGAAGTGTACCGTATCCCATGGCCAATTGGTGAATTTGCAGACTCAGGGGTTTCTTCCACCTGCATATCTTGTCCCCGTTCAAGCCGGATTAGCCACCTTTGACGGCGGGGAGCAAGCGAAGAGTTTTCCCAACCCATCCCGGGGGAGCGAGTGTGCCTTGTCCCTTACTTGCTGAGGGGCATCGGCTTTCCAATCCATCCGTTCCTCCGCGGGCTCCTGGAGTATTATGGCCTCCAGCTGCACAACTTCACCCCTGCCTCCATCCTGCACATCACAGGTTATGTCGCCCTTTGTGAGTTATTTCTGGGTTGCGAAGCTCATTTCGAGCTATGAAGAGGTTGTTCTGCCTCCTCCCCCGTAATCAGGAGGGATCAATATTCCAAGTGGGCGGAGCTGAAATATGGTGCATCGCCGGGATCAGATACCTATCCGGCACTCCGAAGAAGACATCCGAAGATTGGCCTTCCGAGTGGTTTTATATAGAGGACGTCTCCCTTCCTGACCCTATCCGAATGGGTCTTCCGGAGTTTACAAATGCTCCGTTGAAGAAGCGCCATAGCTGGCGCCCCAGGAGCCCCCAGGAGGAAGATAGCAGAGAAGTCCTTCAATTGATGCGCAGGATAAAAACGCTTGCCAAATCTGGATTGACAATAACCGAGGTTATGTCAATATGCATAATGCGGGGGGTGCAGCCACTCTGGTATCGGGGGCGTCCCATGTGGCACTTCAATGGAGAAGACGATGCCACCCACTGCGGTCGGAAAGGTCTGGACTCCGCCACCGCTCTGCCAAAAATATTGTCTGGTTTATATAAAGGAGAAGAAGAGGAGTTCATCCGTATTAAGCCACGAGATGGATTTTCCATGTACAACCCCCCTAGCTGGGTGAGTTGCTATCTGTTACTCAACTCTATTCATTCCCGCAGTCTTTCATCACAAATATTTACCTCGCTAGTCCATAACAGGAACTGTGGAAAGCTATGAGGGAGGTCCACAACCCGCCTCCACAGCCAGACGACCACGACCGGGCCCTCGACCCCGGACTCGAAGAAGATCCGGACATATTTGTGGAACTTGACGGCAGGGTGTTTTACCAGGCGAGCTGTGACGGCACCTTGGTGACCATCATCGCCGATTATCCTGCCCTCCTCCCGGCACCATGTGTAAGTAAACAGGAGACTTATCTTTCGAAAAGGATTCCCTCTTTCCACCTTACCCATCGCACATATATTATGCTATAAAGGGAAAACCATCGGCGCGCCATGCCAAACCCGCGGTGACTTACCAACAAGGGGCGCCAAAGCCGGGTAGGCTTAAAAGGAAAGCGAACAGGACCGAGCCGCCATCGAAGAGGTATGATTTAAAACATGCTCCATGATTGTCATCTTTAAAATATAACAATGTCCACTTTGTCTTGGCAGAAAGAGTATCCACCGAACTGTATCCAGGGATCCTGGTCGTCACGCCTCTACCAGCCGGACTCTAGAACCGACTTCGAGGGTGGAGGCTGACATGGGGACAAGACTGGACGGTCCTCCTGCGGAGGATGCGGATAGAATATCCACTACAAATTCCGAAGTGGAGAGTGCTATGAATCATCAACGTCGGCGGGCCGCACTCCGCGACCCCAATTTCTCCAAAGAGACGTTCAATGCCTTCAACTCGGGAGACGCGTACATCCGAGCTGCTCAAGATGGGCTTGCTAGAGCCACAGACCAGTATTTAAAAGATATACGGGTAAGCAAAATCTGATAATTATGTATATCAGTAGCCCCTGAGACTTGAAATAGTTGGTACAACTGATTTAAGGATCATTGTATGAATAGGTTCATACAGAGAAGAATACCCATTTGTCTCAAGAGCTGGAGGAGTGTAAAGCCCAGCTAAGGGCCGCAGCTGCCGGAATGGAGGAATCCAAGAAGGCCTCATCTAGTAATATTTGTCTCGATCAATAAAAAACGTAATTACGTGTACCGGTTGGTATTCGGCATGTTTGCAGATCTAACAATAGATTCCGCAGGCAATCCCGGAGTGAATCCGGAGATCCTACAAGAGGATGAACAACGAGCTCAACGACAACTAGAGGCTGGCGAGCGTGTGCTTACACGGGTCAGGCGAGAGAAAAACGATCTCCAGGATGCCAATACCCAGCTGGGCGTGGAATTGAAAGATGTTCGGGCCCAGCTTGCGGATTCCATGAAGGAGAATAGGAGGCTTCAACGCGGCATTTTTAGTATGTGCTCAAACAAACCTTTATATAGTTTGACGAAGAAACAGGCTAATAGAGTTATGTCTGTAGGTATACTGGCTGATCGTCCCGAAGAGGAGATGCCCGGATCGTCAGGCGATCTTCTGCAAGAGCTTTCGCAACTGCACGAACAAGTTCGGCAGGTGATGCTGGGTATTGCTAAGGACTTGTGGCCATCCGCTTCCCTGCCTGGAAGCGTGGGGGAGCTTGTACAGCTGCTCAAGGGAGCACGGTGGCACTTCCGAATATGAAAGATATCGGCCTACCGACAAGGTGCGAGGGAAGCTTGGGCCATGATGAAAACACGGTACACCAAGGTCGATCCAAATCACATGGCCCTGGTCAAACCTGTAGGGTCAGATGGGAAAGAGATTCCCGTTAGTCTGGTATATGACCAGGTAGGATTAGCCGCAAAGTATTCCCAACAGGATTGTAGGCTAGACAGTGTGTTGGATGGCATAGAAGAAGAAGTATGTGGGTCTAAGTGACTATGTACTTCAAGTGACATATTTTGCCCCTAGCCGGATTGTAAATCATTTGTCATGGCGGACCTTTTTGCTTCAGCCTCTGGACCTGACCATCCGAAGTGTTTCCCGCTCAGTTATGTAAACCGGGGTACGCGTGGAAACCAGGCGTAGGGGTCATAATTGCTTGAACAGACAAGTACCCAACTAGCTATGTTATATTACATGGATAGTAAGAAACATCTTCCAGGGAGAATAGTTCAGTTAAGGGTTCCTTTCCCTAGGTACGCATGCATTAATGTGCATGTCCGAACTGTGGGCAGAGACGCAGTATATGAAACATCTGGGGGTTTGTTTTGTGATAGGTAAGAAACATCTTTAGTTCACCGACCGAATATTCGATTAAGAACGCTAGCTTTCGGCTTCACCCAGTCTGAGGTACATGTCCGGAGTACCCGGCAGTGACAATCGCAGAGGTGCTCCCCTTATGCCCTAGCCGAACTAATGGGAACGTAGGACATAAACATAGGAGCCAGGAAACCCAGCTTGGCCAAAACTTAAGTCATATCGATGCATATAATGGTGAAGAAAAGGCACATATGGAAAAGCGACACATATGCAGTGGGCATGATGCCCGGAAGATAATTATATTAAGCTTCTGTATAAGAAGCCCCCGGGTATAATGAGCGCATACTTGAGGTATTAGTGCGTCAAGAGTGTGTAGTCGAGTCACACTTAAAGCCTTAGAGTCAGAAAAAGAAAGAGAGAGGATATAACTAAAAAGGCGAAGGGAAGGGGAAGAACACAGAGTTCGGCGCTAGGCGTAGAATCTTCGGAGTCTGGCCGCGTTCCATGGGTTAAGCTCGAGTCAATTATCTCATGCATCACGTAGGCGGTACGCTCCTCCGGTGAGAACTTTATGAATGATGAAGGGACCCTCCCACTTGGGCTTGAGCTTGTCCTTTTTCTTCTCCGGTAGGCGTAGAACGATCGCCAACGTTATAAGTTTTGGCCCATACTTCTCTGCTTTGATACCTGCGAGCCTGTTGCTGATAGAATGTGGAACGGGCTTTTGCGACATCGCGCTCCTCCTCCAGGGCATCTAAACTGTCCTGCCGATCAAGCTCGGCTTCTCTCTCTTCGTACATGGGCACTCGAGGTGAGTCATGAATGATATCGCAGGGCAATACCGCCTCTGCGCCGTACACCATGAAGAATGGTGTGTATCCGGTAGTGCGATTTGGCGTGGTCTGCAGCCCCCATAGTACAGAGTCGATCTCCTTGACCTAGTGCGTATCTGATTCCTTCAAAGATCGCACTGGTCTAGGTTTGATGCCGCTCATAATAAGACCATTTGCTCGTTCGACTTGACCGTTTGTTTGCGGGTGATAGACGGAGGCGTAATCGAGCTTAATGCCCATGTTGCCGCACCAAGTTTTCACCTCGTCGGCTGTGAAGTTGGAGCCATTATCGGTGATGATGCTGTGGGGGACACCGTGACGGTACACGACCCCTGATATGAAGTCTATCACTGGTCCAGATTCGGCCGTTTTAACTAGTTTGGCCTCTATCCATTTGGTGAATTTATCCACCATGACCAACAGGTAGTTTTTCTTATGGCTTCCTCCTTTAAGGGGTCCGATCATATCGAGCCCCTAGACCACAAAGGGCCAAGTTATGGGCATTGTTTGGAGAGCGGTGGGTGGCATATGGCTTTGGTTGGCGAAGAACTGGCAACCGAAGCAATGTTGGACGAGGTCTTGTGCGTCTGCTCGGGCTGTCGGCCAGTAGAAACCTGTACGGAAGGCCTTGCTTACAAGGGCCCGAGCTGCGGCATGGTGGCCGCCGAGTCCAGCATGAATTTCGGCCAACAGCTTCCGCCCTTCCTCTTCGGAGATACATCTTTGAAGTACTCCAGCATCACTTTTCTTATAAAGCTCTCCCTCGTGGACCTTGTAGGATTTAGAGCGCCGCACAATGCAACGTGCCTCGTTTTGGTCCTCGGGGAGTTCATGCCTATTTAGGTAGGCTAAGAAGGGTTCAGTCCAGGGGGCGTTGACAGCCATGATTACGTGGGCCGAAAGTGTTATTGGTGGCAGAGCCTCCGATTATGTCAGTGTGTTTCGGATCTGGGGTTGTGGTCGGATCCGGACTAGTATTGCCGGTCTCCCCTTGCCACACCACTGATGGCTTGAACAGTCTTTCCAAGAAGATGTGAGGTGGGACGGGGTCATGCTTAGCACCGACGCGGGCAAGGATATCCGCCGCTAGATTGTTTTCTTGGACCACATGATGAAAATCATGCCCCTCGAACTGAGCTGACATCTTGAGGACGGCATTACGGTAAGCCGCCATTTTCGGGTCCTTGGCGTCGAAGTCTCCATTTATTTGAGATATTGCGAGGTTCAAATCCCCATGCACTTCTAGGCGTTGGATGCCCATGGAGACAGCCATCCGAAGACCGTGCAACAGAGCCTCGTATTCGGCTGCATTGTTGGAGTCTGTGTATAGTATTTGGAGTACGTATTGGACTATATCTCCGGTGGGGGATGTCAAGACAAGGCCAGCTCCCAGACTAGCTAGCATCTTAGAGTCGTCAAAGTGCATGATCCAATTGGAGTATGCGTCGTACTCTTTAAGGAGTTCGGCTTCTGTCCATTCGGCGACGAAGTCAGCCAGTACTTGCGATTTAATGGCTCGTCGTGGTTTATATATAATGTCGAATAGGAGGAGCTCGATGGCCCACTTAGCAATTCGGCCCGTGGCATCGCGGTTGTTTATTATATCGTTCAGTGGTACTTTGGAGGACACCATGATTGAACACTCTTGAAAGTAGTGTCGTAGTTTCCGGGATGCCATGAAGACCGCGTATGCTATGTTTTGATAATGTGGGTACCATGACTTGCATGGTGTGAGGACAGTGGATACGTAGTATACCGGCTTTTGAAGCGGGAACTTATGTCCGTCCTCCTCTCGTTTGACGACGAGCACTGCGCTTACAATTTGGTGTGTTGCAGCTATATATAACAGCATGGGTTCGCCAATGTTCGATGCGGCCAGGATTGGGTTGCTGGCCAAGAGGGCCTTTATTTATTCCAATCCGGTTATAGCCGCATCCGTCCACTCAAAGTGTTCGGTGCGTCGAAGGAGCCGATAAAGAGGTAGTGCCTTTTCTCCCAATCGGGAGATAAAGCGGCTTAAGGCAGCCACACATCCAGTTAATTTCTGTATTTGCTTGAGGTCTATTGGGGTAGCCAATTGTGACAAAGCTCGGATTTTAGCCGGGTTTGCTTCAATTCCTCTATTGGAAACAATGAAGCCCAGGAGCTTCCGGCGGGAACGCCGAAAATGCATTTTTCCGGATTGAGCTTGATGTCATATGTTTGGAGGTTGTCGAACGTGAGCCTCAGGTCATCTATTAAAGATTCAACGTGTTTGGTCTTGATGAGCACGTCGTCCATGTATGCCTCCACTGTTTTACCGATTTGTTTTTCCAGGCATGTCTGAATCATGCGTTGGTAGGTTTGCACTGGCGTTTTTGAGCCTGAAAGGCATGGTGTTGACACACAAAGGGCCGTATAGGGTGATAAATGCCGTTGCGGCTTGATCGAACTCCGCCATTTTGATTTGATGGTATCCGGAGTATGCGTCGAGGAAGCACAATGAGTCGTGTCCTGCGGTAGCGTTGATGATTTGATCGATGCGAGGGAGGGGGAAGGGATCCTTGGGGCAAGACTTATTGAGGTCCTTGAAATCGACACATAGGCGCCAGGATTTGTCCTTCTTTGGTAACATCGCCAGGTTTGCTAGCCAGTCCGGGTGATTTATTTCTCTGATGAATCCGGCCTCGAGTAGCTTGGCTAGCTCCTCTCCCATAGCTTGTCGTTTAGGCTCTGAAAAGCACCGTAGAGTCTGCTTGACTGGCTTGTATCCCTTCAATATGTTTAAGCTATGCTCGGCCAGCCTTCATGGGATCCTTGGCATATCTGAAGGGTGCCAGGCAAAGATGTCCCAATTCTCACGTAAGAACGAATGTCTGCAGTGCGGCACCGATTGTGGGGTTCAGCTGTGCCCCAATCGATGTTGTTTTTGTAGAGTGTGTTAGGTGGACTTGGAATTTGACTATTTCGTCTGCTAGTTTGAAAGAGGTGGACTTGGATCGTTTGTCGAGTATCACGTCATCCATGTGCACTGTGGAGCGTAGCGCAGTTAATCTTTGGCCGCGAGGGCTTTGGATAATGCCTCAAGGGCCAGGGCAGCAGTTTTATTTTCAGCACGGAGTGCTATGTCCGGATCACTGGCTAGGGTGATGATTCCGTTGGGCCCGGGCATCTTGAGCTTCATGTACCCATAATGGGGTATAGCTTGGAAGCTCGCGAATGCGTCCCGCCCTAAAAGGGCGTGGTATCCACTACTGAACGGGGCCACTTGGAATTTTATCTCTTCGGACCTGTAATTTTCCGCGTGCCGAATACCACATCGAGTGTGATTTTTCCCGCACATCATGCCTCCCGACTAGGGATAATTCCTCGGAAGGTCGTGCTGCTTTGCTTAATGCGGCTCTTGTCTATTTCCATTTTGTTGAGAGTTTCCTCGTAGATGAGGTTTAATCCGCTGCCACCGTCCATGAGCACTTTAGTAAGCCAGAAGCCGTCCACAATTGGACTAAGGACCAAAGCGGCTGGTGCTCGGACTATTCGGAATTGAGATTCGTCACTGGCATTAAAGGTTATGGCTGTGTCGTTCCATGAATTTATTGCTGCAACGTGGAAGACTTCGGTGAGACCATGGAGTGCTCTCTTGCGCCTGTTATTTGAGGCAAAAGTCTCGAAGACTGTCAACACTGTATTGTTGTTTTCTGCGGGATGATGCTATGTGGCATTGTTAATGAGGATATCATCGCCGCTCTTGGCCACCTGCTGAAGTATCCAACATGCTCTAAGGTTGTGTGTTGGTACTGTATCCGGTGTGGTGTGGATTTTGCATGGCCTATTGAGCCATCCCTCCAGTACGGTTCCACGCCCTATAGTGGGCTTTGGTTTCTTTGTGGTTGGATCGGGTGATTTACGAGAGTGCACCCTTTTGTTTCGGACGAAGGGTTTAGTGAGAGACGGAGGGTCCCAGAATGCTGCCTGGGTTTTCCAGGTGCTTTCCATCGCATAGTACTTCTGTACTATGGCCGCCAAGTCAGCGAAGTGTGATATGTCACGGCGAATTATGACGTTAAGGATTCCCATGTCCGTGCAATTTTTGCAAAGGAATAAGGTTGTGTCTTCCTCGCGACAGTCCTTAGCCTTGCTCATTACAAGGAGGAATCTGGCCCAAAAGTGATGTACTGTCTCTTGGGGTTGTTGTCTGATGTGGGAAAGATCGCTTGTATCTGGGTGGGTGCGTGGATTTAAGTCTGAACCCTGACCTGGTCCGGGACCCAGAGGCTTGGGAGCTTCCGAACTCGGGAGTTCGGGTTCTGGGATGTTACCCAAATTTTCTGGCTCGTTGTCCGATTCAAAATTCGGAGCTTGGGTGAAGTTCTCCCTAAGCGGGTATCCACCTCAGAGAGCTCGGAAATCCGAACGCAGTTTGTCCTCAAAACAGAGGAAGAGTCGCCGCATTGCTCCTCCACCACCGCTATTTGATGGGTGACCAGCGGAGAGTTAATCTCTCTTTGATCGGGTTTAAGCCCAATCCGATCATAGTCGGTAGCGACTCCCAAGGCGGCGATGTGATCCAAGAGCTTGTACAAGGATGAAAGTTCCATCGTATCCATCTGCTCGGCATATTCCGAGCTGACCTGGAGGTTGTTTTCGATGACCCGAGAAGTCATCGTCGGCGCGGCGGCCGAACGGGCGGTCATGACGAAGCCGCCTAGACGGAGGGTTTGGCCTAAAGCCAGGGCTCCCCACGAGGCGATGTTGTCCTTGATAACAAGGCGAGCCATCAAACCTTTTTTGACGTCACAGTGGAACTCTCAATGAAAGCACCAATGTCGGTCTCAAAATTGGCGGATCTCGGGTAGGGGGTCCCAAATTGTGCGTCCTAATGGTAACAGGAGGCGGGGGACATGATGTTTACCCAGGTTCGGGCCCTCTCTATGGAGGTAATACCCTACGTCCTGCTTGATTGATCTTGATGATATGAGTATTACAAGAGTTGATCTACCACGAGATCGTAGAGGCTAAACCCTAGAAGCTAGCCTATGATTATGATTGTTGTTGTCCTACCGGACTAAACCCTCCGGTTTATATAGACACCGGAGGGGGCTAGGGTTACACAGAGTCGGTTACAGAGAAGGAGATCTACATATCCGAATTGCCAAGCTTGCCTTCCACACAAGGGAGAGTCCCACCTGGACATGGGACGAAGTCTTCAATCTTGTATCTTCATAGTCCATCAGTCCGGCATAAGCATATAGTCCGGCTGTCTGAGGACCCCGTAATCCAGGACTCCCTTACC
>NC_041393.1:244021473-244072119 GCF_002162155.2 Triticum dicoccoides
GCACCACCGGCACCCAACCCCTCCGTCCACAAGCTAGGGGACTGGGTTGCCCTCCTCACTGCGGTATCCCTGCTAGCTGTCAGCGGCGGGAGCGGGGTGACGGCCGGGACCTTGTCGTGCTCATCTCCGACTACTGTCAAGGTATGCATGCACATCTGCACTTCAGTCAACAAAAGTTAGCAGGATTGGTATTATGATTTGTGTGTTGATCGGTCATGTGTGTTACTTTAATGTTGCACTAAGGAATCTGACGTTAAAATGAATCATCTACAAGATGGAACGTGGAACTTGCAGCTTATGTTTGTGTAGTTTGAACTTAGGCTCGTCTCTCTCTCTCTCTCGTACTTCAGTTATTCTTTAATTTTTCAGTATTGGTGTAGTCTGTATAGTGAAGATGAAGTTCCTTTTTGAGATTCTCCGGTTAATATACATGAACTTGGTCATCTTTTTCATATGTACTTACATCAGCTTGTCAAGTTGTTCATGTACTTGTGACACTAATCAGTTCAGATCTCGCGAGAGGTAAGCTCAAAGAAAAATAATACATCAAAATTTTATCAAACATAAGCTTAACTCGTCAATAATTTAGGAGATATTTTTTTCTATGCGGAACTGATTCTCCCCCAAAATTATAAATCTTATATTGATGCATATACAACCTAAGGAACTCTATCATGAATACCCTTCCTATGTGTAAACTATTTTGCTACGAATCAAGTCCTACGGCAAATTATCAGATCTTAATCTACCCTAATAATAAAGCAAATAGTGCTTCTGGTCATCCATCTAAATACTACCCCGAAAGTTGCTATAAATAAACCACTATGCCACCCATAAGTGAACAAAACAATTCGGCTTTTTCGAAGTCGCGGCATGCTTTGATTATTAGAGTATGTTACCCGCACATAACACAACAGGGATGTAACGCGGTGGCTAGGAACTCAGCGTTGTAGGATGGAGACCAGGATTCGATCCAATGATCTACCCTTTTCTCTCTTCTTTTATCACTACCCTTTTTTGACATCAAAACAACATAGCTACCTCATTCAAGTGGAAGGAAATATTATGATCATCAATCATATACCTACACATTTTTTTCTTGGCCGACGTATCTGGTAAAAATCCATGATCAGTGAAATATGAGAACTTCTATGTAGAGCATTGGATCCGTAACGAATGGTGGCAGATCACATGTGGGAATCCTAACCATCCACTTAAGCCTGTTTTGTAGATAACCCATCTCAATAGTTATAGGTAAATTATTTGCATGTTCGTTTCTACTCTGTAGAAGTTGTCGGCACCGCCGCCGCCGACGAAAGGAGTTGAAGCAGTCAGAGGGAGCACCAGTGCCGCACGGAGGTGTGCCGGCATCCGACCTATCTTCTAACACCATAGAAAGATACCCTGGAGGAGTTGGTTGAGCCGGTTTTCGAAGGTGATGCAAGCTAATAGTGTCGCTGCCCCGACGCGACCGTCGCGGCTCTGCCAATGTGATGGTGTCCACTCGCTCGCAGAAGGATGCGCTGCATGCTACATGCTGGTTTAATAACATTCATGGGTCAATCTCTCAACACGTTATAGCTAAATTGAATTTTTATAACTCTTCAGAGCTGGTGCAAGCGTTTGAACTTGGGCCTTGGGGCATCTCCTGAATTTGTATGCACTGAGCTCTTTTTATTTGTTAAAGGTGACAATTATAGTGCATTTTGCTGGAGTGTTTTCACAGCTTTGGTTTGGAGTGGAACATAAAGATAGAGAGGAAGCTAAATCATTCATCTTGCAAAGAGATGATTCACACAAATTAAATACCCTTAGTGTAAGAGGAATAGAGGGGAGATGATTGGCGTAATGCGGTGGATGATATTATTGAGCCTCGAGGGCAAGTACATATTGAGTACAAGACTTGAAAGACAAGACGCCTACAAGAGATGTGATGGAAATAATCTCTAACTACCAAATATATCTCTAACACTTGGTTTGATAAAATAAGCTTTGACAGCATACTACAATTCTTTAGATTGAAAGTTTAACATGTTGGGGAACGTAGTAATTTCAAAAAAATTCCTACGCACACGCAAGATCATGGTGATGCATAGCAACGAGAGGGGAGAGTGAAGTCCACATACCCTCGTAGACCGTAAGCGGAGGCGTTATGACAACGCGGTTGATGTAGTCGTACGTCTTCAGGATCCGACCGATCCAAGTACCGAACGTATGGCACCTCCGTGTTCTGCACACGTTCAGCTCGATGACGATCCCCGGACTCTGATCCAGCAGGGTGTCGGGGATGAGTTCCGTCAGCACGACGGCATGGTGACGGTGATGATGTTCTACCGACGCAGGGCTTCGCCTAAGCACCGCTACAATAGGATCGAGGTAGAATATGGTGGAGGGGGGCACCACACACGGCTAACGAACGATCACGATGATCAACTTGTGTGTTCTAGGGTGCCCCCTGCCCCCGTATATAAAGGAGCAAGGGGGAAGGCCGGCCGGCCCTTGTGGGCGCGCCAGGGAGGAGGAGTCCTCCTCCTAGTAGGAGTAGGACTCCCTCTTTCCTACTCCTACTAGGAGCGGAAAGGAAGGGGGAGAGGGAGAGGGAAAGAGGGGGCACCGCCCCCCTCTCCTAATCCAATTCGGACCAGAGGGGGAGGGGCACGCGGCCCATGCTGGCTGCCCCTCTCTCTCTCCACTAAAGCCCATAAGGCCCATTTCTTCTCCCGGGGGGGTTCCGGTCACCCTCCAGCACTCCGGTTTTCTCCGAAATCACCCGGTACATTTCCAGTGTCCGAATATAGTCATCCAATATATCGATCTTTATGTCTCGGCCATTTCGAGACTCCTCGTCATGTCCGTGATCACATCTGGGACTCCGAACAACCTTCGGTACATCAAAACTTATAAACTCATAATAAAACTGTCATCGTAACGTTAAGCGTGCGGACCCTACGGGTTCGAGAACTATGTAGACATGACCGAGAACTGTTTCTGGTCAATAACCAATAGTGGAACTTGCATGTTCATATTGGCTCCTACATATTCTACGAAGATCTTTATCGGTCAAACCGCATAACAACATACGTTGTTCCCTTTGTCATCGGTATGTTACTTGCCCGAGATTCGATCGTCGGTATCCAATACCTAGTTCAATCTCGTTACCGGCAAGTCTCTTTACTCTTTCCGTAATACATCATCCCGTAACTAACTCATTAGTTACAATGCTTGCAAGGCTTAAGTGATGTGCATTACCGAGAGGGCCCAGAGATACCTCTCCGACAATCGGAGTGACAAATCCTAATCTCGAAATACGCCAACCCAACATGTACCTTCGGAGACACCTGTAGAGCACCTTTATAATCACCCAGTTACGTTGTGACGTTTGGTAGCACACAAAGTGTTCCTCCGGTAAACGGGAGTTGCATAATCTCATAGTTGTAGGAACTTTGTATAAGTCATGAAGAAAGCAATAGCAACATACTAAACGATCAAGTGCTAAGCTAACAGAATGGGTCAAGTCAATCACATCATTCTCCTAATGATGTGATCCCGTTAATCAAATGACAACACATGTCTATGGTAAGGAAACATAACCATCTTTGATTAATGAGCTAGTCAAGTAGAGGCATACTAGTGACACTATGTTTGTCTATGTATTCACACATGTATCATGTTTCCGGGTAATACAATTCTAGCATGAATAATAAACACTTATCATGATATGAGGAAATAAATAATAACTTTATTATTGCCTCTAGGGCATATTTCCTTCAGTCTCCCACTTGCACTAGAGTCAATAATCTAGATTACACAGTAATGATTCTAAGACCCATGGAGTCTTGGTGCTGATCATGTTTTCCTCGTGGAAGAGGCTTAGTCAATGGGTCTGCAACATTCAGATCCGTATGTATCTTGCAAATCTCTATGTCTCCCATCTGGACTTGGTCCCGGATGGAATTGAAGCGTCTCTTCATGTGCTTGGTCCTCTTGTGAAATCTGGATTCCTTTGCCAAGGCAATGGCACCAGTACTGTCACAGAAGATCTTCATTGGTCCCGATGCACTAGGTATGACACCTAGATCGGAAATGAACTCCTTCATCCAGACTCCTTCATTTGCTGCTTCCGAAGCAGCTATGTACTCTGCTTCGCATGTAGATCCCGCTACGACGCTTTGTTTAGAACTGCACCAACTGACAGCTCCACCGTTTAATATAAATACGTATCCGGTTTGCAATTTAGAATCGTCTGGATCAGTGTCAAAGCTTGCATCGACGTAACCCTTTACGACAAGCTCTTTGTCACCTCCATAAACGAGAAACATATCCTTAGTCCTTTTCAGGTATTTCAGGATGTTCTTGACCGCTGTCTAGTGATCCACTCCTAGATTACTTTGGTACCTCCCTACTAAACTAATAGCAAAGCACACATCAGGTCTGGTACACAGCATTGCATACATGATAGAGCCTATGGCTGAAGCATAGGGAACTCCTTTCATTTTCTCTCTATCTTCTGCAGTGGTCGGGCATTGAGTCTGACTCAACTTCACACCTTGTAATATAGGCAAGAACCCTTTCTTTGCCTGATCCATATTGAACGTTTTCAAAACTTTATCAAGGTATGTGCATTGTGAAAGTCCAATCAAGCGTCTTGATCTATCTCTATAGATCTTGATGCCCAATATGTAAGCAGCTTCACCGAGGTCTTTCATTGAAAAACTTTTATTCAAGTATCCTTTTATGCTACCCAGAAATTCTATATCATTTGCAATCAACAATATGTCGTCCACATATAATATCAGAAATGCTACAGAGCTCCCACTCACTTTCTTGTAAATACAGGCTTCTCCAAAAGTCTGTATAAAACCATATGCTTTGATCACACTATCAAAGCGTTTATTCCAACTCCGAGAGGCTTGCACCAGACCATAAATTGATCGTTGGAGCTTGCACACTTTGTTAGCTCCCTTAGGATAGACAAAACCTTCCGGTTGCATCATATACAACTCTTCTTCCAGAAATCCATTCAGGAATGCAGTTTTGACATCCATCTGCCATATTTCATAATCATAAAATGCGGCAATCGCTAACATGATTCGGACAGACTTAAGCATCGCTACGGGTGAGAAGGTCTCATCGTAGTCAACCCCTTGAACTTGTCGAAAACCTTTTGCAACAAGTCAAGCTTTGTAAACAGTAACATTACCGTCAGCGTCAGTCTTCTTCTTGAAGATCCATTTATTCTCTATTGCTTGCCGATCATCGGGTAAGTCAACCAAAGTCCACACTTTGTTCTCATACATGGATCCCATCTCAGATTTCATGGCTTCAAGCCATTTTGCGGAATCTGGGCTCACCATCGCTTCTTCATAGTCCGTAGGTTCACCATGATCTAGTAGCATGACTTCCAGAATAGGGTTCGTACCACTCTGGTGCGGATCTTACTCTGTTTGATCAACGAAGTTCAGTAACAACTTGATCTGAAGTTTCATGATCATCATCATTAACTTCCTCACTAATTGGTGTAGGTGTCACAGGAACCGATTTCTGTGATGAACTACTTTCCAATAAGGGAGCTGGTATTGTTACCTCATCAAGTTCTACTTTCCTCCCACTCACTTCTTTCGAGAGAAACTCCTTCTCTAGAAAGGATCCATTCTTAGCAACGAATGTCTTGCCTTCGGATCTGTGATAGAACGTGTACCCAACTGTCTCCTTTGGGTATCCTATGAAGACACATTTTTCCGATTTGGGTTCGAGCTTATCAGGTTGAAGCTTTTTCACATAAGCATCGCAGCCCCAAACTTTCAGAAATGACAACTTTGGTTTCTTACCAAACCATAGTTCATAAGGAGTCGTCTCAATGGATTTTGATGGTGCCCTATTTAACGTGAATGTGGCCGTCTCTAAAGCATAACCCCAAAATGATAGCGGTAAATCGGTAAGAGACATCATAGATCGCACCATATCTAGTAAAGTACGATTACAACGTTTGGACACACCATTATGTTGTGGTGTTCCGGGTGGCGTGAATTGCAAAACTATTCCACATTTTTTCAAATGTAGACCAAACTCGTAACTCAAATATTCTCCTCCACGATCAGATCGTAGAAACTTTATTTTCTTGTTACGATGATTTTCAACTTCACTCTGAAATTCTTTGAACTTTTAAAATGTTTCAGATTGATGCTTCATTAAGTAGATATACCCATATCTGCTTAAATCATCTGTGAAGGTGAGAAAATAATGATATCTGCCACAAGCTTCAACATTCATTGGACCACATACATCTGTATGCATGATTTCCAACAAATCTGTTGCTCTCTCCATAGTACCGGAGTACGGCTTTTTAGTCATCTTGCCCATGAGGCACGGTTCGCAAGTACCAAGTGATTCATAATCAAGTGGTTCCAAAATTCCATCAGTATGGAGTTTCTTCATGCGTTTTACACCGATATGACCTAAACGGCAGTGCCACAAATAAGTTGCACTGTCATTATCAACTCTGCATCTTTTGGCCTCAACATTATGAATATGTGTATCACTACTATCGAGATTCATCAAAAATAGACCACTCTTTAAGGGTGCATGACCATAAAAGATATTACTCATATAAATAGAACAACCATTATTCTTTGATTTAAATGAATAACCGTCTCGCATCAAACAAGATCCAGATATAATGTTCATGCTCAACGCTGGCACCAAATAACAATTATTTAGGTCTAAAACTAATCCCAAAGGTAGATGTAGAGGTAGCGTGCCGACTGCGATCACATCGACTTTGGAACCATTTCCCACGCGCATCGTCACCTCGTCCTTAGCCAGTGTTCGCTTATTCCGTAGTCCCTGTTTCGAGTTGCTAATATTAGCAACAGAACCAGTATCAAATACCCAGGTGCTACTGCGAGCTCTAGTAAGGTACACATCAATAACATGTATATCACATATACCTTTGTTCACCTTGCCATCCTTCTTATCCGCCAAATACTTGGGGCAGTTCCGCTTCCAGTGACCAGTTTGCTTGCAGTAGAAGCACTCAGTTTCAGGCTTAGGTCCAGACTTGGGTTTCTTCTCTTGAGAAGCAACTTGCTTGTTGTTCTTCTTGAAGTTCCCCTTCTTCTTTCCTTTGCCCTTTTTCTTGAAACTAGTGGTCTTGTTGACCATCAACACTTGATGCTCCTTCTTGATTTCTACCTCCGCAGCTTTTAGCATTGCGAAGAGCTCGGGAATTGTCTTGTTCATCCCTTGCATATTATAGTTCATCACGAAGCTCTTGTAGCTTGGTGGCAGTGATTGGAGAATTCTGTCAATGACGCTATCATCCGGAAGATTAACTCCCAGTTGAATCAAGTGATTATTATACCCAGACATTTTGAGTATATGCTCACTGACAGAACTATTCTCCTCCATCTTGCAGCTATAGAACTTATTGGAGACTTCATATCTCTCAATCCGGGCATTTTCTTGAAATATTAACTTCAACTCCTGGAACATCTCATATGCTCCATGACGTTCAAAATGTCGTTGAAGACCCGGTTCTAAGCCGTAAAGCATTGCACACTAAACTATTGAGTAGTCATCAGCTTTGCTCTGCCAGACGTTCATAACATCTGGCGTTGCTCCTGCAACAGGCCTGGCACCCAGCGGTGCTTCCAGGACGTAATTCTTCTGTGCAGCAATGAGGATAATCCTCAAGTTACGGACCCAGTCCGTGTAATTGCTACCATCATCTGTCAACTTTGCTTTCTCAAGAACGCATTAAAATTCAACGGAACAACAGCACGAGCCATCTATCTACAACAAACATAGATAAGCAAAATACTATCAGGTACTAAGTTCATGATAAATTTAAGTTCAATTAATCTTATTACTTAAGAACTCCCACTTAGACAGACATCTCTCTAGTCATCTAAGTGATCACGTGATCCAAATCAACTAAACCATAACCGATCATCATGTGAGATGGAGTAGTTTTCAATGGTGAACATCACTATGTTGATCATATCTACTATATGATTCACGCTCGACCTTTCGGTCTCCGTGTTCCGAGGCCATATCTACATATGCTAGGCTCGTCAAGTTTAACCTGAGTATTCCGCGTGTGCAAAACTGGCTTGCACCCGTTGTAGATGGACATTGAGCTTATCACACCCGATCATCACGTGGTGTCTGGGCACGACGAACTTTGGCAACGGTGCATAATCAGGGAGAACACTTCTTGATAATTTTAGTGAGAGATCATCTTAAAATGCTACCGTCAACCAAAGCAAGATAAGATGTATAAAGGATAAACATCACATGCAATCAATATAAGTGATATGATATGGCCATCATCATCTTGTGCTTGTGATCTCCATCTCCGAAGCACCGTCATGATCACCATCGTCACCGGCGCGACACCTTGATCTCCATCGTAGCATCGTTGTCGTCTCGCCAACTATTGCTTCTACGACTATCGCTACCGCTTAGTGATAAAGTAAAGCAATTAAAGGGCGTTTGCATTTCATACAATAAAGCGACAACCATATGGCTCCTGCCAGTTGCCGATAACTCGGTTACAAAACATGATGATCTCAAACAATAAAATATAGCATCACGTCTTGACCATATCACATCACAACATGCCCTGCAAAAACAAGTTAGACGTCCTCTACTTTGTTGTTGCAAGTTTTACGTGGTTGCTACGGGCTGAGCAAGAACCGTTCTTACCTACGCATCAAAACCACAACGATAGTTCGTCAAGTTAGTGTTGTTTTAACCTTCGCAAGGACCGGGCGTAGCCACACTCGGTTCAACTAAAGTTGGAGAAAGTGACACCCGCCAGCCACCTGTGTGCAAAGCACGTCGGTAGAACCAGTCTCGCGTAAGCGTACGCGTAATGTCGGTCCGGGCCGCTTCATCCAACAATACCGCCGAACCAAAGTATGACATGCTGGTAAGCAGTATGACTTGTATCGCCCACAACTCACTTGTGTTCTACTCGTGCATATAACATCAACGCATAAAACCTAGGCTCGGATGCCACTGTTGGGGAACGTAGTAATTTCAAAAAAATTCCTACGCACACGCAAGATCATGGTGATGCATAGCAACAAGAGGGGAGAGTGAAGTCCACGCACCCTCGTAGACCGTAAGCGGAAGCGTTATGACAACGCGGTTGATGTAGTCGTATGTCTTCACGATCCGACCGATCCAAGTACCGAACGTACGACACCTCCGTGTTCTGCACACGTTCAGCTCGATGACGATCCCCGGACTACGATCCAGCAGGGTGTCGGGGATGAGTTCCGTCAGCACGACGGCGTGGTGACGGTCATGATGTTCTACCGACGCAGGGCTTCGCCTAAGCACCGCTACGATATGACCGAGGTAGAATATGGTGGAGGGGGGCACCGCACACGGCTAAGGAACGATCACGATGATCAACTTGTGTGTTCTAGGGTACCCCCCTGCCCCGTATATAAAGGAGCAAGGGGGGAGACCGGCCGGCCCTTGTGGGCGCGCCAGGGAGGAGGAGTCCTCCCCCTAGTAGGAGTAGGACTCCCTCTTTCCTACTCCTACTAGGAGGGGAAAGGAAGGGGGAGAGGGAGAGGGAAAGAGGGGGCGCCGCCCCTCTCCTAGTCCAATTCGGACCAGAGGGGGAGGGGGCACGCGGCCCATGCTGGATGCCCCTCTCTCTCCACTAAAGCCCATAAGGCCCATTACTTCTCCCGGGGGGGTTCCGGTAACCCTCCGGCACTCCGGTTTTCTCCGAAATCACCCGAAACATTTCTGGTGTCCGAATATAGTCATCCAATATATCGATCTTTATGTCTCGACCATTTCGAGACTCCTCGTCATGTCCGTGATCACATCCGGGACTCTAAACAACCTTCGGTACATCAAAACTTATAAACTCATAATAAAATTGTCATCGTAACGTTAAGCGTGCGGACCCTACGGGTTCGAGAACTATGTAGACATGAGCGAGAACTGTTTCCGGTCAATAACCAATAGTGGAACCTGGATGTTCATATTGGCTCCTACATATTCTACGAAGATCTTTATCGGTCAAACCGCATAACAACATACGTTGTTCCCTTTGTCATCGGTATGTTACTTGCCCGAGATTCGATCGTCGGTATCCAATACCTAGTTCAATCTCGTTACCGGCAAGTCTCTTTACTCGTTCCGTAATACATCATCCGTAACTAACTCATTAGTTACAATGCTTGCAAGGCTTAAGTGATGTGCATTACCGAGAGGGCCTAGAGATACCTCTCCGACAATCGGAGTGACAAATCCTAATCTCGAAATACGCCAACCCAACATGTACCTTCGGAGACACCTGTAGAGCACCTTTATAATCACCCAGTTACGTTGTGACGTTTGGTAGCACACAAAGTGTTCCTGCGGTAAACGGGAGTTGCATAATCTCATAGTTGTAGGAACTTTGTATAAGTCATGAAGAAAGCAATAGCAACATACTAAACGATCAAGTGCTAAGCTAACAGAATGGGTCAAGTCAATCACATCATTTCCTAATGATGTGATCCCGTTAATCAAATGACAACACATGTCTATGGTTAGGAAACATAACCATCTTTGATTAATGAGCTAGTCAAGTAGAGGCATACTAGTGACACTACGTTTGTCTATGTATTCACACATGTATCATGTTTCCGGGTAATACAATTCTAGCATGAATAATAAACACTTATCATGATATGAGGAAATAAATAATAACTTTATTATTGCCTCTAGGGCATATTTCCTTCATAACAGGGCCACATGTCTCTCCCGAGAGAATGTTGAAGATCTAGGAAACATTTCAAAGTTAAGGTTTGAACTAATAATGATAAAAAATAATATGTTGAAAGCACAAGAAATTCACATATGTTTATAATTACATCAAGTATTTCACTTAGATTGATAAACTACAAAGAATGTAAACAGATAAACTATGAATTTCCTTGTCTTTTTCAATAGAAAATTTCACTATAGATCCAAAATTTACATACATTCAAAGAAATAATATTTTAAAGCCATATGAACCCAACTAAAAGAACACCATGACTGCCATAGCTTGAATCTTTGCTTAGTCCCAGAGAAGACAATTTTGCAAAGCTTTAGTGAGAGCACTCAATATCCCCTTATGTAAGAAAAAGAAACTTGAAACTTCACACGGCCAACACACATATCAAATACACCCATGAGCTAATTCAAAAACAAAACTAACATGTGAATATAGTGTACATGTTAGATTGAGAACATTTTTTTCAAAATAGTCACTAACCAAATCATCATCTAATGTTGACAACATGTAAGAATCTGCAGGAGCTGCCTCATGTCCATCATGCATTTATCTATTTGGAAGGACAAGGCCAGCAGTAGCATAAGACAAATCATGGATTGGATCATGGGTTTTGCAAACTGAAATTTCAGCAAATCTGCAGTCAGTATAGATATAAGCAAGAAATCGATTAACACTTTTGAAATAGAAGAATAATGGTAGACAAATAGGAACACATTTTAACATCTCGTACCAACCTATTGACTGAAAAAGGATGATCTACAGTGAGTACAATAGATCATGAGTTTATCTTCTATCTTTTCATATTCATGTTAAAGAGAGAATAATAAGAAATGATAATGTAGGTAAAAGAAAGAATTTTTATTGTAGGTGACCAGAAAATAATATTCTTCTGTTATGTACTAAGAAAATATTCCCACTGTAAAGAAATATAAGAGTGTTTAGATCACTAAAACATCATGATCTAAACACTCTTATATTTCATTATAGAGGGAGTACTAATCAAGCAAACAATGGCAGAAATTTCATCAAGTCTGTGAATCCCTCCATTACCCATAAGCAGAACATACCCAAGTATGGAGTGAAAACTTGTGTGAAAAATGTGAGACTTGCTTTCTAAACTACTAAAAATCTAAGCAAAAGTATAAAGGAGACAAAGTAACAATCAGATTTCTCTACATTGGATTATCCACAAATGTAACATTATTTGCTGTAAAAAAAGAAAAATAGAAATGGGTGTGTTTTCGTTCCTACAGAAATGGTATTAAATTTAGGACTTGTTCTCATACCAGACAAAATCCATGTACTACCTGTTGGTGTTTCTTGAGTTATCACAAACTTTCATTGCATTTTACTATAAATCATGCACACTACATACATGTATAGAAGAAAGCAAACATACTTTTAAGTGTCGAACATTTCTAATAGCTGGAGTGAACCACACACTTCATAGAAGAAATGCCGTTGAAATCATTCACCTATGTATTGCTGCAGAGGCATTCCTAGAAACACCACGACCAGCCACGCACCAAAAAGACCAGCTCAGCTCTTACTGGGCATAACATGACCGGATCACCACGTCCTCCAACAACGCATCAGGGTGTTCAGTCTCATCTGCTGTTATTGGACAATACTCAAAGTTTGATACTCTGAGGCTTACGAATCAAGGAAGAAAGGATATTCAAAGAAAAAGAGTCAATGCCAACTTACCAACCATGTGATGAACTTCTCAAGGTAGTAAGATAAAGTACTACTCTTCTGAATTATTATGTGGGCAATCTCATTCATAAAAGAAATAATTTGGTAGTCTTTGAAATCATCTATCCATAGCCTGAATTTGTTGCCATCCATCAGATTCTACAAAGGAAGAGAGTAAATTGTTAGGGAGACAGGTTAGTGGCCAGTCGGTGCTAACTAACCAATGGACTGGTCCACATTGATGATCTTGAAGATGTAGTTGGTGACCTCCTAGACCTGTTGCGATCTACTGTAGCTGTAGCGGCATTTGCCTCCTTGAGGACTTCCTCTTCGTCACCGACGCGCATAACATAGGTTACTCCGCTGCGGACAGAGGTTACAACGATGCGACGGCGTCGTCGAGCACGCGAGGTGTTGTCGAAAGGGAGTAGTGTAGGAACAACGGGAGGGAAGGCCGAAGGAGTGGAAGAAGGGCCGGTTACAAAGGGCCACGCGTGGGGACCGACAGCACCGTCGAAGGGAGACGGTGGGTAGCGGTTTCTCGTTTTCGTGGAGGGCAAAGGGGTACGGGATACATTAGGTTAGTGGTGGCAGCATGGGTATTTGTGTGGGGATGTGCGCTAACCATGGTTAATGCTACACATTGGGAGGCTCTAGGTCATTAGATCGTGCACTTATACGGCAAAGATGATTTGGATCGGCCCCCTCTCGTGCTTTTATAGGAGTAGTAGACTTGAAGATGTAGTTGGCGACCTCCTAGACCTGTTGCGATCTGCTGCAGCTGTAGCGGCAACCGCCTCCTTGAGGACTTCCTCTGCGTCACCGATGCGCACAACATAGGTTACTCCAATGCGGCAGCGGCGTCAGTACAGGAGGTGCTATCGAAAGGGATTAGTGGAGGAACGGCGAACGAGCGGGCCGGAGGAGTGGAAGAAGGGCCGGGTACAAAGGGACGCGCATGGGGTCTGACGGCACCGTCGAAGGCACACGGCGGGGAGCAGAATCTCGTTTTCATGGAGGGCAAAGGGGTACGGGAGAGATTAGGTTAGTGGTGACAACGTGGGTAACTTCGTGGGGATGTGCACTAACCACGATTAATGCTAAACATTGGGAGGCTTTGGGTCGTTAGATCGTGCACTTATACGGCTGAGATGATTTGGATCTGCCCCCTCTCGTGCTTTTGTAGGGGTAGTAAATGCAAGCGAACCTCCTCCTCCCCGCATGTGTATGGGCCGACCCATGCGTGATGCCCCTTTTTTATTTTGTTTTTTGATGTTTCTTTTTTCTACTTATTTTTTTTGTTTCCTATTTCCCCTCTTTAAATTTATTAGAGATTTTTAAAAATTCTAAATTCCAAAAAGTTGTAGGTTTTTTTAAGAAATCGTAAAATGTTGGTAAATTTAGAGATGTATTCAAAACATATTCAGGAATTTGGCAATAACGCGCCCTTTTTTATTTCTTTTTTGTCGTTTCTTTTCTTATTTTTATTATCATTCCTGTTTCCTATTTTTCTTCTTTAAATTAATTCCAGATTTTCAAAAATTCTAAATTTTAAGAAGTTGTAAGGTTTTTTTTTTGAGAAATCGTAAAATGTTTGTCAATTTAGAGATGTGTAATTCAAAACACATTCAGGAATTTGGAAATAATGTCCATGAAATTTTAGAAAATGTTCATACAAATTCAAACAGATCTGTAAATAAAGACCAAAACAAACCATCGCTTACATAGAGTTCTGAATACATATTCAGGAATTTGGAAATAATGTCCATAAAACTTTAGAAAAACTTTGCCTATGTTGTCTCAACATAGCCAGTCCCAAGCATGGGTAAAGGAGGAGGGTTGTGATAGGCTTGGCGAGCCAACATAAAAACTTAGCGACTCTTATGGAGATGAAACCCAAAAGATTTTCGTTGAGGTGTAATGCTCTTAGCGACGCGCTACATCGAAACCCGGGTGTGGTGGAAAATGGGCAAGGGCCGGTCTGTCAGCCCCAAGGTGGTGCGCCGTATCTTGATCCAGATACGGTGGCAAGAGAGCGAGGATCGGGTCGTCGCATCCTTAGTGGCGCGCTACATCGGCGCCCGGATGTAGTGGAAATTGAGCAAGGGTCTTCGCATTTGACTCAACGAGTGCGAAGGGTAAGGAAGCTAGCCGAGCCTAGGAGGATTCGCTTAGGTAGCTGGAACGTAGGGTCTCTGACAGGGAAGCTTTGGGAGCTAGTTGATGCAGTGGTGAGGAGAGGTGTTGATATCCTTTGCGTCCAAGAAACCAAATGGAGAGGACAGAAGGCGAAGGAGGTGGAGGATACCGGCTTCAAGCTGTCGTACACGGGGACGGCTGCAAACAGAAATGGCATAGGCATCTTGATCAACAAGAGCCTAAAGTATGGAGTGGTAGACGTCAAGAGACGTGGGGACCAGATTATCCTAGTCAAGCTGGTAGTTGAGGACTTGGTTCTCAATGTTATCAGCGCGTATGCCCCACAAGTAGGCCACAATGAGAACACCAAGAGGGAGTTCTGGGAAGGCCTGGAAGACATGGTTAGGAGTGTACCGATTGGTGAGAGGCTCTTCATAAGAGGAGACCTCAATGGCCACGTGGGTACATCTAACACAGGTTTTGAAGGGGCGCATGGGGGCTTTGGCTATGGAATCAGGAATCAAGAAGGGGATGATGTCTTAAGCTTTGCTCTAGCCTACAACATGATTGTAGCTAACACCCTCTTTAGAAAGAGAGAATCACATCTGGTGACTTTTAGTAGTGGCCAACACTCTAGCCAGATTGATTTCATCCTCTCGAGAAGAGAAGATAGGCGTGCGTGCCTAGACTGTAAGGTGATACCTGGAGAGAGTGTTGTACCCCAGCATAAGGTGGTGCTTGCTGACTTCCGCTTTCGGATTCGTGTCCAGCGGGATAAGCGTGACAAAGTCGCTAGAACAAAGTGGTGGAAGCTCAAGGGGGAGGTAGCTCAGGCGTTCAAGGAGAGGGTCATTAAGGAGGGCCCTTGGGAGGAAGGAGGGGATGCGGACAATGTGTGGATGAAGATGTCGACTTGCATTCGTAAGGTGGCCTCGGAGGAGTTTGGAGTGTCCAGGGGAAGGAGAAGCAAAGATAAGGATACCTGGTGGTGGAATGATGATGTCCAGAAGGTGATTAAAGAGAAGAAAGATTGCTTCAGACGCCTATACCTGGATAGGAGTGCAGACAACATAGAGAAGTACAAGATGGCGAAGAAGGCCGCAAAGCGAGCTATTGGTGAAGCAAGGGGTCGGGCATATGAGGACCTCTACCAACGGTTAGGCACGAAGGAAGGCAAAAGGGACATCTATAAGATGGCCAAGATCCGAGAGAGGAAGACGAGGGATATTGGCCAAGCCAAATGCATCAAGGACGGAGCAGGCCAACTCTTGGTGAAGGACAAGGAGATTAAGCATAGGTGGCGGAAGTACTTCGACAAGCTGTTCAATGGGGAGAATGGAAGTTCTACCATTGAGCTGGACGACTCCTTTGATGAGACCAACATGCATTTGGTGCGGCAAATCCAGAAGTCTGAGGTCAAGGAGGCCTTAAAAAGGATGAAAGGAGGCAAGGCGATGGGCCCTGATTGTATCCCCATTGAGGTGCGGAAAGGTCTCGGGGACATAGCGATAGTATGGCTAACCAAGCTTTTCAACCTCATTTTTCGGGCAAACAAGATGCCAGAAGAATGGAGACGGAGTATATTAGTACCAATCTTCAAGAACAAGGGGGATTTTCAGAGTTGTACTAATTACCGTGGAATTAAGCTGATAAGCCATACAATGAAGTTATGGGAGAGAGTCATTGAGCACCGCTTAAGAAGAATAACAAGCATGACCAAAAATCAGTTTGGTTTCATGCCTGGGAGGTCGACCATGGAAGCCATTTTCTTGGTACGACAACTTATGGAGAGATATAGGGAGCAAAAGAAGGACTTGCATATGGTGTTCATTGACTTGGAGAAGGCCTATGATAAGATACCGCGGAATGTCACGTGGTGGGCCTTGGAGAAACACAAAGTCCCAACAAAGTACATTTCCCTCATCAAGGACATGTACGATAATGTTGTGACAAGTGTTCGAACAAGTGATGTCGACACTGATGACTTCCGATTAAGATAGGACTGCATCAAGGATCAGCTTTGAGCCCTTATCTTTTTGCATTGGCGATGGATGAGGTCACAAGGGATATACAAGGAAATATCCCATGGTGTATGCTCTTTGCGGGTGATGTGGTGCTAGTTGACGATAGTCGGGCGGGGGTAAATAGGAAGTTAGAGTTATGGAGACAAGCCTTGGAATCGAAAGGTTTAGGCTTAGTAGAACTAAAGCCGAGTACATGATGTGCGGTTTCAATACTACTAGGTGTGAGGAGGAGGAGGTTAGCCTTGATGGCCTGGTGGTACCTCAAAAGGACACCTTTCGGTATTTGGGGTCAATGCTGCAAGAGGATGGGGGTATTGATGAAGATGTGAACCATCAAATCAAAGTCGGATGGATGAAGTGGCGTCAAGCTTCTTGCATTATCTGTGACAAGAGAGTGACACAAAAACTAAAAGGCAAGTTCTACAGGACGGCGGTTCGACCTGCAATGTTGTATGGCGCTGAGTGTTGGCCGGCTAAAAGGCGACATGTTCAACAGTTAGGTGTGGCCGAGATGCGTATGTTGAGATGGATGTGTGGCCACACAAGGAAGGATCGAGTCCGGAATGATGATATACGAGATAGAGTTGGGGTAGCACCAATTGAAGAGAAGCTTGTCCAACATCATCTGAGATGGTTTGGGCATATTCAGCACATGCCTCTAGAAGCTCCAGTGCATAGCGGGCGGCTAAAGCGTGCGGAAAATGTCAAGAGAGGGCGGGGTAGACCGAATTTGACATGGGAGAAGTCCGTTAAGAGAGACATGAAGGATTGGAGTATCACCAAAGAGCTAGCTATGGACAGGGGTGCCTGGAAGCTTGCTATCCATGTGCCAGAGCCATGAGTTGGTTGCAAGATCTTATGGATTTCACCTCTAGCCTACCCCAACTTATGTGGGACTAAAGGCTTTATTGTTGTTGTTGTTGTTGTCCATAAAACTTTAGAAAATGTTCTTAAAAATTCAAACAGATCCGTAAATAACAAGAGCAGCGTTTTGGCTCCCGAGCTCACCTACTCCTGATATCTGTACCATTCAATAGAGCATGGGGATGTGAGCCAAATTCAGTTTTCAGGAAATACAACAGTCTATACACAAAAGAATACATTGTGTACTGACATGTACCATCATACACAAAGCGGACTGTCAGCATGGTCAGCATCTTCACCCGTCGTCTCTCTCCGCAATAATGGTGAGCCGGCTACCAACGAATCCCACCTCTCCCACCGCTCCGGTGCCGGATTCAAGTGTGGACCCCATCCTCCCCGTGTGCAGCGGCCGTAAGCGTTGTCACCGGCGAAGCTAGTGTGGTGGTGCAGCACTCTGCGGCAACACCGACGAGTAGGACGAAAATTCGATTCAATCGGTCCACTGGAGAATTCCTCTCTTCCTCTGTCATGGCTCCTCTCAGAGATCCATCCGAGCAGCACAGCTTCACAAGTGAGACAGCGAGACCCCCATTCATGAGACCAGCAGCGGCAAGCTTTGTTGCGCCTGGTGCTGTTCCAAATCAGGGCTGAAAAATTATAGTGGGATCTTCTTCTTGGTCTGCTCCGGCAAGGGTTAGCTGCATCAATATAGCCGTGTTCGCAAGTCGTCTCGTCTGACACTCAGTGGCCACAAATAGGCCTATCACTCACAGGTCTCCCTGTGTGAGGTGGTACAGAGTAACTCAAAGATCTTGGGGCAGGTCGTGCACGCCACCGCCGCCCGCCGGCCGAGTCCGCGCAATTGTTCTTTTCCGTGTTGTAGTCGAGGCAGGCGTGCCGCGCGAGCACATCACTCATAGCGGTGGTAGTGTATTTGCGGCCGCTAGTGATGTTTAGACGGAGGAGCAGGCGTCGGAGCACGAGGCGTTGCCGACCGTGGCTAACAGCATGAAGCACACTCGCAAGCCTTTTGCATCATGCCGAACTACTAGAGCAGTGCCGCCTCCACACGACGGCGACCGTATCCATGGCAGCAGCACCGCCGCCAGCGCCGGTGGCCGGCACGCGAAAGCACATTGATTTGGCTTCGACTCCAGCTGGAAGTCATGGAGAACGCTCCGATAGGTGGCAATAAATGAACATGGCCCATGGTTGACAGACATTTGCCCAAAAATTGACTGACATGCTGCATTTCCAATCTCGAGGTTGACTCACGGTGTAGATATCTAGAGCATCTGAGCTCGGGCTCCAAATTGCATTTCTTGTAAATAACGAACAAAACAAACCATCGCTTACATGGAGTTCTTTTAGGGGATCTATAGAGATCGTTTTATGATTTTATTTAGTCTATCACGCGTCCGGTATAAAAATGTTTTTTGTGTCCTATACAGCGCTGGGCCCAAAAGAATTGACACAACTTTCTATGGGTTAGTTTTTGTAAGCTACTTGAAAATGACTAAATGTCTAATTTGCTTCCATACATAGCTACTTCCTCCTTTCCGGTTCATAGGGCTTATCTCAAAATTTTAGTTTTTCTATTTTATAAAGCTCAATTTGGTTGTTTTCCATTACAAGTTCAGATTTCAAGGTGCATTAAATCATTGCATGCAAGTATTAAGAGAAAATTGATCAACACATGTACTTTATGCATGCATGCATTGCAATTAATGCATTGATAAACATATTTTTTTAAGGAAAACAAGAGCATTAATTAGGTGCTTTTACAAAACTACAAAAAATATTCCATCACTCACCATCTACGAGTATGCTTATTCTGGTACTATAGTTTTACTGGTCATGGAAAACACCGTGATGCTAAGGCAAGGCCAGGCACATCATCGATCTAGCTCACGCAGGGTCTATTAGTGCAGTTTGCCCAAGTAAAAAAAATCGTCATGCCACCTTAGGAAATAAGTCATGACGAGACCATCACTTTTCAGTCTTTGAACCGACTTTTTAGAAGTTCCTTATAGTCCTTGTCTCATAATCAGATCCCCAAAGTAAAATCTAGTTTGCCAGTCCATATGGTGCGGCATGCCGCCACGCACTGCCCGTATTCACTACTGATTGTGAGTTGGATTGCCAAATATTGCTTTTCTTGGTAGTTTGTCATATACAGTACTTCATACAAATCTCTGGCTAGCTGGAGATCCTGCATCACTAAACATTGGGAATTTTCTTTATTACCAAGCCCATAATTTGTAATTGGTAATTTCCTTTAATTTATAATATTACCGTGTACACCAGCCGATTGCAATTTGATATATGCAGGAAAAAAAACTTCACCTCTTCTAGTGCTAACAAATATGTACCGTTTTATTCAAATTTAACTTTCATGTTTCAATGTTTATATAAATTCCCATTGTTTTTATTGTTAAAATACATAGGCGCCGCAACTCTGCACCACCATGATCTAGTGTACAATATGAAAGGACAAAAGACACATTTCAAGTAAATACTACTGCAGCAGTAATTTAAGTTTGTTCAAGTTGAAAGGCAATCTGAAAAACAACAAGCACACACAAATATTATGTCCTTCTAACATTATCACGATTGAACAGACTCAAGTCATATATGAGATCAAATAACCACATGGATTCTTCAAACATATACTACCATACAAGTCGGTTGAAACATGGTACTAATAGGAATATCCAACTTGAGTACTAATAAACAACTTGACCGAAGACACAGGCCATCATGTCCAACACAATAAAATACAACGAGAAATATATGTTGCTCAAACATATTAAGCAAGTTGCCCACAAATCACAAACGCAGGAGATCATGTCTTTCCATCTAAAATAGTAACTAAATGAATATGTAAAGCAAGACCCAGAGAGAACTGCCCACAGCACCGGTGCATGCTTTCTTAATAAGAAAAACATCTTCATGCTGAATTTATTCCTGCGGTAGATAGCCCATGGTCTCCAGTTCCACCAGATAACTGCATCCAACAGAATAGATAAAATGCTTCATGTATGAAGATAGACACACACACAGGGAGAGAGAGAGAGAGAGAGAGAGAGAGAGAGAGAGACGTTGCAGTGTGAATTACCTCAAGTATTGGAGGCAGACCTGCTAGTGCAATACACGACAGAATCACATGGGTCTTCTACCATGCCAAAGGGAGCAACACTTCGCAGCGTCTTGCTATTCATGTCAAGAGCAAGGACCCATGACTTTTGGTGATATAATTTCTCCCTGGCAATTAGGTAAACAACGCCATCACCATCCAAGCTCGGAGAGGGGTCAGAGATCACAAGGTGCGGTAAGTAGGCTGCCTTTCGTTCTGGGTTCTCAACACTATCCTCTGATGGCAGCAGCAGCCTTCCAGTCGGTTGTGAAACCATGTCGCTTTTGATTGTGACCTCAGAAGCTTGGACCGTGCATTCAGCATCCCCCCAAGCTTTGTAAGAATTCTCCATCTTCTTATTGGTCCATGAGGAGATCGCCCAGTCAGACACCAGCAAAGTTGGAAACCCTGTTTCCCCGTCTATGTACTGTAAGAGGCAAGAGCCGCTGATGTCCAGTTGGACGAACTTGAGACAGCCATTGACGAAGGCAATGCCTCGGCAATCCATTGCACGGTCTAAATATAATCCCATCCCATCGCCGCCTGTGATATGATACATCGGCAGCGGCAATGGTATTCCACGGAGAGTTGGCTTCTCACACAGCACATCACAAAACAGGATGCCTCGCCAGAGATCGACCCAGCCCATGGTGCCGTACTCACCACCGATTGTGATAACGTTGGAAGTATCATGGCGATGAAGATCCGTGTTAGTGGGGATGACAATATTGAAGCCCTCCTGTGGCTCCACCACAGGCGGCACGATGGAGGTCCAGCTAGATGTCTCCGAGTGGAACAAATGGAGTATAAACCTGTCGATGGTGAGAGGACAAACAACCAGCGCGGCGATGGTGTAGTCGTGGAAACCACGGGGAAGAATACCAACCTCACAGTCTTCGAAATTTCTGATGTGCACGTCGGTGAGGAGCTTGAGCTCTCGCAAATTGGGGCCAGCGCGGTAGACGAAATAGTCGCTATCCAGCGGCCAAAAGAAACGGTTTTCTGGGACAGGATCGGAAGAGATGGGGACCCGGAAGAGGATCAGGTCACCGGCGATGTAGAGGACACGGGGAGTCTGGACGACCGCGGCCTCTGGGCAGTGCACCCACAGCTTTGATGGTTGTGGCGGGCGGTTGGGGAAAAAAGACGCCTTGATGCTCAGGCCCTTACTCGTGATGCCTCTGGCGGTCCTCTCGTTGGACCGGTCACCGACGTAGCCTTCGGCCGCAGTGAGGAGCCAGGCGGGGTGGTCGGCTTTGGCTACCATAGGGATTGTGCCGGGTAGGGGGCAGATCTAGCAACGCTCTGTGGAGGAAGGTCGGTCTGCTGATGGCGGATGGGGCGAGGAAGGGGAAAAGGGAGGCTTGAAGAACAATTTATATTTACCGTGCTAGGGTTCGAGTACGACAAGCTACAACAGCTTCCGGGCTAGGTCTAATTCCTGGTCGCTTAGCTGTCGCTTCTATCGGGCCGGCCCATTTAGGGTTTCAAATTCGTTTTTTTAAATTCAGATCATTTCTGAAATCAAGGAACATTTTTCTTGAAATTTGGAACATTTTAAAAAGATGTGAATATTTTTAAAAAAATTGTAACATTTTTAGGAAGCAAAAAAAGAAAGAAAATAAAACAAAAAAAAATAAGAGGAAAAAAACAGGCGTCTGCTCCTCCATCAGTCGTCCCACAGTCTGAGGTCGTACGCGTTTGCTCATTGCCCTCTGCACAGGCCGAGGAATAGGAGCCCTCTCACCCTACGCTGCTGCCGCTTACGACTCGCCCAATACCCTAACTAATAGGGCAGCGTTCCAGTTGGACCGGTCCATGAACTTCGTGTCTCTTTGTTCCTCTTGCATCGACCTACGCGATCTACTCTATGAAAGTATAGGTTTCACCCGCCTAACCCAAAATCCAAATTAGTGGATCCATATCCTCTGAACTCGGTTATCATATAATTTGCAATCTAAAATTGTTGGACAACTCTAACCTTAAGTACTTTCATGTCACACCGAAGTCGATTTTGAGTGATAGGTTGTTGGATTCTTAAAAACTGATTGGCTAATGTGGAGCTTCTGTAACCGATGGCAACGAACTCTAACCCATGAACTGATGGACATGCGCTTCGCCGCCGCAGACACGCTGCACAAGCTCATCCTGCTCGCCAGCCAGAAGTGTTCATCGCTTGGAGCTGTGGATCATCGTGCCTCGAGTGACGTTTAGATCATCTCAAACTTTTTGGTATCTTTGATGCCAAGTTGGGGGGTGATATAGATCTATAGGCTTAGAGTGTGAGAGCGCTCATTTTGCTAAGTTACACCCTTGCTACTTTATTCCTTTCTTTGGATGTAAACTTATTTGTCTCGCGAGTGATTACCAAACTTATTTTGCTACTGCACTTATGCTACTTGGTATGCTTTAATGCATCTTATCATGGTCATTCATATGTGTTTTTGGTGGTTTGCTGTGACGCCCCCGATTCAATCATACACTAATCACACACACAAATATATACGATCAAGATCAAGGACTCATGGGAAGATATCACAACACAACTCTAGACACAAATTAAAGTAATACAAGCTTTATATTACAAGCCAGGGGCCTCGAGGGCTCGAATACATCAGCTCGAATACAAATGAGTCAGCGGAAGCAACAATATCTGAGTACAAACATAAGTTAAACAAGTTTGCCTTAAGAAGGCTAGCACAAAAGCAGCAACGATCGAAAAGGCAAGGCATCTTGCCTGGGAGCCTCGTAACTACTCCCGTCGTCGGCGTTCTCGACATTTAAGTAAGCTCTATCGGGGTAGTAGTAGTCGTCGGTGGTGTCATCTGGCTCCTGGGATCCGTCATCCGGTCGTAGCAACCAGGTATGGGGAAAAGTAGTAGCAAAGCAACCGTGAGTATTCATCCAAAGTACTCGCAAGACTGACATCAGATCTATTCTAAGTATGCATCGCTATCAAATGGAAGGGTTGTATCTGTGGACTATACTGCAAAAAGCCAGAATAGAAGGGAAAACCTAGCCTATCAAAGACTAGCATCTTCAAGCATCTGGCAGCATTTAGAAGAGTAAAGAATAGCATATTAAATTTAGCAAGTATGTTGTAGTAAACACGTCCCGACATCCTTCCCCGACTCCTTGCGAGAAAGCATTCCCGGAGCCATCATATCCAAACCACATCTCAGAATCCAGTTCTAGTTGTAAAGATCGGGATACAACTCCAAGTCGTCATGTTATCGTGGACATGGATATTCGAATAGATTAACTTCCCTGCAGGGGTGCACCACATTAACCGACACACTCAGTCATCTCTGGACGGACACACTTTCTTGGGTCATGTCCGGCCTCGGAATATCAACACGTCGCAACCCTACTTAGGGTCAATAGAGAGGCCAGCACGTCGGTCTACATCCTAAGCGCGCAGGGGTCTTGGTCCCATCGCCCATTGCACTCCTTCATGTTGCGTAAGCGACCGGTGAGTAGACCCAGCAACCTCCACTCAGTCATTGACGTCTGAAGAACTTCGGCTGATACTACGATGCTGCTTGCCCATATCTTGTCCCGCGTGGTGGTTAGTGCGTATAGGCCAGTAGCCAACTTAGATCAAATATCCAAATCCATTAGTGTCTTGGGAGCGCGCAGTAACGAGCAGAGACTCACAATCTGTGACCCCGTCGTCCCATCTCGTGGACTGATGACAAGGGCTCGGAATTCCCGGTCGTGCCACGTAGAAATCTCGCGGGTACCCTCCAGGTCAACCCGACTACACATCAAGTCGCTGGTACCTCGTAGGGCCGACCTAACTTCAACATTGTTCCATGGTAAAGTCAAAGTAACCGAGTGTCCGAAACACCAAGGGGGAATCCGAGTAATCACCCTCGATGGAATCCACATGATGTAATCGTCAAGGTGAACTAAGGAGGAATCACACTCAATGGTTCACACTTGAGGGTTGCACGACAGAGTCGTTATTGAGAGTGGTGAAGGAGGAATCACCGTCAATGACCACGACCGAATAGCTACACTGCAGAGTTATCATCAGGAGTGCGTTACGAGGTATCACCCTCGGCACTAGATAGTAGCTCTGTAGAGTTGTACAACTAAGGGGGGTGTGATGTGATGTGTCTGAAGGAAATATGCCCTAGAGGCAATAATAAAGTTATTATTTATTTCCTCATATCATGATAAATGTTTATTATTCATGCTAGAATTGTATTAACCGGAAACATGATACATGTGTGAATACATAGACAAACATAGTGTCACTAGTATGCCTCTACTTGACTAGCTCATTGATCAAAGATGGTTATGTTTCCTAACCATAGGCATGTATTGTCATTTGATTAATGGGATCACATCATTAGGAGAATGATGTGATTGACTTGACCCATTCCGTTAGCTTAGCACTTGATCGTTTAGTATGTTGCTATTGCTTTCTTCATGACTTATACAAAGTTCCTGCAACTATGAGATTGTGCAACTCCCGTTTACCGGAGGAACACTTTGTGTGCTACCAAACGTCACAACATAACTGGGTGATTATAAAGGTGCTCTACAGGTGTCTCCAAAGGTACATGTTGAGTTGGCATAATTCGAGATTAGTTTTTGTCACTCCGATTGTCGGAGAGGTATCTCTGGGCCCTCTCGGTAATACTCATCACTAAGCCTTGCAAGCATTGTAACTAATGAGTTAGTTATGAAATGATGTATTACGGAACGAGTAAAGAGACTTGCCGGTAACGAGATTGAACTAGGTATTGGATACCGACGATCGAATCTCGGGCAAGTAACATACCGATGACAAAGGGAACAACGTATGTTGTTATGCGGTTTGACCGATAAAGATCTTCGTAGAATATGTAGGAACCAATATGAACATCCAGGTTCCGTTGTTGGTTATTGACCTAGAATAGTTCTAGGTCATGTCTACATAGTTCTCGAACCCGTAGGGTCCACACGCTTAACGTTACGATGACAGTTTTATTATGAGTTTATAAGTTTTGATGTACCGAAGGTTGTTCGGAGTCTCGGATGTGATCACGGACATGACGAGGAGTCTCGAAATGGTCGAGATATAAAGATTGATATATTGGACGGATATATTTGGACACCGGAAAGGTTCCAGATGAGATTGGAACTATACCGGAGTTCCGGGAGGTTACCGGAACCCCCCGGTAAGTATATGGGCCTTATTGGGCCTTAGTGGAAGGGAGGGAGAAGGAGCAAAGGAGGGGGCGCCCCCCCAGGCCCAATTCGAATTGGGAAGGGGGCCGGCCCCCCCTTTCCTTCTTCCCTCCCCTCTCTTCCTTCCCTCTCCTACTCCTAATAGGAAAGGGAGGGGGCAAACCTACTTGGAGTAGGTTTCCCCCTCCTAGGGCGCGCCTCCCCCTTGGACGGCCCCCTCCTTCTCTCCCCCTTTATATACGGAGGAGGGGGGCACCCCATAGACACACAAGTTGATCTACGGATCGTTCCTTAGCCGTGTGCGGTGCCCCTCTCCACCATAATCCACCTCGGTCATATCGTCGCGGAGTTTAGGCGAAGCCCTGCGCCGGTAGAATATCATCATCGTCACCACACCGTCGTGCTGACGGAACTCATCCCCGACGCTTCGCTGGATTGGAGCCCGGGGGACGTCATCGAGCTGGACGTGTGCTGAACACGGAGGTGCCGTACGTTCGGTGCTTGGATCGGTTGATTCGTGAAGGCGTACGACTACATCAACCGCGTTGTCATAACGCTTCCGCTAACGGTCTACGAGAGTACGTAGACAACACTCTCCCCTCTCGTTGCTATGCCATCACCATGATCTTGCGTGTGCGTAGGAATTTTTTTGAAATTACTACGTTCCCAACAGTGTCGGGCTCTGGACGTCGATCACGTTGATCGAGTCGTCGGCCATAAAGTAGGGACAACATGGACAAGGCGAGGGGTCACATATGGATCACCAACCAACCTATACTAAGCAGTTTAGGATAAGCAGGTAAGTAACAATAGCATGTTACAAAAGCAGGCTATGCATCAGAATAGGAGCAATCAATTACACTAACAAAATCTAATGCAAGCATGAGAGAGAATGGAATGGCGATATCAGAATTATCAAGGGGGGTTTGCTTGCCTGGAAGCTCTGGGATGATAACGGATCTTCAAATGAAGTAGGCGATCACCAGATCATCAGCGGTCTCAGGGTCGATCGCAGTATCGGGGTCTATCGAAAAAGAAGCAACAAAGGGAAATAAATAAATAACAGAGCAAACAATAGCATCACAAAGCATGACATGGCAAAACGCGGTGCTAGGTGTGACCTAACGCAATACTACATGTTGCAGATGAAAAGGGAAAATATTCGGGAAAGTTTTCCAGCGTTTGGCATTTTTTGGACAGATGAATCGGAGAGGATGAATCCATGTTGGCTATGTTGCAGGCATGTGACAGATGAACAGGTACATATTCGGATTCGTCATATTTTTCTGATGATTTTTCATATATAAGTTATTTTCATCCAAATTGTGGAATATTTTATATGATTTTTTAAGTTTTAAACATTTTTTGAATTAAAGGATTACTAATAATTAATAAAACTCTTAAACAGAAAATGCTGGTTGCACCCGATGCAGTGCACCCAGCGGTGCACCAAGGGGCCGACTGGTGGGGCTAGTGGGCCCATTCAACTACCCAGTCAGCCTTGACGGCTGACTGGTCAAACTTACATGTGGGCTCGCGGTGTCATTGATAGTGGGCTAATTAAAGCTTATCTAGAGCAATAGTGTTGTGGTCCCACTAGTCATTGGCTCAGGGGGTATTTTAATTAGCCCAGTTTTAAACTAATATTATGGCCTTGGGCCCACAAATCAGCAGCACACAAGGCGGTAGTTAGGGGTTAATGACGAGCCATGTCAGCTGATTAAGGGCGGCGAGGCCGAGCTCACCGGTGACGACCGGGCGCTCGCCTCCGGCCACAGTTTGGCACGCGACTAGGGGCTACAGCGAGTTGGGCCAAGGCGCATCCGATGGCGGCAACAGGGCTTCCGGGGGTGGTCTGCAGCACCGACAGCATCGAGCAGAGGCGGCGGCTGCGGGCGGCGAGCAGCGGATGCGGGTGGGCGCGGCCAGGAGCGACGGGCGCGAGCACGACGGCTGCGGGCGCGCGCGGGGAAGGCCGGGGTGCAGCACGCGGGCTGGCGAAGGCGGCTCCCGGGGCGGCTAGGGCGAGGCAGGTCGCCGGCAGCAGTGGCAGGCGGCTGCAGCGGCAGAAGCTGCTGCAGGTAATAGCACGGGAGCGTGGCGGAGCAGGTAAGTAGGGGGCAGGGGCGGGGGCGAGCAGCCGCACCACGGCAAGCAGAGCAGCCGTGGCAGCGGTGAGCGCTGGCGTGCACAGGCGACGGCAAAGCAGCAGGGGGTGGCCATAGCTGGCCGGGCCAACAACGACAAGCGAGCGGCATAAGTGGTGATGCACGGGCGGCACAGAAGGTAGCGGGCAAACAATGACGGTTCGACGTGGAAAAGAGAGGGATGGGGATGGTGGCTCACATCGAACTCGTCGGGCAGCGTAGTAGGCTCGAGGAGGCGCTAGTTGTCAGCGTCCCTAGCTCCAACTAGGCACCTGACAAGGAGGCTGTAACGCCCAGACCGGCGCTCCAGATGCCTTCCATGTTTTCCGAGTTTCGTCGTGTGATTTTGTTTTGTTCGTGCATTCATCTCTGCATCATGTGCATTGCATCATGTCATCTTGCACCCCCTTTTAAAAACTCAACTAAATAAACGTATGGATCTTCGGTCCATTTAAATCGAGGGAATTCACTTGTGATTTCTCTTTATAACATATTAAAGCCTCTCAATATTATTAGGGAGCTATAATAAAATTATTCCATTTATTTGGAATTAACCATAACCCACTTGCGAAATATGCCATGCCGTTGTTATCTCAATTCTTGGTCTCCAACTCTGCCCATAAGTTCTTTCATCATTTTCCCGAGCTCCACCAAATTTCTCAACATTTTTGGGCATACCGAATACCCACTTCTTTCTCACACTCATTTGAATTAAATTCAAATGAGGTGGAATTCAACTCCACGCCCACGCTCACTTTCTATTTTCTTGGATCAAGCTTATTTTTGTGAGTCCAGGGAAATTAACCCCTTGCGCATATTCTTTCCCTAACCCTTTCTTCTTTTTCTACTCTCTAATTCTTTTCTGTTAAGGGAAATATGAGAGGAAGGGAGAAAGAGAGCCTGCACCCGCCGGCCTCTTGGGCCTAACCAACCAGGCCGGCCCAACCATTCCCCGCAGCCCACCTAAACCCTATCTAACCCTAGCCTCCCCCAATCCATCTCCTCCTCCTCCCTCGTTCCCCTCGCTTGCGCCGCCAGGAAGAGCCTTGGCTCGATCCCCTTTCTCCCTTCACTCGTCTCCCTCCTCGCACACATAGGAGAGGGATCCCATCCCCATGGCCACGCGCGCCTTGCGCCCTCCTCCATCAGCCTGCCACCACGCTCCTCTCGGTCCCTCGCCTCGCCATGTCACCTCGCTCGCGCCACCACTTCTCCACCTCTCCTGGAGCTCCGTCCGCCGGCCACCGGAGCCGCTGCTGGCTGCCGCCCCGTGCTCCTTGCTCCCCTTGCCAGTCAGGAGCTCGTCCCTGAGCTCGGCCAGCTCCGGCGGCCCCGGCGCCCGCGCCAAGCTTTCCGCCTCTGCCTCCTGTAGCGTCCGCTCGATCGGGAGAGGAGCTCCCGATCCTTGCGCCGCTCGTCCCCGTCGTTTTGGCCGGAGCTCGCCGGGGCCGTAGCACCGGTCGCCGTCGTCCTCACCCTGCTGCCGCTGCTCTATTGCCGCCCTCCATGTCGCCTGCTCACCCTTCGCTCGAGAGCCTCCCCATCCTGCTGCTTCATCTTGTCGGGCCCTGTGCCACCTTGTCCCCGTCGCTCTTCAGCTCGTAGCCGCCGGCGACGACCTCGTCTTGTCGCCACCTTACACCAACGCCGCGACTTCCTCCTCTGCTCGTGAGTCCCCGCTTTGCCGTTGCGCCTCCCTTGGCCTTGCCGCCTCGCTGTAGTGTTCTTCTGTAAGGGACTAGATGGGATACATGGTTCGATCTACACTCTCTGTGGTAGTAGCAGATTACAGATCGTCAATTACATGAATGGAAGAAGCGCTCTTGAGAGGAACCGAGGAGGAAGAAAGGTAAAAGGGGAAAGAGAGAGGAGCCGCCGCCGTTCCGTGCAGTGATCCACTGGATACTCGTCTCTTCTTGCTATGAGGCTTATGTAGCTGTGCAGCTGGGCCGGGCCTTCACTTGCAGGGCCACGCTGGGTGACGGCCTAGCGAGGGACAGGCCGATTCACCGATAGGTAGGGTCGCCATGGCAGGGGGGCTGACATCCCCCCTTCTTAAGATGAGGCTTGCCCCCAAGCCTCAGCACCAAGGAAGTGAGCTGAAGGAGTAGTCCTGTCTGCTCATGAACCAGCCATTGTCATGCCACTGAATTGGCGTACCAGCACTTACTCACCTCTTGAGATTCATTTGTTTGTAGTTTCCCAGGGTCCCATGGAAAACATCGGATAACTGTGTAACAAGCTGATCCCATGACAACATTGCCAATGAAGCATCTGGAGTCATGCCACCCGAGCTCGCTGGACTCCGAGTGCCTGGTACACTCTGAACTCCATTTCTCATTCCTGCCGGACCTGAATGTAGAACTGCAAACCAACTGCAATATGTTCACCGAGGGCGCGACTACAGTGGTGGTCTTGTCGCTTCTCGGATGCCATGATTTGTGCACATAAGTTGCAGCTTGAATGACTTCATGCTTGGATTCAGTGATGGTCTTCTTGTCCATTCTGTTCATTCCCTCCAGACCAAGACATGCTACACTCTTACTGATACAAACAGATGCTTTTGCTCGAATTCGAGGGTTCCTGTACTTGAGGTAGGGCTGCATTTTGATTATAATGGTTGCCTCAACAGCTTCACAAACAATGCGCTTGTCTTGTGAAGATTTCAGAAATAGTGGCATTAGTAGAAGATCAACCGAGTCGGTCATTTGTGGTTCAGAACTGCAGGTTTCCACAGAACTATCTTCGCTTTTTTTCAGCACCACGGATGGAGCAGCGTTGAGATCTTGTAAGACAAGAACAAACATATGCACAACCACCGTAGCAAGACAAGAGTGATGTTGTTCGGAAGCAGTGGGAAGCTTGACATGCTTAACAAAACTTGAATCAATATTGTTGTCATGCCCAATATGCGACCCTATCCAAAAGGAACTCGAAGGTCCCACCAAGGATAGACCCGCATATTGAAACGCTTTTGCAAGGTGGATATCATTACATCAACATAACATAATAGATGGGGATACATACAAGAGGCATGCAATGCCACACGAATACAACATCATCTTACATAAGACCAACATCCGACTACGGATGAAACACAAACAGAAACTCAAACGACATCCACCCTGCTAGCCCAGGCTGCCGACCTGGAACCTATCCCCTGATCGAAGAAGAAGCAGAAGAAGAACTCAAGCAAGCAAGCATCGCTCTCGCGTCATGATCATCGCAAAACCTGTACCTGCAACTGTTGTTGTAGTAATCTGTGAGCCACGAGGACTCAGCAATCCCATTACCATGGGTATCAAGACTGGCAAAGCTTAATGGGAAAGGAAGGAGTATAATGGTGAGGTTGCAGCAGCGACTAAGCAAGTATGGTGGCTAACATACGCAAATGAGAGCGAGAAGAGAAACAAGCGGAACGGTCGTCATCTAGTAATGATCAAGAAGTGATCCTGAGCTCCTACTTACGTCAAGCATAACCCAAAGACCGTGTTCACTTCCTGGACTCCGCCGAGAAGAGACCATCACGGCTACACACGCGGTTGATGCGTTTTAATTCAGATCTGGTGTCAAGTTATCTACAACCAGACATTAACAAATTCCCATCTGCCACATAACCGCGGGCACGGCTCTCGAAAGTTTATAACCCTGTAGGGGTGTCCCAACTTAGCCCATGATAAGCTCTCGCGATCAACGAAGGATATTCCTTCTCCCAGGAAGACCCGATCAGTCTCGGAATCCTGGTTTACAAGACATTTCGACAATGGTAAAACAAGACCAGCAAGACCGCTCGATGCGCCGACATCCTGATAGGAGCTGCACATATCTCGTTCTCAGGGCAACACCGGATGAACACCACGTACAACTAAAACCAGACCTCAAGTTTCCCCGAGGTGGTGCTGCAAGTGGCTCTAGTTTGGACCAACACTTAGACAAGCATTGGCCCGGGGGGCTGAATAAAGATGACCCTCGAGAGAGCGACTCCCAAGGGAAAAGTAGGTGGTGGTGAGGCAAATGGTAAAACCAAGGTTGGGCCTTGCTGGAGGAGTTTTATTCAAAGCGAACTGTCAAGGGGGTCCCATAAATCACCCGACCGCGTAAGGAACGCAAAATCCGGGAACATAATACCGGTATGACGGAAACTAGGGCGACAAGAGTGGAACAAAACACCAGGCATAAGGCCGAGCCTTCCACCCTTTACCAAGTATATAGATGCATTAATAATATAAGAGATATTGTGATATCCCAACATAACCCTGTCCACCATGGAGCAATCTTCAACTTCACCTGCAGCTAGCAACGCTATAAGAGGGGCTGAGCAAAGCGGTAACATAGCCAAGCAACAGTTTGCTAGGAAGGGTGTCAAAGGTTAGAGGTTCATGGCAATTTGGGAGGCTTGAAGAACAAGTTTTAGGAAGCACAGCAAAGCGATAGAACGAAGCAACTAGCATAGCAATGATAGTAGTGAGATCCAAGGTAGCGGTCATCTTGCCTGAAATCCCGCTAGGAAGAAGAACGAGTCCATGAAGAAGACGGACGGAAGTAGTCGAATGAATCCTCACAATCGCAACATTACCGGAACTAAGAAGCAACACTAGAAAGAAGCAAACAACATGGTAAACACACAAGCATAAACATGGCATGATGCACAACAAGTATGATGCATGTCCGGTTTAATGAGGCATGACAAAGTGCAACAAACAATACTACAAGTTAAGTGGAGCTCAATATGCAACAAGTTGCATATTGACAAAACACCACATGCAAGTATTTAGTTCTCTCTCGTTTAAGCTACCAAGCAATATTAAATGTTGTTAAACATGGCAAGAGGTGAAGCATAAGAAAACTACCTATCTAGGCAAGTTTAAATGAGGCCGGAACAACAAACAACAATTCCGGAAAATCCTCATGAGCAATATTTGAATTTGGTACTGTTCTGCCCTAAACACAATTTTAATGATGTTAAACAGCAAAATGAAGTGCACCATGTTAATCTAGGCATTTTTCCACCCCGTTTACATATAAAGTTTATTAAATTCCGAGTTACAGTTATTTAGTCATGATATAAATCATTTTAGCATGGCATTTAAGCAAATTAATGCAAACAGCAATTTAAGCATTTTAAATATGGATGAAAGTGGCATATTATTAATCTACACAAAATTCTAAGCATTTTACATATATAAATCATTTTAATCCGATGCACGGTTCAAGAGTTATTAATGCATGAACATGGAGGGGTAATCTGTAAATATGCAAACTCTGGAATAATAGACAAATCGTCCAGAACTGAAAAAAAACGATGCGGGCCGAATCTGGAGTGCTGGGGAAGCTGCTCACATCGGGCCCTTGAGGCCTTTTGTCGGGGAAACTGATCCACGAACACCTATGGGGACCGGCGGACCGAGCCCCTTTCGGTTCGGCGGGAGGCGGAGATCGCACGAAGAGCAGATTGAGGCGAAGCACACGAGCAGTTTACCCAGCTTCGGAGCTCTCCGGAGAGATAATACTCCTACTGCTGCTTGTCTGATTGTATTGAGTTCTTGCTTGGGAGCGCTGAGTGCTACAGTACACACGAGCTGCTAACGAGACCGAGCGTGAGTGTGTTTCCGGTTCCGAACCCCCTCTACGTTGCGCATGGGCCTCCTTTTATATGCTCAAGGGGTCACCGACAGGTGGCAATGTAGACAAGGGTAAAAATGGAAAAAGAGGGGTGGTTGGTACAGCTACCTGTACAGTGTATCCTACCTAACCCTGACGGCAGGGGACAAAGGCATTAAATGCCCGTCTGCGTCGCCCAAACAGTGTAAAAAGGGACCGTCAGGGGTGCCACCGCTTGCCACGATGGCAATCTTGTCAGCTTCACATGCCATCGTGCACCGCTGGCTGCAAGCCTCCCGCCACGCGCGCCTGGAAAGGCCCCAGGTCGACACGTTGGTGGATGTGCTGGAGCGTGGGTACAGAGTGGCCGCTTGCCGCGGCAAGCGCCTTGCCGCGGTTGTTGCCTTGTCGCGTCCGGAAGCTTGTTGCTCACCGGGCCTTGCCGGGACGCGTGGCACGTCGCGGCAAGTTCCTTGAGGTGCCTTGGTTGGCCTTCCCGGCAAGCTCCTCTTGCTGGGGCCTTGTCTCCTTGGCTTTAATACTTTGTTCTTGAATGGCTCCAAAGGAACCACGGAGGACCTTGACGGTCACCCGGCAAGCCTTGCCGCGGGGTGCTGCGACTGGCCGTGCACAAGTTCGGGATACTAGGGTATCCCTACTCTAGTACACCGACAGGAGCCCCCGAGCCTGGGCCACACATGGTGACGAGCGCTGTTGGGCCAGGCCCAAAATAGGGCACGGGCACGTGTGGCCTGGGTTACGCCGTATCTTACTCCGTATCCACCGCGCCCTCCCCCAACGGCACGCGTCGAATGCGGCGTCATGGGAGAGATCGTGGGTGGTTTCTTTATTCGGAAGGGCGAAACGTCCGCCCCCTCCCTCTTTATAAGCAGGGGAAACAAGGGCAGTTCACCCATCTCGCCGGTTGTTACTCCAATTTCACAAATCTCCGCCGCTCCCCCCTTCTTCCCGAAGCCGAAAGAGAGCAGCGCTCCGCCCCCCATTGCCACCAGCACCACCGACGCCGTCGATCTCCCCCACCACCTCCGCCATGGCTCCAAAGGCCGACAAGGGGAAGGGCGTGAAGTCGGTCGAGGCGCAGCGGCTCACGGCGCTGCGAAAGGAGCGGGCCATCTTCCCCCCTCAGCTTGCCGCGAAGGAGCTGAGGGAGTACTACTATCTCTTCTGGTCGACGGAGACGCGGGCGCATCCGCGCACGAAGGTACTCCCGGCCGCCGCTTCGGAACTTGCTCCAAACGGGTACCCCTTCTTCGCGTTGTTCTTCTACTGCGGGCTTTTCCCGCCCTTCTCTGAATTCTTCTGTGACATCATGAACACCTACGGGTTTCGCCTCCTTGACTTCACCCCCAACGCCGTTCTGACCATGGCAGTTTTCGCACATCTCTGCGAAAACTTTCTCGGAGTCCACCCAAACGTAGCTCTCTTCCGCCACTTCTTTATGCCCCGGGTTGAGAGAGGGGAGCCTCTTGCCGGCCGGATTGCTTGGATCTCGAGAGTCGGCAAGAAGGAAGCTTATCTGGAGGGAGAGCTCCGCAGCAAGTGGGAGGAATGGAGGGCAGAGTGGTGCGGGATTGTCGAGGAGAACCCACAGCCATTTACTGCCCTGCGCCAAGCCCCAATAGTGCGCGGCAACGATTGGAGCAACGTGGCCCCGGAAGACGACAGATTGAAGATCGCCGTCACCCGGATCCTACGCCTTAGGCTTGCCGGGCTCACCGTAGGCGCCGTTGGCGCAGATTTTCTTCGCCGCCGTATCGCCCCCTTGCAGGAGAGGAGGAGACCCGCCTGGGAGTTCCAGAACTCGGCGGATATCATGAGGCTGCGCCCGGGCCTCAACTTCAATTTCACTGTCTTGGAGCTGGACGCGATGCTCCTGGAACTGTTCAAGCGCGATCCCCAACATCCATTCATGCTGCCGAGGGGTGTCGTTCCGTTGTGCAACAACTCCTCGCTCGACCTCATCCGCGCAATGATTCCATTGTGCGATTCGCATGGGATTGTCCCAACCTGGCAAGAGCCTACCGACGATGTTGTGCGGGCGTTCTTCGACGGCCTGGAAGAAGTGCCGGTCCGTGCCGATGAACAGAAGAGCCTCACCCGCAACACCACCGATGATGAGATGCAGCGCATCGCCACAAGGCTGGAAGAGGTGGCAGCAGCCGCTGCCGCGGGCGAGTTCGGATTCACCGTGGAGGAGGCAGAGGCAGCAGAGGCGGCAAGCCTTGTCGAGCGAGAGGAGTTTGCCGGCGTGGAAGAGCTTGCCGGGCCTGAAGCTGAGTCGAGTGAGCCCGCCGAGGGCGCGGGTGACTCGTTGGAGATCGACTCCTCCTCCTCTCTACATTCAGCCAGCTCGCCGCAAGCGGAGCCCCCAGCTCCACCAAGAAGGCGCCTCCGCAAGGCCGGGGACGTAGCGGGGCGGCAGACAGGTCAACAGCCGTCGTGCCGCGCGACACGCTCTACCGCGGCAAGCACTGTTGCCGCGAGAGCGCCTCACGCCGCCGCAGCAACTGGAGCGGGGTCTTCCCGGTCCACCGCCACTACTCCCGCCAAGCGGACAAGGGAGCCTACTCCTCCGCCTCGTCGCCCCGGAGGCGAGCCGGACTTCGATCTCTCTGCGCTCAGCTCCGACGAGGAAGAAGAAGAGTAAGATTCTTTGCTGTTCTTGTAGTTCTTCAATTTTCATTGTTTTGTCTTGTATCTGACTTGCTTCACTCTGAACCCATTCCTTTTCAGGACGCTGGCCCAGAGAGCGGCGAAGAGAGCCAAGGTCCCGGTGATTGTCATCGAGGACGAACCCACCACGCCAGCAGAAGGTGTGCCCGAGACCACCTTGCCGGACCCGGCAACCATTCCTCAAAGTAGCCCCCAGCGCAGCCCCCAGCGTAAGTATATGGTTTGCTTCTTGCTGACAGGCGCTCGTGGGTGCTCTTTCTTTGCTGATATTTGATTGCTGGTTTGTGCAGGAGCAGAGCAGCCTCACCAGGAGTGCCCGGAGGCCGCTCCCGAAGTGCCATCTGCTTCGACTACACCGCCAAGGGAGGCTTCCCCGGCAAGGGAGCGTTCTCCGGCAAGGGAGCGTTCTCCGGCAAGGGACAGTTCTCCGGCAAGGGACGGCACCAGTGATCCTCCGGTGGTTGAGACCATGACTGCAGATCCTAGCACAGGTAATCCCTTTGCCTGAGAACTTCCCTTGGGTTCTTCTTCTTATTTTCTTTCTGGATGTTTGCTTGACTTCTCTCCCTTTTCCGTTCGTCAGACCCATCTGCCGCGGAGCCAATGGGAACCGAGGTCGCCGGCGAGGAGAACGCGCGCAGCAACACTGACGACGCCGTTGCTACCGAAGGAGAGGCCGGCGCTGATGATCTCGCCGGCGAAGAGGCTGCCAAAGCTGCCGCCGCAGAAGCTGGCGAGGGACCCGGCGATCGCACTGATGGCCCCGAGGCCGCAGGAGCGCCAGGCGCTACGCCGTCCGCCGATCCCTCCGCCGTTGCTGCAGCGCCAGGCTCCGAAGAGCCCCAGCCCGGCGTCTATTTGAAGGCCGCCGACGGTATCTTCATCAAGATCCCCTGGGCGTCAAGCTCCAGGGCGCCGGTCGAAGGAGAGATTTTGGATGGAAAAGTGCTTGCCTCCGCTGGGTTGACGCTGGTCGACGCGCCAAGCAGCAGCAGCGACGAGCCTGAGGAGGAGCAGCTGCTGCGGAAGCTGCTGTCGTTCTACCGCGCCCGACAAGCCAAACTGGCATCCCGAGAAGCACTTGTCGCGAAGGCGGGAGTGGATATCGAGAAGCGCGCGGAAGAGCTCCGGGGTCTCAGGCAGGAAGCCCTCCGGTCCCTGGCGGAGGGGCGGGAGCAACTTCTCGAGGAGCGGAAAGCCTTCCTCCTCGAGAAGGCTGAAGTTGAAGAGAAGCAACGGCTTGTCGCCGAAAATCTATTTGCGCAGGAAGGAGAGTTGGCGCAGCGCAAGGTCAACCTTGACAGCCACGAGGAGGAGCTTGTCACGCGCGAGCAAGCAATTGGCGGGGCTCTCAAGGAGGCAAGGGATGCTGCCGCAGCTGCCGAGGCCGCCAAGAAGGAGCTGGAGACGAAGGTGGCGCAGCTGGAAGCCGATCTCAGGGCGAGCGGCGAGGAGCTTGCCACGCTCAAGCGTGAGCGCAAGAAGGATGCTGCCGCTCATGGTGAGCTGCAGGGCCTTCTCGCTGAGAGGAGCAAGGAGCTCAGCGCCGCCAAGGATTCCAATGCAGATCTCGAGTTGAAGCTGGCCACTTTGACTCAGACGCTGGACGGCGCCAGGGAGCGGGAGGTGGCCTTGATGGAGAAGATCAAGGCCGACGAAGCGCTGCTGGTGAGTGCTGCTGCCGCCCAGGACGCTTTTAGGGAGACTGTGGAGCACTGGACCGAGGGTCTCGTGAATATTGCCGCAGCCATCGACGGGGAGCTGGCGCAGCTGGGGATGGAGGATCTCGGATACTCCTCCGATGAGCGTCTCCAACCCAGCGCCAAGCTCAGCTTGTTCTTCAAGGGCGTGGTGACGGCCCTCCAGCGACTCCGGGAGAAGATCCCAAAGCAGCTGGCCGACGAGTCGCGCAAGATCTGCGCGGGAGTTCTTCAGAAGGTGCTGGTGAAGGTGGCCTTCCGCAACCCAGGCCTCAACCTCACCAACGTCCTCAGATCCCTGCCGCCAGATGCTGATCTGGAAGCGCTCAAGGCCCTTGTCGCACCCATTGTGGACAAGGTGAGCGAGATCAAGAGGGTCGAGGGTGATCGCGTAGATTAGGCCGCCCGTTTTCTCTTTTTCTTGTCGCTGTTGGTCATGTCATGAAAACAATCTGTTAGAGCTGTGACAAGCTATCTTGTAATATAACTCTATTTTGGGTAGCTATTGCTATGTCATTTCCTTTACTTGCTCCCTTCCTTTGTATGTTTTTACCCTACGCTTTTTAGGGAACTTGTCGGCGCAGGCACCTGAGCCGCGAGCGCTGAGTGCTGGACGTCAGCAGCCTGCTGGCGGTGCCGCTTCCGACAAGAAACCTTGTCGCAACTAGTCGCAGCTCACTTAAGTTGTTGAGCGGACTCGAAACAAAGTAAGGGTGCAACTAGCTACGAGTCGGTTCCTCTGCGCACAGGTTTTCCATACAAAGTACGGTCGTTCGAGGAAGATAACCTAAAAATTTAAAACTGATTGCTCAAACTTTGGCAACTTAGCTTTTCTGTCGTTTGCTTCCCGGTAAGGCGAAACTTCCTTGAACGATGCCTGGTCCACACCATTATCTTCTCCTTTCCCCCCGGCAAACTTGTGGGCGAGGGAACCTTCCTTTCCTTTTTGAGAAAAAGAAAGAAGAGAAAATAAAGATATGGAGCCTTACGGCTCGTTATCGCTTACCGGGGGTAGGTGCTGCACAAAGTGTCAGATAGCGCATGCAAAAGAAGTATAAAGCATGAAATTGACAAGATGTGCGAAGCACATGAGCTTTACTTATGCACGGGTTCTGCGCCCGGCTTTGTACAAAGGATTACATGCAACATCGGCAAGACTTGTACAAAAGGTGGTTGCCGGAACGGGTTCCGGCAACCGCGCCCTACGGGTAAAACTTACGAAGATGCTCAATGTTCCAGGAGTTGCTCACCGGAATGCCATCTTCGGTCTCAAGGCGGACAACGCCAGGCCTAGTGACTCGTTTCACCCGGTAAGGGCCTTCCCACTTCGGCGTCAACTTGTTGGAATTCTTGGCGGACTGAACGCGCCGAAGAACAAGGTCGCCTTCCTTGAAACTTCTGGCATTAACTTTGCGGCTATGGTAGCGGTGCAAAGCTTGCTGGTATCGAGCAGCTCATACAGTAGCCTGAAGACGGTCCTCCTCAAGGAGCAGCGCATCATCTTGTTGCAGCTGCTCTTGCTCAAGCTCATCATAAGCGAGCACTCGAGGTGACCCGTATACGAGTTCCGTGGGGAGAACCGCCTCTGCCCCATAGACTAGAGCGAAAGGTGTCTGGCCGGTGGCTCGATTTGGCGTTGTCCTGATCGACCAAAGAACCACCGGCAGCTCCTCAATCCAGTTCCTTCCGCACTTGCGCAGCCTGTCGAAAGTCCTGGTCTTGAGCCCGCGCAGCACTTCAGCATTTGCCCTCTCCGCTTGACCGTTGCTTCTCGGATGAGCAACAGAAGCGAAGCAGACCTTGGCGCCAAGATCTTGGACGTACTGCATGAAGGTGCGGCTCGTGAATTGCGTGCCGTTGTCGGTGATGATCCTGTTAGGGATCCCGAAACGGCAAACAATCGACCTGAAGAACTTGACTGCTGACTGTGCTGTCACCTTCCTCACTGGTTCCACTTCCGGCCACTTTGTGAACTTGTCGATTGCGACGTACAAGTACTCAAAGCCCCCGACAGCTCGGGGAAAGGGGCCGAGGATGTCGAGCCCCCAGACCGAAAATGGCCAGGATAAAGGGATCGTCTGGAGAGCTTGAGCTAGCTGGTGTATCTGCTTGGAATGGAACTGGCACGCTTCACACTTGGTTACTTGTGCAGTCGCATCCTGGAGGGCTGTCGGCCAAAAGAAACCTTGCCGGAACGCTTTGCCGGCAAGTGCTCTTGCGCCAATGTGGTGACCACATATGCCTCCATGTATCTCTGCCAACAACTTTTGTCCGTCTTCCCGGTGAATACACTTCAATTTCACACCGTTGAGTCTTCTTCTGTACAATGTGTTGTCAACAAAATGGTACATACTTGACTGCCGGGCTACTCTTTCCGCTTCTTCTTGCTCTTCGGGAAGTTCTCTTGTCTGAAGGAAATGGACAATCTGCTGTGCCCATGCTGGAGCTTGCGGCTCGACAACAAGGACTAAAGGCGCATCTGCTGCTGCGGGAACATCCGCCTCTACGGCGAGAACCTGCGGCTCAGCCGGAGCTTGATGTTCCCCGGCAAGCTTGCCAGAGCAAAACTTGTCGGGAGTGTCTGCTACGACGGAACAAACCATAAGGCTTGCCGGAGCAGACTGCTCCTCAGCACCCTTGGTGTTGATCTTGGGGACCTTCTTGGCGGCGGCTTCGGGGAGCTCTGCCGGAAAATAGTCACCAGAAATCAACTTCCTCTTCTTGCTCTGTCCAGTTGATGGCGTTACGGACGGTTGAGTCAGCTTGAGCACAAAGATCCCTGGTTCCACAGGTAACTTAAGTGCGGCGCACTTTGACAGGCCATCAACAATGTCGTTCTGAGCTCTTGGAACATGTTCCATTTGTAGGCCGTCAAAGTGCTCTTCTAGCTTTCTCACTTCATCGACGTAAGCTTCCATCAACAGACTCTGATAACTCTTGTTCACTTGGCGGACGACAAGCTGTGAGTCACCCCTGACAATGAGCTTCTTAATCCCAAGGTCTGCTGTGATCCTGAGACCGGCAAGCAAGCCTTCATACTCCGCGGTATTGTTCGTTGCCTGCTCCTTGGGAAAGAGCATCTGGACTACGTACTTGAGGTGCTCTCCGGTGAGTGCAACAAGTAGCACGCCCGCACCGGCGCCTTGCAGCGAGAAGGCACCATCAAAGTACATCAGCCACTCTTTGCTTGCCTCCTTGACGGGGATGCTCGTTTCTGGAATTTCTTCATCTTGTGTTGGCGTCCATTCTGCTATGAACTCCGCCAATGCCCTGCTTTGGATAGTTGAAGTGCTCTCAAACTTGAGGCCAAAGCTTGACAGTTCCAGTGCCCACTCGACAATCCTGCCTGTCGCTTCTGGATTTTGCAGTATCCTCTTGAGCGGAAAACGAGTGACGACTGTGATCTCATGTGCTTGGAAGTAATGGCGCAGCTTTCTCGAGGCCATGAGAAGGCCGAAAAGCAATTTCTGCACACCGGAGTACCTTGATCTAGCCCCCTGCAGAAGGGAACTGACAAAGTAAACTGGGCGCTGCACCATTCTTTTCTGTATTTTCTTATGCGTCTGCGCAGATCCATCTTTGTCGGGACCAGAGCTCGCCGGTGAAGCCCCTTGCTTGTCGCTGGATGCATCTGCCATGGTTGCTCGCTCATCATCCGCCTCCCTCTCCGCCACTAACGCAGCACTAACCACTTGATTGGTTGCCGCTATATACAGCAGCAACTTCTCTTGTGGCTTAGGTGCGACAAGTGTTGGAGTGGAGGACAGGTATCTCTTCAAGTCCTGCAGCGCAGCCTCCGCCTCCGGAGTCCATTTCATTGGACCTGCCTTTTTAATATTTTGAAAAATGGCAGGGCGCGCTCAGCAGATCTAGAGATAAACCTGCTGAGAGCAGCCACGCAACCGGCAAGTCTTCGTACATCCTTGACGCGCTTTGGTGATTCAATCTGCTCAATGGCATTGATCTTGTCGGGATTGGCTTCAATTCCCCGCTGAGACACGAAGAACCCGAGAAGCTTGCCGGAGGGGACTCCAAACACACACTTCTCGGGGTTCATCTTGAGGTTGATCTTGCGCAGATTTGCAAACGTTTCGTCTAAATCTTGAATCAGGGTCGCCCTGTCCTTGCTCTTGACCACTATGTCATCCATGTAGGCTTCCACATTTCTGTGCATTTGCGGCTCAAAAGCGTGGTGGACTACCCTTGCAAATGTTGAACCAGCATTCTTCAAACTGAAAGGCATCCGCACGAAACAGTACATGCCACACAGGGTGATGAATGCGGTCTTCTCCTCATCCTCTTCTGCCATGAAGATCTGATGGTATCCTGAGTATGCATCAAGAAATGAAAGCAAGTCACATCCGGCCGTGGAGTCAACAATCTGGTCAATGCGCGGCAAGGGAAATGGGTCTTTGGGACAAGCTTTATTGACATCGGTAAAGTCGATACAAAGCCTCCATTTCCCGTTAGCTTTGCGCACGACTACAGGATTGGCCAACCATGTAGGATGGAGCACTCCTCTGACAAGGCCTGCTGCTTCCAACTTCTTGATTTCTTCTGCGATGAATTCTTGGCGCTCCACTGCCTGCTTCCTGACTTTCTGCTTGACGGGCCACGCATGAGGACAGATGGCAAGGTGGTGCTCGATTACTTTCCTGGGAACACCGGGGATGTCAGACGGTTGCCATGCAAACACGTCGATGTTCGCTCGCAGGAAAGCAACGAGCGCGCTTTCCTATTTAGGGTCGAGGGTGGCACTGATGGTGAAGGTACCACCAGTGCCGTCCTCCTTGGCAGACACCTTCTTGGTTTCCGGTGGAGCTGCCATTGCCTTCTTACACTTGCCGATGGAGCTCGATGGCGCGTCCTCGACGGTAGCGCAGCACTCCGAAGAGGTGCGCTTGCCGGAGTGGGCATCAGAACTCTTGCCGGATTTGGTCTTCTTCTTCCCCCCGGGAGCTTCAACGGCAAGTGATCCGCGATCTGTTGCGGCTGCTGCTTCCCGGTAGATCTTGTCGGCGCAGATAAGGGCATCCTTCTTGTCGCCAGGGACAGAGATGACACTTATCGGGCCTGGCATCTTCAGCATGTTGTATGCATAGTGAGAGGCTGCCATAAATTTGGCGAGTGCTGGACGGCCAAGTATCCCATTGTAAGGCAATTGAAAATCAGCAACGTCAAAAGTGACCCTCTCAGTCCTGAAGTTCAACTCGCTGCCGAATGTCACCGGCAATGTGATCTTTCCCTTTGGCTTGCTCCTTCCCGGATTGATTCCTTGGAATGTGCCGGTCTCTTCGAGCTCGCTGTCAGGGATCTGGAGTTTCTGGAGTACCGCGGAGGAGATCAGGTTCAAGCCAGCCCCGCCGTCAACTAGCATCTTAGTGACCTTGAGGTTGTGGATAGTTGGTGAAACCAACATCGGCAAGCACCCGACCGCAGTTATGCGATCAGGGTGGTCCTCAATATCAAAGATGATAGGCGTGCTGGACCATTTCAGAGGCCTGCGTGACTCGACGGGTGGTTCTGCCGCATTGACTTCCCGCACCCATTGTTTGAGCTGGCGGTGTGAAGTATGCAGAGAAGCACCGCCGTCAACGCACATGACCTCTGTGGCTTTCTGGAACTCCTGCTCATCGGTCTCGTCATCATCCATGTCTTCGTCGTCGTCGTCATCTTCATCCTTGTCGCGGCCGCGGGGAGGTCTGTCTCCTTGCCGCTGCTTGGCCTTGCCGCGTCCTCCTCCTCGGCAGGGGCGTTTCTTGCCGGATCCTCCAGCACCCTCCTGGGCCTTCTCCTTGCCGCGTCGCTCGTATTCAGCTTTTTGCTGCTCGACAAGCTGCTCGACCTTCTTGCAGCTCTGGAGGTCGTGGCCCTTGGTGCGGTGGATCTTGCAGTACTGCTTGTTGGTGCGGTCCTGCTTGTCGGCGACCGCCACAACATGGTGGTTGGTGCCCGCGGCAACCTCCTTGCCGGAGCTACCAGCTCCGGCTTTCTTGGCGCCACCTCCGTTGCCGCACTGCTCAACGACTAGCACCTCTTTGCCTTTCTTCTTGTTATTTCGCCGCCGGTTTTTCCTTGCCGGGGCAGTATCCTCACTATCAGATCCTCCTGCTCCTGTATTCTCTCCGGGGAGTTTCCTTCCTTCCTCAGCATGTGCACACTTGTCGGCCAGGGCATATAGCTCACTGACGTCTCTGATCTTGCACATCGCCATCTCCTCCCGCATCCTGCGGTTCCGCACATTCTGATGGAACACGCTGATTACCGTGGCAGGGTGGACATCTGGGATGTTTTGCTGTACGCTGCTGAATCTCTGAATGTACTTGCGCAGGGGCTCTCCTTCCTTCTGGGCGAGCAGATGAAGGTCGCTTTCTTGGCCATGAGGCTTGTGGCCGCCTGTAAAGGCGCCGATAAACTGATGGCATAGATCGGCCCAAGAGGATATGGAGTTGTCCGGCAAGTGCATGAGCCAGGATCTGACGTTGGGCTTGAGCACCAGCGGGAAGTAGTTGGCAAGGATCTTGTCGTCGCATCCCCCGACAGCCTGCACCGCAATGGTGTAGATGCCGAGGAACTCCGACAGATGCGTCTTGCCGTCGTACTTCTCCGGTACGTCTGGCTTGAAACTCTTCTTGCTGGGCCACTGGACTTGCCGCAGCTCACGAGTGAACACAGGGCAACCTACCATGTATGGCAAGTCGCTTGGTTCCCCTGGCGCATGCATGTCGACAGAGGGCCCAGCGCGCTGGTCAGATTGACGCCGCGCTTCTCTTCGGCGCTCGATGCGAGTACGAGCGTCTTCTTGCTGTCGTTCGCGAAGAACTTGGCGTTGATCGCGACGAGCTCGAGGATCCGATGATGCGGTGGAGTCGCTGTCGAGGTGGACCGGGCGAGTCGGCGATCTTGGCCTTCGGGGTGGAGAGTGCATAGTGGTCGCACCCCCACCGGTTTCGTCACCATCGGCTCGCGCCTGGCGGTCCTGCCGCGGCAGCGACGTACTTGGCTGCCGTGGAGTGTCGCCGTTGGCGAAGCCGATGAGACTCTGAATGGTGGCCCTCCATTGATCGGTCTTGTCCGCCATTGGAGGGTAATCCAGGAGCAGTTGAGCTCGCGCCAAAGCTTCTGCTGGAGTGGTGGGCGGCAGTGGCGAACGGTGCGAGGAGCGGGATGTGCTCGGACTCCTAACTATGTTAGAAGGAGCAGTATCCCGTCCAGGCGACCGTGTCTCGCTCGTGCCAGCATGTTGGAGTGCATGCTGGTCTTGAGCACCCCGAGATCCACCAGCTTGATCTTGATCCAACAAGCGTATGGTACTGCGAATACCATGATGATGTCGGTCCGGTGCCTCCTGAGATGGGCGCGGTACATGTATGGACGCCGAGGTCTGCGCAGCCTTGTCCTTGGACCTGGCGGCACCGTGAATTCCCTTGTCGATGTCCGTTCTTCCGCCAGCGTCTACCCCACCACTCGTTTGCTCCGGTGGTGGTGGGATCGACGCGGACGGAATAGCTGCCTCCGAAGCCTTCTTCTTCGGTGGCATGTCGATGAAGAAGATGAAGATCTAGTTCGTGTGAACGCCGGATCAGGTTCACACAATCTTGACGCTCCCCCCTACCTGGCGCGCCAAAGATGTCGGGGAAACTGATCCACGAACACCTATGGGGACCGGCGGACCGAGCCCCTTTCGGTTCGGCGGGGGGCGGAGATCGCACGAAGAGCGGATCGAGGCGAAGCACACGAGCAGTTTACCCAGCTTCGGAGCTCTCCGGAGAGATAATACTCCTACTGCTGCTTGTCTGATTGTATTGAGTTCTTGCTCGGGAGCGCTGAGTGCTACAGTACACACGAGCTGCTAACGAGACCGAGCATGAGTGTGTTTCCGGTTCCGAACCCCCTCTACGTTGCACATGGGCCTCCTTTTATATGCTCAAGGGGTCACCGATAGGTGGCAACGTAGACAAGGGTAAAAATGGAAAAAGAGGGGTGGTTGGTACAGCTACCTGTACAGTGTATCCTACCTAACCCTGATGGCAGGGGACAAAGGCATTAAATGCCCGTCTGTGTCGCCCAAACAGTGTAAAAAGGGACCGTCAGGGGTGCCACCGCTTGCCACGATGGCAATCTTGTCAGCTTCGCATGCCACCGCGCACCGCTGGCTGCACAACCTCCCGCAACGCGCGCCTGGAAAGGCCCCAGGTCGACACGTTGGTGGATGTGCTGGAGCGTGGGTACAGAGTGGCCGCTTGCCGCGGCAAGCGCCTTGCCGCGGTCGTTGCCTTGTCGCGTCCGGAAGCTTGTCGCTCACCGGGCCTTGCCGGGACGCGTGGCGCGTCGCGGCAAGTTCCTTGAGGTGCCTTGGTTGGCCTTCCTGGCAAGCTCCTCTTGCCGGGGCCTTGTCTCCTTGGCTTTAATACTTTGTTCTTGAATGGCTCCAAAGGAACCACGGAGGACCTTGGCGGTCACCCGGCAAGCCTTGCCGCGGGGTGCTGCGACTGCCCGTGCACAAGTTCGGGATACTAGGGTATCCCTACTCTAGTACACCGACACCTTTGGCCCGCGGAGGCTGGCAGGCTTGGCGCGGGAGCTGGGCCGCAGGAGCTGGCGAAGGAAAAGCGCTGCTGGGACTCGGCGCCATCGTGGCCCACGCGCGGGACGACGGAGTCAACGGGCACGGGCGAGCGTTCTCCTGCTCGATTCTGAAGAACAGAGAGATAGATATTCAGAGAAGCAGAACGGAAAGGGGAAGAAGAGAGAAGGCGAGGGCGACGGGCGCGCGACCTGCAGGACTCCGGTGTCGCGGCCGGGCATACGCGAGGAGGAGGCAGGAGTCGGGTCGAGGCAGGCCAAGGCGGGGCACTCCAGCGAGGAAGATGGCCGACGGCCTGGAGCAACTGCCGGTGCTCACTGGACAGGCGAGGACGGCGGGGGAAGCAGTCTTGGCGCGGCAGAAGGAGGCCGATCGCGGTTCGCCTAGGTGAAGAGGAGCGCGGGACGGCGGCACACGCTGGATCCGGAAGGTGGCAGTGGTGGGACTTGGCGAGGAGGCGACCCGCGCGAAGCTTCTGCGAGGCTCCCATGGCGGCGCTGCTGTCCAAGAAAGAGAGAGGTCAGGGAAGGAGAGAAACGAGGCAGGAGTGAAGGAAGGAGAAGGGCAGAGGCGAGGGGCACGGCCTGCTGGAGCACGCTTGGGGAGGAGCAGGGGCACGCGAGGAGTTGCTGTTGGTCATGGTCGTCGGCGGGGACGAGGCCCCGGGCACGAGATCGGCGAGCGGCACTGGTTCCTCGCCCAGGAGGAGGGACAAATCGAAGGGAGCCATGAGAGGGCTCTGGTTGGTTCGATTGGATGGAGGAGATGGATGGTTCGGTGGTGGCTGGATTGGATCGGGCAAGATCCCGAGGAAGGAGGAGGCTGGTCAGGGAAGGATCCCGAGGAACATGCGAGAGTGGGTGGCGGCGCAAGGGGGAATAGGGTTAGTCTAGGGTTAGACCGATTTGGTAGGTGAGTGGACTATATATATGGAAAAGGAGGGAGTTTGGATCTCGTGATCAAAATCCGACGGACGAGAATAAATATGCTAGGGAGTCCAATTAAGAAAACGGAGATGCTTTATAGATGTTTGGGGATGATCCGGACCCAACGGTCACGACAACCAAGTTCGAGTTTGGGGGAGTTTCGGACGCGCACGTGAGGGGTCTGTGCACTATGCAGAGAGAGATAAGACCAATGTGTGCAAGTGTGTGGTTGGTCTTGGAACGGTCAATGAACACAACGGAGAGAAGCGAGGAGCGGCAACTACGAGCGGATGCAAGTTTTAAGAAACAATGCCGATGCAATGCGCATGATGACATGAGATGAAATGCATGACATGAACAAAATGCAAAACAAAAGACAAAAACCCAACCACGGAGGAAAATAATATATCACATATCCGGAAAAGGCAAGAGTTGGAGTTACGAATATGGAAAGTTGTATCCGGGGCGTTACAACACTCCACCACTACAAGAGGATCTCGTCCCGAGATCTAGAATGGCACCGGAGGGAAAAGGAAGAGGAAGATAAGAGGTAAAACTAAGTTGCTTCTTTGACGAACGAGTGAAACCATGAATCTTGAGAGGTTGAGCAAAATGAAAGAAAGAAAACAACGATGATGAACAAAGTTGAAAAACACTCCATTAGAAAAGAGGAACAAGGGATACGACGAGAACCAAGAGGTTTAGTGATAAGATAGATATTGAAACCACTCCAGTTAAAAGTAGATAGAGAAGGAATAAGATTGATATAATTTGGGCAGCACTCCGACTGAAAGAAGAAGGAAAACTTGATAAGATGAAAAGAACTTGAAGAGATGACACAACACTCCGGTTAAATGGATAAGCAAGAAAAGAACACGATCCTCACAAAACGAGGTGATGAGTGAAGAGAGCAACATCACAATGCCTCCGGAAGAAAGAATAGAAGATAGATCATTGGAATAACCGAATGGAGTAGAAAATGCCAACTTGTGCCACAAATGAGGTTGGGAAGCACCCTTCCAAGAAGGTTAGAACGGAGTTGTTGGAAAACCAACAACAAAAAGAACAAGCTTGTTGTGGGCTTATGGCAAACATCTCAAAATGAAGAGGTGACAACCGGCCACTAATGGAAACCATTGATTTGATTGAGAGCACCAAAAGATGAAAACTTCTTCCACCAAGAGGATAAAGAGCAAGCTTGGGTCATGCCTAATCACCACAAATAGCAACAACCCTTAAGGAAAGGCTTTAGGTGAAAACTGACACAAGATAACTCCAACGAAGAAGTTGATGGTTGAAAAGATCTCTTGAACAAAGAGAAAATGATGGATTTAAATATCTCATTCTTAACAACTTGCGAATCATGAAACACAAAGTGAAATTGTCAAGAATGACATAATACCACCTCAAAAGATAAGGTAGAAAGAATTACACTTTGGGATGCACGATGAAGAATGCTTGAACTCCTCAAAACAAAACATGTGTTGAGCACCATGTTTAATTTTGAGTATAGCTTGGGTGATCTTAACTTCAAGAGAAATCTTGAAGAACAATTGAAGAATGAAAAGAATCCTTGATGAACCACCATGTAGAGCCTCAATGAAGAACTCCGGTAATAAAAGGATGATAAAAAGAAAGAGAAGTTGAAAACACAAGGTGAAGCATTGCAAAGATTTAGATGGAGCTTCGTGACGATAATGCGGAGAACTTGGAACTCCGGAAAAGAAAAGATGAAGCATATGGAACCGAGAAATGTGACATGATGAATAACTCTGGAAAGAAGAAACTAGATCACTTGGATGAAACAGTAATAAGAATTACGTTATGCGTATCCTTCACCAATTTAAATTGATGACAAGCAACGGATTTGGCATACTACTTATTCTTCTTGAGGGATTAAGGATAGAGATAGCGCAAACTTGAGAAGGTATTGATGGAACCACCGGTGGGATTTGGAAACAACGAATATTTGATATGATAACGAAGGAAGTGAAATCTTGAACGAACCACCATAAGAACTGAAAATGAAAGTAGCAAAGGCACAATTCACCGGGAAGAATTGAAAAATGAATGAAGATACTTGAGGGGATTTAGGTGCATGAGAACGAGGAGATCATGAACTGATTAGAGGGTATTTGAACGATGCACTGGTAAGATTTGGAGAATGATAGCTACACACTTAGAATGAAGAATTATGGCATGATGGCCTTCGGAGGAAAGAAATGGAAACAACTCATGAAATGCTCCGGATGGTAAGAAAATAATTGTCACAATCAAAACAATTATGAGGATAGCATGAAGCTAGAACCATGAATCTTCAAGAGAATGGACCAAGATTTAAGAGAAACTCTTCTTCGGTCTTCACATGTTGAGAATGATCATGAGAACCACCATGACAATTGTTGAGACACTCCGGAATGAAAATTGGAAAGGTTGAACCAACGATGAAAAGAATTTGAAAGATCTTGGAGAAAGACATATGACTGATGATAACCCATTCTTCCGTCAAACTTCAAAAGAATTGAGAATAACTCCGGAAGAATTAGAAGAGTCAGGTAAGATCCTGGGGAAAAGACCTGTGGGTTAGGGCCCACTCAAAATAAAACACCATTGAACAATTTTAAAGAGAGGTTGCACCAGTTGAATTAAATGGCTTGAATGAGATAACAACCTCGAAATATCTTGAACGGATTGAGAATGGAAACACAAGTCTTGTGAGATATCTTCAGCACTCCAGAACAAATGAATAGGAAGAAGTGAATGATTAAGAGGTGCATCGGCATGAGAAAGCATTAGAAACGAGGAAAGGAATATGATGAATATCGAAAGCTTGAATTGGATCCACCGGAGAAGAAACAACAATGAAGGATGATGAACTTGAAACTGTTGAGCATCTTCATGGGAAATCACCGGATAAGAACATTGATTGAAAAGAGTAAAGAGACTTCACATGAATAAATGGATACTTGATTAAGAAATCTGAGTCCTTGAAGAAAAGGGTGGGAGGGGGGGAAAAACAAAGGCAATTTGGAACAGATGAAGTAAACACCGTTGGGAAAACTTAGAATTGATATTGCGAATGGGAAAAATGATAGGATCCACTTGAAGAGAAGCACGCCGGTTGGAAAAAGAATTAACATGACGACCTCGATGATCAAGA